>NC_137095.1:13893362-14377242 GCF_951640355.1 Cnephaeus nilssonii | reverse complement strand
TGTGCAGGAGGCGGCTGATCGATGTTTCTCACCCATCGATGTTTCTAACTCTCTATCCCTCTCCCTTCCTCTCTGTAGAAAATCAATAAAATATATATTTTTTTAAAAAGAATATATTTAATAGAAAGAAAGAAAGAAATGATCCAGGCCAGGCAGGGGCAAAGACAACTGCCCTGCATCTTCCACACAGGGCACGGGACCAGGCGCTTGCTCTCCTCTCCTTCCCTGGCCCCCCACCCTCTGCCGTCCATGGGGGCCCTTGTCTGGGCGCCTGTCTCCCGACCAGCCGGAGACAGCCTGGGTGTACCCCGCCTCCTGGCGCAGGGCCTCCTGGCCACCCATACGCAGTTGTTGGGAGAATGAATGAAACGTGAAGCATGTACTGGGCAGAGGCTCTTAACCCCGCGGTCGCGGTCCATCGGTCTGACCTCTGTCTTCCCGTGGCCGGATCCGTCCTTCCGAGGACACCCCGGGGCCTCGGACGCTGACTCTGCGGTTTCGCCCGGGCCGGGATAGCGCCGGCCTGGCCGGCGGCCGCGGACTCTAGACACAGGACGCCAAGCATCCTGGGCATGGCTCTCCCATCCACTGTCTCCACAGCCCATCCCCCTGCCCTCTGCACCCCCCCCGCGCCCCCCCAGACTTCCCATTGGGCTGGTGTCTCCTCTGACGGGCTCCCTGCTTTCACGCTCATTTCTCTCTCTCTCTTTTTAAATCTTTATTGTTGAAACTATTACATATGCCCCCCCCACCATTAACCCCTCCCGTCCACCCCGACCCCTCGCCCCAGGCCCTCCCCACCCCACTGACTACGTCCATGGGTCTGCATAGATGCATACAAGGTCTTGGGTTGGTTAGCTCCCACCCACACACCCACCCTCCCCCGCCTTCCCTCCGAGATCCCGCACTCCGTGCCACGTTCAAGCTCATTTCTCCATCCATTCGGGCTCCAAGTTCAGATGGGGCCGCCGATGTAAGATGAGCTAGAGGCCAGGTGGCTAGAGCCTGGGCCGCTGTGCACTCCTGGTCTGCAAGGCTACACGTGCAGATGTGAGAGGAAGAGTTTAAAAATACATGTTTAGCCCTGACCAGGTTGGCTCAGTGGATAGAGCGTCGGCCTGCAGACTGAAGGGTCCCAGGTTTGATTCCGGTCAAGGGCATGTACCTTGGTTGCGGGCACATCCCCAGTCGGGGGTGTGCAAGAGGCAGCTGATCGATGTTTCTCTCTCATTGATGTTTCTAACTCTCTATCCCTCTCCCTTCCTCTCTGTAAAAAAATCAATAAAATATATGTAAAAAATAAAAATACATGTTTAGCCCAGCCGGTGGGGCTCAATGGTTGAGCATTGACCTATGAACCAGGAGGTCATGGTTCCATTCCCAGTCAAGGGCACATGCCCATGTTGCAGGCTCGATCCCCAGTGTGGGGCGTGCAGGAGGCAGCTGATCCATGATTTCCTCTCATCATGGATGTTTCTCTCTCTCTCTCCCTTTCCCTTCATCTCTGAGATCAATAAACATATATTTAAAAACTTAAACAATAAATGCTGACCCAGCTCCTGTCCTAGGCCTCCCATGGGGACTTGGTTTCCCCTCACCTCCTGCCTCTGGGCCCCGGTGTCTGTCCGCCTCTCGAGCTGAGCGGACAGGCCTGGGCCAAAGGCAGCAGCGGGCGCCTCTGGGCCGGGCCAGCTGAGGTGAGGCCGGGGCAGCTCAGGCCAGACGCCAGCAGGTGAGGCAGGTAGCGTGTGAGGAGGGCTGCCCGGCACAGCCCTGTGGCGGGTGAGTCACACCAGGGGAATCTTCTGGGTTATAAATAGGCTCGGCTGGCAAGGGATCTGGAAGGAAGACAATGGAAGCCCATTGTCCTTCCCGATAGGTGGTTGCTAAACCTGCGAATACTCCTGGTATGTTGTTGCTAAACCGTGAATAAGGCCCTTGAGAGGATTCCAGTGTTCTGACAGCCGATGCCCTCCTGGCCAGGCACCGGGGGCCCAGGAGTGTGGCCTGGCTGCACCTACAGGATGGCATTTACTGAGTCAGACACCCACCTGCAGAAAAGGACAGACACGTACCCCCACGTTATTTTCTTTTTTCTCTTTGTTCATCCTCACCCGAGGATATGTGTCCATGGCCTTTTAGAGAGCGGAAGGGAGGGGGAGAGACACCGAGAGAGAAACATCGATGGGAGAGAGACACATCGAGGGCAGGGGTTGCTTCCCGCACGCGCCCTGACCAGGATCAGGACTCGAGTCTGCCGCTGAGGAACGTGCCCTTGGCCGGAGTCAAACCCGGGACCCGGCAGCCTGCAGGCCTGTGCTCTATCCACTGAGCCACACCAGCTAGGGCTATGTTTCCCCGATTTACATACGAATTGACAGGCCGGAGACATTCCCTACCGGGCGAAATGGCTCTAGTTCGACGGTTGTTTCAATGAAATACCCGTGTAACGTCTGCATACCTGGGGGCTTGTTTCCCATGATGCCTCACAAACAATGCAAACCCACAAGCAAGGATCCCCCCCCCACCCCCCCCCCCAGGGCCACCCACCCCCGCCTTCTCTCCTGATAGTGAAACCCAAGGCTACAATGAGATGTGGGCACTTCATCAAAGTTGAAAGAGGCCAGCCCGGGCGGCGTGGCTCCGTGGCTGAGCATCGACCCAGGAACCAGGAGGTCACGGTTCGATTCCCGGTCCAGGGCACATGCCCGGGTGGCGGGCTCGATCCCCAGTGTGGGGCGTGCAGGAGGCAGCCGATCCATGGTTCTCTCTCATCATGGATGCTTCTCTCTCCCTCTCTCCTTCTCCCGACTCTTGTCTTCTGAAGATTCAGCGCTCCGAGCCTGTGCAGGGGAGGTTGGGGGGCAGATGCGCCGAGAGCCTGAGACCGGGACCCTGCCACCCCGAGACTCGGGCCCTCTCCTTTGCTTCCCAAGGCCTGGCTGGCTAGACGCGTCCTCAGACACCGCCCACGGCCCCGGCAGGAGCGCGAGGTGATGACTAAGCCGAGGGATGGAGCGAGCGAGGCCCTGTTTATACACCGAAGGGGAGAGTCAGAGAGAACAAAGGGTGTGAGTGAGAAATCCAGGAAACAGCCCGGGGGCCAGGTGCTGGTCCGGGGTCACCGCACTCTCCCACACCCCGTCAGCAGCTGCACGGCCCATCTCCTGTGGCTGAAACGTCTCCGCGAAGGCGCCGGACCACACACGTGTCAGCCTGTGGACCACACACACGGCGGTGCTGGTGTCGTGGAAAAGAGAAAAAAAAAAGAAAAAAGAGTCGACGATGCTCAACCTACCTAAGGCCCGGGAACTCGCCTACGTTTCCCCGCCTCCCTTGCTGCTAAGTCAGGCTGCATGACCTATGACCTACTCTGGCCCGTGGGCTGTGAGCCCCGACGTGTGTTCCTCCCGGATCCGGCCAAAGGATACCGTGTGTCCTCTGTCCCTCTCAGCCTCTGCCGAAGGGACCCGGGACAACATAGAGGGAGCCTGGATCCCTGAGTCACCCGGCGGATCCGCAGAAGGCAAAGACTGGCTCCCAGCTCGCATTGGAATTTACGTGAGCAGGAAATAATCCTGTGTTTATCACAGGGGTTCGTTTATTGCCACCACATGGCATCTAGCCTCCTCTATCCTTTTTTTAAAAAAAGTAATATTTTTTATTGATTTCAGAGAGGAAGGGAGAGGGAGAGAGAGATAGAAACATCAATGAGGAGAGAGAACCATGGATCGGCTGCCTCCTGCACGCCCCACTCTGGGGATCAAGCCCACAACCTGGGCATGTGCCCTTGACCGGAATCGAAGCAGGGACCCTTCAGTTCGCAGGCGGATGCTCTGTCCACTGGCTCGGGCTAAGAGTGTTTTGTTGCTTTCGTTGGATATTCACCTATTCCATGAACGAGGCAGTTCGGTTTGGACATTTTCAAAGGGGGTCGGTCCTTAAGACCAGATTGGAAAAAAAAAAATCAGAGAGAGATTAACAGCTTTCCTTTGTAGAAAACAAATTGGAAAATGAGATTTCTGTACCACACTACCAAAAATAATAAACACATACACCCAGAAGAACAAACTTACCAGGAAAAAAAAAGCAGGATCTGCTGAGAAAAATCATGAACGCTATTGAGGGAAATTAGATACGATGTTAACAAAATAAACCACGTTAGCCCCTGGCCGGCGTGGCTCCGTGGTTGAGCACCGACCTAGGAACCAGGAGGTCGAGGTTCGATTCCCGGTCAGGGGCACAGGCCCCGGTTGTGGGCTCCATCCCCAGTAGGGGGCGTGCAGGAGGCAGCCGATCCATGATTCTCTCTCATCACGGATGTTTCTCTCTCCCGCTCCTTTCCTTTCTGAAATCGATAAAAAATAAATTTAAAAAAATGTATGTAACTGACCAGTTCCTCACACCACGCATCAGGCTACACGTTCAAGAACACGCCGGGCAGCATTGCTGGAATTGGCGGACGTGGGAGACATTTTGACGCGGGTCAGGGAAAACAGACGATGGTGGATTCCTAGTCTGAAATACCAGGTGGCCCTTTGCAAGGCTGAGGGGCGCCTGATACACCGCTGTGGGAAGATCCCCAGAGATCTCTCCTAAAATGTAAGAGAGACGGCCTCCACCCAATACCTTCCCTGTGACGCGCTTGTGCACGTACCACCCCCCCCAACATGTATTATAAACCAAAGCACGAAAACCATTGTTTTTCTAAAGAGATACGAGAAACACCCATCAATAAAACGATTTCATCAGGTTGTTATGGAACCGTCTTTATTAGATTTTCAGGACGATGAAGTAATACATGCCCGTGCTAAGTGAAACAAGACGAGGATGGCAAAGAAAATGTTACCCTTGCTGGACTTATTATTATTATTGTTATTTTTTGCGTCATTTGTTTCTGATTTATGGGATTATTTTCATGCCAAGCGTGAAAGCAGTTGTAAAGGAAGTGGTAACACCTGGCAAGGCAGACCATGGCTTTATAAAATGTTCTGGGGTGTTCTCAGATGGTCTGCCTTCCTATGACCCGTCAAAGACGTTTGGCTCAGTTCCAAGGCACATCATAGGAATTCCATGTAGAACTGCATTTTATCGTGTTTTTGTGCAATTTTGTGGTCCTACCTAGGCGCATACACTGAGTGGCCAGACGATGATGATCTCTGAGCGCATAATAATCTGGCCACTCCGTGTATATCACATAGAATAAAAGGCTGATATGCAAATTGTCCCCTCGACCAGGAGTTCGACCAGCAGGCAGGCCGGCCAACTGCCCATGTCCCCTCCCCCTGGCCAGGCTGGCCGGACCCCACCCATGCACGAATTTATGCACCAAGCCTCTAATACACACACACACACACACACACACACACACACACACACACACACTGAGTGGCCAGATTATTATGCGTTCAGAGATCATCATAATCTGGCCACTCAGTGTATGTCTTCCTAACATGGTTTGATTTCTTTAATGATGAGAGAGAATCATGGATCAGCTGCCTCCCGCACGCCCCCTACTGGGGATCGAGCCCACAACCCGGGCATGTGCCCTGAGTGGGAATCCAACCGTGACCTCCTGGTTCCTAGGGCGGCGCTCAACCCCTGAGCCACGCCAACCAGGCTCCTCCCAATACATGTAGAGTCACCCCATGTTCTATCAGTTCTGTTTCTTTGGGGGAGATCTCTTCCCGGTGGTTTTCTCTCTTCCCTCTCAACACGGGACGGGCTGCTCTGAGCAGCCACGACTGCCTGTCAGCCTGGAATGCCATTCACATCACCCCCTTGTCTCTCCGCTTTTCCCGTCTCTCATTGTCTTTCTCTTTCCCGCTTTGCTCCCCACGGTGGATGGGAGGGAGAGTCCACGAGTTGGAATCGCTTTCCAGCGATGAGAGAAACACGAGCTGTCAACTAAAAAAATGCAGGAGAGAAAGAGTTCGCGGGGAGAGCAATGGTGGCCGCTGAGATAAGGAGGGAGGATGTGGGGGGAAGGTCGTGGGGCTCACACAGGGCCGAGCTGGCTTTGGAGAGAGAATCGTCTTCCCACCACCGTCGGCGGGGAGAGACGAAAGACAGACTCCGTTGCTGGGAAGCGGGCAGGCTCGATCCTTCGGGCCAATCCCGCGGAACACGATTCAAGATGTGAAATAAAGTAGAAGGAACATTTAAAAAAAAAATGTTTAAAGTCTGCCTAAAGATGAGAGTTTGACAGTCAAAAAAGGCCAGCTGATAATAACCTCGTGTGTTTCAACCCAGGGGTCGGCAAACTCATTCGTCAGCAGAGCCAAATATCAACAGTACAACGACTGAAATTCCTTTTGAGAGCCACATTTTTTAAACTTAAACTATATAGTGTCATGAGTGATAGTCATCGTTCTGGGAATTTCCTCTGGGACTTGGCATGTTCACTCACAAACAGAACTACTTATCACTCTGGACGCCGTCTGGTGCCCGGAATGCGAGCCCTTGCGGCCCGGCCGGTGTGGCTCAGTGGTTGAGCATCGACCTAGGACCCAGAAAGTCACGGTTCCTTTCCCGGTCAGGGCACATGCCAGGGTTGTGGGCTCGATCCCCAGTAGGGGGTGTGCAGGAGGCAGCCGATCCATGATTCTCAAGCATTATTGATGGGTCTATCTCTCTCTCTCTCCCTTTCCTTTCCTCCTTAAAATCAACCAAAATACTTATTTAAAAAGCCCTGGCCAGTTTGGCTCAGTGGATAGAGCGTCAGCCTGAGGACTGAAGGGTCCCGGGTTCGATTCCGGTCAAGGGCACGTACCTCGGTTGCAGGTTCCCCGTCCTTGATCAGGGCTGCATGCAGGGGGAAACCAATCGCTGTGTCTCTCTCACATCGATGTTTCTCTCTCTCTCTGCCTCTCCCTCTCCCTTCCACTCTAAAAATCGATGTAAAAATATCCTCCAGGTGAGAATTAACAACCATTAATAACCACAAAAAAATTAAAAATGTATATATTTATGAGAGAGAGAGAGAGAGAGAGAGAGAGAGAGAGAGAGAGAGAGATGCCCAGTGGTCCCAAAGCAAAGCCGGGCGATTGGGTTTCACGTGTCCCCAGTGGCGTTGCCCCCCGGGACTCGGATGGAGACAGCACCCTCTGCAAACCACTCTGGCCTGACCCCAGGCCCCCACACACGGACCTCGGACCACTTCCTCCACGACCTTTCAGAGCCTGAGTGTCTCCGCCTGGACGCGAGTCCTCAAGATCCGGGCTCAAGCGTCCTGGTACAGCCTGTTCCTTGTTTGTAAGTGGGCTCTGGGACGAAGTTTACACGATAGAGTTTGACGACCTCTTGGGCCTCCAGGGATGTGGGCTCAGAGGGCGGTGCAGTCAATGCGGGCCGACAGAGAGAAGAAGCCGTCGTTCGAAAGCCTCCCAGCCCCCTGGGCTCTGGTTTCTCTCCCTCCCTTTCTCCTCGGCTCGATGTTGATAATATCAGGGCGGTGTATCTCTTTATTCCACTGTCTTTCGTCGTTGTTGTAAATCCTCGTCAAGAATATACACCGAGTGGCCAGGTGATGATGATCTCTGAGCGCATAATAATCTGGCCACTCAGTGTATATCCTATATAATAAAAGGCTAATATGCAAATTGTCCCTTTGACCAGGAGTTTGACCAGCAGGCAGGCCGGCCAACCGCCCATGTCCCCTCCCTCTGGCCAGGCTGGCAGGACCCCACCCATGCACGAATTCATGCACCGGGTCTCTAACACACACACACACACACATACACACAGAGTGGCCAGATTATTATGCGTTCAGAGATCATCATAATCTGGCCACTCAGTGTATATTATTGATGTCAGAGAGGAAGGGAGAGGGAGAGAGAGAGAGAGAAACATCCATGATGCGAGAGAATTGTGGATCGGCTGCCTCCTGCACGCCCCCTACTGGGCATCGAGCCCACAACCTGGGCATGTGCCCTGACCGGGAATCGAACCGTGACCTCCTGGTTCATACCACGATGCGCAACCACTGAGCAACACCGGCCGGGCCTACCTTTCCCTTTTGAATGGCTTCCCCAAGCGTGGAAGGGGTCACGGATCTCGGGCCAGAGCTTCTGATGGGACCCCCCCCCCCCCCCCGTGCTCCCAGTTTCACTCCACATGGGTCTGTGTGACTCCAGGGCCCACGTCCTCCTTGTCCTCCCGCCAACCTCTCAGTGACAGATGGAGGTGGCTCTGAGGGGTCAGAGGGAGGGCCTCTGAGCAAGCCAGGTCCTGAAGACGGTTAGAACGGCGACGCGCGGGGAAGAAAGGAGGGGAATTCCGGGTGGGGCGGGCCGGCGGGGAGGAACACACAGAACTGGTTTGCTGGATGGAGCGTGAACGCGTTGGACCAGCATCAAGCAGCGTTTCTCAACCGGGGCCACGGCCGGCGGCGGGACGGGGCGGACGTTCAGCGTGTGGGACGGCCCTGGCCATCGGAGAGCAATCTGCGAGCCTGGCCTCTGCCTACCACATGCCAGTCACCGCCCCCGTCAAAAATGCTCCAGGACGGAGCGGCCGGCGTGGCTCAGGGGTGGAGCATCGACCTAGGAACTAGGAGGTCCCGGTTCGATTCCCGGTCAGGGCACAGGCCCGGGTTGCGGGCTCGATCCCCAGTGTGGGGCGTGCGGGAGGCAGCCGATCCCTGATGCTCTCTCATCATGGATGTTTCTCGCTCCCTCTCCCTTCCTCTCTCAGAGAGCAATAAAATCATACATATATTTTAAATCCAGAACAACAATGTGACAGGGAAAGGGTGCGTTGAGATCCGCGGCAGTTTCACTGCCCTTGGGGGGCCCGGGAAGGCTGTGTTCCCAGAGCTGTGTGGCATGGGCCGCCCTCCAAAATCTGAGCGGCACCTCCCGGCATTTGTGAGAAAGCACCATTTGGCCGGGAAAGTGGTACCAAGGGAGGCGCCGGGTCCAGGAATTACAGGGGAAGGAACAATAATGCTAACCACGTGCCTGGAGCTGGTTTGCAGAGGCTGTGTGTGCAGCCACTGGCCAAGAGATTCGCTCTGTTTACTTAAACAGGGGTCCCAAATCCTTCTTCCCTTCTTCTTTAAAAAAAAATTTTTTTTATTGATTTCAGAGAGGAAGGGAGAGGGAGAGAGAGAGAAAAACACCAATGATGAGAGAGAATCATGGATCGGCTGCCTCCTGCACGCCCCCTACTGGGGACCGAGCCCGCAACCCGGGCATGTGCCCTGACCAGGAATAGAACCGTGACCTCCTGGTTCCTAGGTCACCACAGAGCGCGCTGGCCCGCTGGGTCGGCCTGAAGAGCAAGCTGGAAGTGTGTGTCGGGAACAGGGCTACCTTTTCCGCTTGCATCAGCATGAAGAGCCGGCACAAGCCACTTCTCCTGGAATGTGCTCTTCCCGCTCTTAGAATCCTGGCGGAGATGTAACGCATGCCTCCGTGTCCACGGCTTCCAGCAAGGGTTTCTTCTTTGGCAGGCCCGAGGTCCGACAGAAGTGTTCCAGTATGTTCCTTCCATTCCTCCCTTAAAAAAATAAAAATTATATATATAATTGTGTGTGTGTGTGTACACTGAGTGGCCAGATTATTATAATCTCTGAACGCATAAAAATCTGGCCACTCAGTGTGTATGTGTGTGTGTATGTGTGTATGTGTGTATATATATGTGCGTGTGTGTGTGTGTGTGTGTATGTGTGTATATATATATATTAGAGGTCTGGTGCATGAATTCGTGCATGGGTGGGATCCGGCCAGCCTGGCCAGGGGGTGGGGACATGGGCGGTTGGCCGGCCTGCCTACTGATCGAACTCCTGGTCGAGGGGACAATTTGCATATTAGCCTTTTATTATGTAGGATATACACTGAGTGGCCAGATTATTATGCGCTCAGAGATCATCATCATCTGGCCACTCCGTGTATATGTTATTAATTTTGAAGAGGAAGGGAGTGGGAGGAGAAAGAGAGAGAGAGAGAAACATCAATGATGGAGAGAATTATTGATCGGCTGCCTCCTGCACGCCCCACTCTGGGGATCGAGCCCACCTCCCAGGCATGTGCCCTGACCGGGAATTGAACCCTGACCTTCTGGTTCCTAGGTCGACGCTCAACCACGGAGCCACGCCGGCCGGGCCATTCTTCCCTTCCCATCAGCCCTTGGTCCATCCTGCGCTTTCTCAGGAAAAGCAGAGCAGCACATTCCTGGTCGTTGGCCCCAGCGGCTCCGATCGCAAACTCACTGCCCCGCGTTGGGTGTCTCTGAGCAGCTCTTACTCATGACGACATTGCTGGGCTCCTGGCAGAACGCGTGTTTACCCGTTTAATTATCGTTACTAACTTTCTCTCCCACTCACATGTTTTGCTGAGTGTGCGTGGCTGCGGGGAAGGGAGTCCCGCAGGGGTGGGTAAAAGACACCAGGTCCTTCTGGTGACGCTCACGCCGTGCAGGCCAACTTTCCTTTTCCTCTGGAGGCACAATCCGTTGGGCTAAGCCAATGTTCCATGTTTTAAACCAGGTTTCTTCTGATTCCCCCAAAAGTCCCTTCCACGGTTCCTACCTTCCTCAAGTGTCAGTCATGCCTCCATCACCTCCTACGTGGCTTATACTAGTTACCGTGGTCGGCAAACCGCGGCTCGCGAGCCACCTGCGGCTCTTTGGCCCCTTGAGTGTGGCTCTTCCACAAAATACCACGGCCTGGGCGAGTCTGTTTTGAAGAAGTGGCGTTAGAAGAAGTTTAAGTTTAAAAAATGTGGCTCTCCGAAGAAATTTCAATCGTTGTGCTGTTGATACTTGGCTCTGTGGACTGATGAGTTTGCCGACCGCTGCCCTAGTAGATGCTTTTAAGTTGCTGTTTCACGATGAGTCTAAAGCGATGTCTTTTGGCCCGAACCCTCGCCAGTTTTTGCTCAGTGGATCGAGCATCGGCCTGGGCCTGGGTTCGAGTCCCGGTCAGGGCACATACCCGGTTGCAGGTTCGACCCCCAGTAGGGTGTGCAGGAGGCAGCCGATCCGTGATTCTCTCTCCTCATTGATGTTTCTCTCTCTCTCCCTCTCCCTTCCTCTCTGAAATCAATAAACATATATTTTTTTAAAAAAAGATGTCTTTTGAATCTCTAAGAAGTCAGCCAGCCAGCTAGCCAGCCAGCCAGCCAGCCAGGAGAAGGATTAAGTCCAGGCTCTGGAAAATACAAGGTTAGTCATCTGCTTTAGTCACTGGCGAAAAATTCGGAGTGAAAATCCAAATGGCTTGCCCAGGTTCCCAACATCTTCGTCATCAGACTGCTTCCCACCATTCAGACCCAGAATCCACGTCACCTGCTATACCTGCCGCCCTGTCCCTGGTGCATTTATGGGGTGGGGGGCCGTGTCCAAGCTACTGGCCCAGGAGGATGAGGGGGGGAGCTATAGATGACCCCCCAGTGAGAGCCCAGGCCCCCTGCATTCCCACCCAGATCCAGGGCTCACATGCCCACGGGCCAAGCTGTCCACAGCGGGGTTCTCTGATGCTATTGGCTGGGGACCTTCTCCCCTGGCCTTAAAGGGCCCCCAAATTTGGTTCCTCTGGCATCACTACTCCCCGACATAACATAGGGAAGGAAGTCGCCCGCTGACCAAGGACACCCGCCTTGGATGGTCACATGGGCGGGACATGAAGGTCTATTGTGGGGGCCACTTGTTACAGCAGCTGATGTTACCCTCACTCCTCCAATAGCCATCTTTGCTCCCCTTTCTCTTTTGCTCAGCACCACCCCCCACAAGTCTGTTCCCCAGGATGCAGGTAGGCGCTAGCCTGGTCCATGACCCCCAGGGGCCCACCCTCTCGCTAGCCTGGGTCCACACGATTGCCCATCTCCCCATGAGTGGGATCTCTGTCTCTCTTTCTTTTAAAAATATTTTTATTGATTTCAGAGAGGCAGGGAGAGGGAGAGGGAGAGAAACATCCATGAGGAGAGGCTCTGTGAGGCTCTGTTGGGGTCAGCTCCCTGGTTTCAATCTGCTCCCCGACTGCCCCGGGACCTAGCCTGTCGCTACCTCAGGTCTGGCCCCTGCAGAACGGGACGAGGACGTCTGCTCCGCAGCGTCTATGTCATGCTTTCGAGGCGTAAGCTCCCAGACGTGGCCGGGCCGTCGCGAGGGCTCAGGAAACATCGGCGCCTTCCCGTCTCTACTTTCCGAGGAGGAAATTCAGACACAGAACCTGAGCCGTCTGGCGGAGCGTCACCTGCCGGAGCGGAGAGGGGAACCCCCCTGAAACCCCAGGGTTTCGACTCGTCCTTCCTGGTTGGCAGTGAGCAAGGCTCGCAGCATCCCAGGGAGGTGAGCGTCCGGGGCAGGGTCCACGCGGCCTGGGCCCGGGCCAGGGAGGCTCATCAAACTCCCAGACACACACACACACACACACACACACACACACACACACACACAAGCCCTACCTGGGTTTGCTCAGTGGGTAGAGCATCAGCCTGCAGACTGAAGGGTCCCAGGTTCGATTCCCGGTCAAGGGCACAGGCCCGGGTTGCGGCCTTGATCCCCAGTGCGGGGCGTGCAGGAGGCGGCCGATCCATGAGTCCGTCTCATCATGGATGTTTCTCTCTCTCTCTCTCTCCTTCCTCTCTGAGATCAATACAAAAATATTAGAAACACAACTCCCCCCCGTGCCAGGAGCCCCTCTCGGAGGCAGGTCTGGCGCTGGTTTTCTCTCCACAAGCTTTGCTCTGGGAACCCCGTCAGCTGTCTGGCAGGGAGGGGACACACTGGGTCTCTTCCTTGATGGACTCCAGCTCCTCCATCACCCGGGCCTTGAGCACCTAGGCAGCCCACCTAGGCAGGGCACCTCACGACCTGAACTCTACAGCGTCCCCCGGAACCCAGGCACCTGCTTGTCGTCTGTCATCTTTTCTTTAAAAACAAAATACAATCCATGTGCACCTTGAAGGTGATGGTATGTTTCCCCCACAAAAGCCACCAAATGTCTGGTGCATTCTTTTATTAAAAAAAATATATTTCTATTGGTTTTTGAGAGGCAGGGAGAGAGAGGGAGATAGAAACATCAATGATGAGCCTTGGCCGGTGTGGCTCAGTGAATAGAGAGCATCAGCCTGCAGACTGAAGGGCCCTGGGTTCCATTCGGGTCAAGGGCACATGCCCGGGTTGTGGGCTCCATCCCCATTAGGGGGCGTGCAAGGAGACAGCCGATCCATGCTACTCTCTCATCATGGATGTTTCTATCTCTCTCTCCCTCTCCCTTCCTATCTGAAATCAATAAAAATATATTAAAAAAACAAAACACAACAACAACCACATCCATGATGCGAGAGAATCATGGATCGGCTGCCTCCTGCACACCCCCTCCTGGGGATGGAGCCTGCAACCCGGGCCTGTGCCCTTGACCCGAATGGAACCTGGGACCCTTCAGTCCTCTGTCCACTGAGCCTAACCTAGGGCCATGGTGCATCGTCTATCACGTACAACCCAGAGCCTGCAACTCCAGGATATTCAGAAAAGCCACGCCTCCAACCGATCGTGCCTTCAAAAAACAAAACAAAAGAAGTAGGGCACTTGTGTCTTTTAAAAAAACAAACAAACTGCTGTCTCCACTGGTCTCGCTTTTTTGCAGATATGCACAAAAACCCACTAACAAATTCCAACCCCGATTGGGTAATTCCTCTTTAAAAGAAAAACGGAGGAGGATCCGCTGGTTACCGGAATCGGAGTCACACACATTTCACACTCGAGGGAGTGCCTTTTGCACCCACACTCACAGCACAGCGTCTGCAGGAGCGGAGAAGCCCACAGCCAGGCCAGGCTGGGCATCCGGCCGCGGGCTGCTAGCTGGCGTCACGTCAGGGTGTCCGCTGACACGCGCCTAAGCTTCCCAGCAGCCCTGTGGGGTCGGGGGTAGGGGTGCGTGATCGAAAACCTGATGCTGCCTTTTAAAAAAAAAAAAATATATATATATATATATATTTTTTCATTGATTTCAGAGAGGAAGGGAGAGGGAGAGAGAGACGTGAGAGAGATATATCGATGGGTTGCCGGCTGACCCGGGGGCCGGGGATGGAGCCTGCAACCCAGGTACATGCCCTTGCCCGGGAATTGAACCCGTGACCCTTCAGTCCGAGGGCCGATGCTCTATCCACTGAGCCACACTGGCCAGGGCTTCCCAAGTGTTTTCAGTGATCACAGCTTTAAGACCACCAGGGACCCCACAGAATAGAAAGTTCAGGGCACTCAGCCCCCACCCCTCCCCCTCCCCGGGTAGCTGGGCCCTCACCCAGAACCGGGCCCCCACACACGTCCTCATGCTTTCCTCTTTATCAGTAACTCCCAATGTCAGGAAAGATGGTTTTCCTGAACACACGTGCCTCTCTCGTTTTTAAAAATATATATATTTTAATATAGTTTATTGTTTTTTTTTACAGAGAGGAAGGGAGAGGGATAGAGAGTTAGAAACATCGATGAGGGAGAAACATCGATCAGCTGCCTCCTGCACGCCTCCTACTGGGGATATGCCCGCAACCAAGGTACATGCCCTTGACCGGAATCGAACCCGGGACCCTTCAGTCCGCAGGCCGACGCTCCATCCACTGAGCCAAACCGGTTAGGGCCCCCCCTTTTTTTAAATTGATTTCAGAGAGAGGAAGGGAGAGGGAAAGAGAGAGAAACATCCATGATGAGAGAGAGTCATGAATCGGCTGTCTCCTGCTCGCCCCACACTGGGGATGGAGCCCACAACCTGGGCATGTGCCCTGACCGGGAATCGAACCGTGACCTCCTGGTTCCTAGGTTGATGCTCAGCCCCTGAGCCATGCTGGTCGGACCATACCAGCCTCTTATTACCGGCAGGAAACGCGTGGAAAGCGGCATGTAGCAGCGGCCACTTAGGTGAGGGGGGAGCATGGAGACCCAGTGATCCTCAGAGCCCACTTTGCCACCCACGTTTCTGGGAGGTGTTTGGAGGGACACAGGGGCGGGTGTGTTTACACACAGACCAGCGTGAGTCACGGAACCGAAAACCCACGGGAGGGAATTTTCAAGTGAGTCTGCTCTGCGCCAGCTCTGTGGGACCGACCGATCTGGGCGTCTGTTTACGTTGTTCTTCAGTTGTTGGCCCGAAAGACAAATATGGGATGGAGGGAGCGGGGGGGGGGGGGGGGGGTGTGGGAGGCAGAAAAAAAACCCCATAGTGTAAAGAAAGGAGAGACAAAATCCTCCCCTCAAACCCAAACAAACAGGCCTGGCCAGGCGTCCACCCCCTCTGTCCACGGGCCTGTCCCCTCGCGGCACCTCAGCGGGGTCAACAGACAGGTGAGGACAATGCCAAGCTGGCCCGGCCAGTGTGGCTCAGTGGTTGGGCGTGGACCTGTGGACCAGGAGGTCACGGTTCGATTCCCGGTCAGGGCTCATGCCTGGGTTGTGGGCTCCATCCCCAGTAGGGGGCGTGCATGATTCTCTCTCATCTTTGATGTCTCTCTCCCTCTCCCTTTCTCTCTGAAATCAATAAAAATATATGAAACACACACACACCACACAGAGACACACACATACACACACATACACGCAAACACATGCACACACGCACAGACACACACACACCACACACAGACACGCACACACACACACACGCACCACACACAGACACACACACAGAGACACAGAGACACACACACAGACACACACACACGCACACAGACATACACACACAGACACCCCCACACACACAGATACACACACACACAGACATACACACACACACAGACATACACACACAGACACACACACGCACACACAGACACACACATACACACACAGATACACACAGACACACACACACACACAGACACACACACACAGACACACAGACACACACACAGACACACAGACACACACACAGACACACACACACAGACACACAGACACACACACACACAGACACACACACACACGCACACACACACAGACACACACATGCACACAGACACACACACGCACACACACAGACACACACACAGACACACACATGCACACACACAGACACACACACAGACACACACACAGACACACACACACACACACACACACACACACACACACACAGACCAGGGCTGGCTGTGCCCGAACACGGCCGGTTCCCGGAAGGACGTTTCCCAGCCGCGGCCAAGCGGCCAGATGTTTCCCTCATCAGGCCCTTCCCTGGTCGCAGCGCCTCTGGCCGGTTTCACGCCGGGGTAGACGGGTGGCCTTTCCGCGGGGCCTGGGAGCTGTCTGCTCCCGGTGGCTCCCCAGATGAAACATGGGAGTCTACGGCACCCTCGACGCCACCCACTTACCAGAACGTTCACCCCGAGTCCGAGCCCAGCCTGGCCGCCGCCCCCGGGCTGACCCCCCTGCTTCCAGGAAGTGCCGGAGGCGGGCCAGCGGGCCAAGGGACACCAGGAATAAACAGACAGTCACGCGTACCCCGCGCGGAAGGGCCCTTCTCCCCGGAAAGGCTTCTGGACTCTTCCATGACCTCCTTCGATGGAAAAGAAACTGAAGAAGAAATGGATTCGGTGGGGTTACTGCTCTAGACCAAAAGGAACCAGAGACTCACCAAAGGCAATGGGGAACCCTAGATTAGATCCCGATTAAGCGCCCTATCAAAATAGTTATAGCAGAACCCGGCGGTGTGGCTCAGTAGTTAGCATCAAACTAGGAACCAGGAGGCCATGGTTTGATTCCCAGTCAGGGCACATGCCCGGGTTGCGGGCTCAGTCCCCAGTAGGGGGCGTGCAGGAGGCAGCCGATCCATGATTCTCTCTCATCATTGATATATCTCTCTCTCCCTGAAATCAATCAAAATATATATTTTTTATTTTTTTATTTTTTTAAATATATTTTATTGATTTTTTACAGAGAGGAAGGGAGAGGGATAGAGAGCTAGAAACATCGATGAGAGAGAAACATCGATCAGCTGCCTCCTGCACACCCCCCACTGGGGATGTACCCGCAACCAAGGTACATGCCCTTGATCGGAATCGAACCTGGGACCTTTCAGTCTGCAGGCCGACGCTCTATCCACTGAGCCAAACCGGTTTTGGCCAAAATATATTTTTAAAAAATAATAAAAATAGAGATGGTGACCCCATGAATTCTCAATCCAGGTGAATTGTCACCGGTTTACGACAAAGAGAAGTAGGAAGGACATGCCTGGCCTGCCCCCCTCTCCCTCCTCCCCCAACCCACCCCCTTAGACAGACCTCCTGCCTGTTGGGAATAGAAGGACCTGGAATCAAAGGCATCCCGTAGAGATTTTTTTTCTGGAAGGATTAAAACATCAGCAAGCATGCTCCCCCTACGCTCTGGGCAGCGCTGGCTCAAACCCCAGCATGGACACGGCACACACACAAAACGGGTGGCTGGGTGGGTGGGATGGGGCTGGAGAGCGTGCAGGGGTGGGGCTCCCTGACCCCAGGGGCCCAGCAGGGCACCACGTGGCCCATCGTCCTGAAAGACCCTATAATTTGCAACTGATGAATGGGGGTGGTGGTAGGGCGGGGGGAGGGGAGGACAGAGGCTAACGTGTGAATCACCTTTCAAGTTTTTAATTTAATTAGACAAGGACAACGAGGCTTCTTTAAAATTCCTCCCTGGTATTAACGTCGGTCGCAAAGCCGCCCCGAGTAATTGGGAGAAGTGATTATGGAGGCTTAAGCCCATTTCTCACAGCCGCTGCGCTCGGATAAAGTGAGTGTTACGGGGCCAGACCCTGGGCCAGGGCAGGGCAGACCCCGGAGCAGGGACCCCAGGCTTTTCATAAACCACCTCGGATTATAAGCCTCCGTAATAAGGGCTCCTTGGGGAGGGGTGGGGGGTTCTGTTAAGCAACAAGCCCAGTGGAGCCAGCGCCCCTCTTCTGTTGCCCCAGGGCAGCGGTCGGCAAACTGCGGCTCGAGAGCCACCTGCGGCTCTTTGGCCCCTTGAGTGTGGCTCTTGCACAAAATACCACGGCCTGGGCGAGTCTGTGTTGAAGAAGTGGCGTTCGAAGAAGTTTCAGTTTAAAAAATTGGGCTCTCAAAAAAGAAATGTCAATGGTTGTCCTGTTGGTATTTGGCTCTGTGGACTCATGAGTTTGCTGACCACTGCCCCAGGGGCCTGTTCTTTCCTGTAGCTTTAAAATATATATATTTATAATATATATATATTTAGCCCTAACCGGTTTGGCTCAGTGGATAGAGCGTAGGCCTGCGGACTGAAGGGTCCCAGGTTCGATTCCGGTCAAGGGCATGTACCTTGGTTTCGGGCACATCCCCAGAAGGATGGCTGATCGATGTTTCTCTCTCATCGATGTTTCTAACTCTCTATCCCTCTCCCTTCCTCTCTGTAAAAAATCAATAAAGTATATTAAAAAATATATACATGTATATATATATTGATTGATTGATTTCAGAGAGGAAAGGAGAGGGAGAGAAACTATTGGACATTCCCTCTTCTTCAAGGTATCTATTTCCCCACTCTCCAATGGGAACGGTCCAGTCCATCAAATTATACACGCTCTGTATGTGCAGTTGTTCGTGTGACAGTTATACCTAAACCAAACCGGTTCTGCCCTGGCCGGTGATGCTCGGTGGTTAGAGCATGGGCCCGTGCACCGAAGGGTTGAGGCTCGATTCCCGGTCAAGGGCACGTACCTGGGTTGCAGGTCCGACTCCCGGCCCCGGCTGGGGTGCCTGTGGGAAGCAACCAATTGATCTCTCTCTCTCTCTACATCTCTCTCTCCCTCCCCCTCCACCCCTGCCTTCCACTCTCTCTAAAAACCAATGGAAAACAAATGTCCTCAAGTGAGGATTAACAACAACAACATCAAAAAAACCTCACAATGCCCTAGCCCAGTGGTCGGCAAACTCATGAGTCCACAGAGCCAAATACCAACAGTACAACGATTGAAATTTCTTTGGAGAGCCACATTTTTTTAAACTTAAACTTCTTCTAACGCCACTTCTTCAACATAGACTCGCCCAGGCCGTGGTATTTTGTGGAAGAGCCACACTCAAGGGGCCAAAGAGCCGCATGTGGCTCGAGAGCCGCAGTTTGCTGACCATGGCCCTAGCTGGTTTGGCTCAGTGGATAGAGCATCGGCCTGTGAACTGAAAGGTCCCAGGTTCAATTCCCGTCAAGGGCACATGGCCGGGTTGTGGGCTCGATCCCCAATGGGGGACTTGCAGGAGGCAGCCTATCCATGGTTTTCTCTCATCATGGATGTTTCTCTCTCTCTTCCTCTCCCTCCCCCCCCCTCTCTTTCTCCCTCTCCCTTCCTCTCTGAAATCAATAAAATATATATTAAAAAAAACACCCACAAAACTGTTTCAAAACTGTGCACCGAGAGGTCACCGGTTCGATTCCCACTTCAGGGCACCTGCCCGGGTTGCAGGCTCGATCCCCAGTAGGGGGCGTGCAGGAGGCCGCCGACGGACGGTTCTCTCTCATTGATGTTTCTCTCTCTCTCTCCCTCTCCCTTCCTCTGTCTTGCTTTCAACAGATTCCAAGCAGAGGTGACTCGGTGCTGCTGACAGAGTGACCCCCAGCCAGCCACAGAGCTGCATGCAAAGCTACCCCCGTCTCCCAGCTGGTGTATCCTTTTCCTTACAGCGGGGAACGCGTGCTTCGCCCCCCGGAAGCCCAGGCTGTGTCCAGGGGCTGGGAGAAGATTCGTTGGTGCTGGTTCCCTGGGAAGCGTGGGCTGCCCGCCCCCGGCCCGATCTGGCCCGGTGTCTCCCATCTGCCGCCAGCGCGTGGGGCCAACGTGGCTGGCGCCTCTTCCCGTCGTCAGGACGTGGCACGGGCCGTCTCTGTCCCCGGGCAGCGCCACGCGGCACACGTGAGCTGGAGCGGCGAGCATCCTCCTCTCCCCGCCTCCCCAAGGGCCAGGGCGGTCACGTGAGGTTCGACACACACACACACGATGGACCAGCTGTTAAACGAGGCCGAAGAACAGTAACAGCGGGACACAGGCGACTGGCTTCGTCCCTACCCAACTGAAACTGCGTCGACGGTGCAAAAGGTAATTGGAGACAGAACAGCCCAGACGGGCGTCAGCTGGTCACGTGGCCGCGAGGTCTGCATTCTTCTTTTTTTAAAAATATATTTTATTGATTTTTTACAGAGAGGAAGGGAGAGGGATAGAGAGTTAGACACATCGAGAGAGAGATACATCGATCAGCTGCCTCCTGCACACCTCCCACTGGGGATGTGCCCGCAACCAAGGTACATGCCCTTGGCCGGAATTGAACCTGGGACCCTTGAGTCCGCAGGCCCACGCTCTATCCACTGAGCCAAACCGGTTAGGGCTAGGTCTGCATTCTTGCTTCACGGAAGGCACCCAGAACTTTTTCAGGCTGGCCCCAAAGATTCGGGGACCCTTTACACATGCCTTCTGCGAATCAGTCTACCTTTTTTCTTTTTAAAATATATATTACATATATTTATTTCAGCGAGGGAGAGAGAAACATCAATGGTGAGAGAGAATCATGGATTGGCTGCCTCCTGCACGTCCCCCTATTGGGGATCAATCCCGCAACCCGGGCATGTGCCCTGACCGGGAATTGAACCGTGACCTCCTGGTTCCTAGGTCGACGCTCAACCACGGAGCCACGCGGGCCGGGCTAAAGCACTTTTTAATTTTAAAAAAATCATTCAACGGAGAGGGAATGCTATCAGTTGATCTCAGGTCAGGTTTTTTTATCACCTCCTCCCTTCCCCCAACTCCCTAATAATTTCCTCAACACCAAGCCTTTCCATGAAGCTCGCCAGCCCCCTAATTACACAGCCTTTGTGAGTAAGCGCTTCTACAGGCCTCTCAAAGGCAAGTCCGGGGCCCAGCCTAATGGAGGGGTTCCACGTTCCCCGGAGCCCGTGTTCCAGCCCTTTCATCTCCGTGCAGAGCGGGCCCAGAGGCGGCGGCAGAGGAGGGGGTAGGCAAGTACCTTGGGAGCCAGCCTGGCTCGAGGATGAGGCAACCTGCTGGCGGCTGCGAGTCGAGGGCGTGCTGGCCTTCGGGGCGCGCAGGGCCCACTCTGGGGGTCCTCCCAGCAGGTGAGCGGCCCGTGGGCAGGAACCCTCTGCATTTTTTTTTTTTGTTGTTAATTCTTATCCAAGGGTATTTTCCCATTGACTTTTAGGGAGGAGCCTGCAACGGAGGTATGTGCCCTTGACTGGAATCGAACCCGGGACCCTTCAGTCCTTGGGCCGACGCTCTATCCACTGAGCTACACCGGCTAGGGCTGGCCCTTCCTTTAGATCCGTGGTCGGCAAACTGCGGCTCGCGAGCCACATGCGGCTCTTGGGCCCCTTGAGTGTGGCTCTTCCACAAAATACCACGGCCTGGGCGAGTCTGTTTTGAAGAAGTGGCGTTAGAAGAAGTTTCAGTTTAAAAAATTGGGCTCTCAAGAGAAATTTCAATCATTGTGCTGTTGATATTTGGCTCTGTGGACTCATGAGTTTGCCGACCACTGCTTTAGAGGATCTCAGAGGAAAGAGACCTTGTAATGACAGAAGAATGCTAAAGACAAATGAATTACCTTTGTTATCGTAGAGTCCACGTGAGCTCCGGCCTACGTGGCCATACCCGGCAGTGGCTACTTAAAATCTTTCTTGGTCCTTAAGCTACTCTAAACTCTCACACCAGTATCTGTGTTGTGGACTGAAGGTCCCGGTTCGATTCCCGGTCAGGGCACATGCCCGGGTTGCGGGCTCCATCCCCAGGAGTGGGCGTGCAGGAGGCAGCTGATCCATGATTCTCTCTCATCATGGATGTTTCTCTCTCTCTCCCTCTCCCTTCCTCTCTGAAATCAATAAAAATATATTAAAAAAAAAATCTGTGTTAAGAGCACATAGCTTATTGCCCACCTGGCGTGGCTCGGTGGTTGAGCGTCGACCTATGAACCAGTCACGGTTTGGTTCCCAGTCAGGGCACATGCCCTCGATCCCCAGTGTGGGGCGTGCAGGAGGCAGCTGATGGATGATTCTGTCTCATCATGGATGTTTCTCTCTCTCCCCCTCTCCCTTCCTCACGGAAGAAAAAAAAGACAAAAATAAATAAATGCAGGCAGAGGATACAAATCCATTTCCTTTCGTCTCATGAGATGTGGACATTTTTTTTTTGGTTTGTTAATCAAGGAGATAATCTGTTTTACCAAGAGCGACCCAGCCCTTCATTGCAAACCGCCGTTCAGCTGCAAAAACAGCACCCCACTTACATCATCTTGGAAGAGGAACCACCGCGGGCTCCCTAGCGACACAGCGATGTTTCACAGCTGGGCTCCCCACGGCGCAGGAGGAAGCGGTTCGGATGGCCCAGGCCTGGCCTCCGCGCGGGCCCAGCCCCGGACAAGTCTCCAACCAGATCCCAGTTGCAGAGCATCCAACGGCTCCATGAAGTGCTAAACCTCGTCCTCCCTCGCCCCCGCCCCCCCCCCCCCCCCCCCGCCGCCGCCCCACGCCATCACTCATGTCAGCCCCAGGGCCCTCCGGAATGGAGCCACGCTGATGTGACCCAGAGGAAGTGAGAAACCCGTGTTTCTTGTTATTTTATTTTATTTTTTTGCTTTTGTCTCCTGCAGCTTCAGAAACGACCTCAGATGCGTTGTTCTCGCTGCATCATCGCTGTTCTGGGCTGAGAAAGGCCGGGGTCCAAACTCTGTCCTCAGTCAAGGTGTGGCAGACACGAGGCAGAGGGGGAGCCCGGCCCCCCAAAAGGCCCGGGATTGGAGCAACACATGGAAGAATGTGGTAGCCGTCGGTTGGCTGGCATTGGCAGAGTGCAATGAAAAGATAAAATGAAAAGGGCGGTGGTAAGAACCGCCTCATCGGGGCTAAAATGGTTCTGTGTTCTGTATCACATTCTTACCCCATTCCCGACGGTCTGGTCCCTAGTCAGTGGGGCTCAGTGGGCTGAAGGATTGCTGGTTCGATTCCCGGTCAGGGCACACGCTCGGGTTTCGGGATCGATCCCTGGGAGGGGGCGTGCAGGAGGCAGCTGATGGATGTTTCACTCTCACATGGATGTTTCTCTCTCTCCCTCTCACTAAAAATCAATTAAAACATCTTTTTCTTTTTAAAATATATTTTTATTGATTTCAGAGAGGAAAGGAGAGGGAGAGAGAGATAGAAAAGTCAGTGATGAGAATCATGGATCGGCTGCCTCTTGCACGCCCCACACTAGGGGATGAGCCCGCAACCCGGGCATGTGCCCTGACCTGGAATCGAACCATGATCTCCTGGTTCATGGGTGGATGCTCAACCACGGAGCCACACTGGCTGGGCCAATTAAAAAATCTTTAAAAAATAAAAATAAGTCCTAGCTGATTTGGCTCAGTGGATAGAGCATGGGCCTACAGACGGAAGGGTCCTTGGTTTGATTCTGGTCAAGGGCACATGCCTGAGTGGCAGGCTCGATTCCCAGTAGGGGGCGTGCAGGAGGCAGCCTATCCATGATTCTCTCTCATCACTGATGTCACTCTCCCTCTCTGAAATCAATACAAAAATATTTAAAGAAAAAATACTGATGAAGGAAGGTTAGATTTTTGTTTCCTTTCACGAAAGAGCTGGGGAGTATTAAACCGTTAAGGCCGACTAGAAATAACACACAATTCCAGGAAGTGTTAAACCAGATTGAAGTTTTTTTTTTTTTTAATTCAAACTGACCCAAAGCAAAACAAACTTACATTACAAAGGAAGAACAAAATACAGTATGAGAGAACACACTAGGAGTTACAGGAAAGCTAAATTTGGGGGCAGAGGGCCTCGTCCCGGTCATATTCTGGGCTACGGAGCACTTGGGCATTCTCGTCGCTTAGCTGACACATGGCGCTCGCTCCCCCGTGTGCCACGTGGACCCTGGCCACGGCCACGGCCACGGGACACTGGATTCTCTCGCGGAAACGCGTCCCGAGCATGACTGATAATAGGACTCAGAGAACAAAACGGTCACGTCGTCCCGACGCGCAAGCGAGGATTATTTCTGTAGTCAATAGTTTAGAAAGATGGGCATTAAATAATCTAAAAAAAAAAACCAAAACAAAAATAACCACACACTCTCGCTCTGCTGTACATTTATGAACACAAATATTTACACGGGGAGGGGAGGGGGGGGAAGTCGGTTTCAAAAACAGAAGAGGTTTGCAGTTCATGGGTGATCACAATCTTTCAGGAGCTCGTTTCTTTGGTGTGCTCGCCAGATACATTTTTATGTAAAGGCTTGCTCCGAGGCGTCAGTCATCAATCTCAAAATAAACAGGAAGGATCCGTGACAAATTTAATACTGCTCTGAACACCTCAGTCAAGATTCTGGGAAAAGCAATCAGTTGATTTTTTTTTTTCTGAAAACACTCCTTTCTCTCTACTCATCGTGGGACCCCGGGATGCTTCTAGAACAATCCGATTCAAACGCGGACCTGCGCATTTATCCCTCTGTCCCACGGATGACCGACCGCCAGACGTTTTAGTTACTGTGAAAGAACGCTGATGTGATTGGGAGTCTGTTACCAAAAAAAATAAAAATAAAATAAAAATAAAACATTCTTTTTAAGCGTCTGGAGAAATCAAACCTCAAAACAATAAATAATGGGACTTAGACGCACGTCTTCATTCAATGGAAATTTCAATCCCACAGGGAGCTCTCATAATTGTTTTCTGGAGCCGAAGCAGCAACACAGGACGAAGAATTCACCTTGGTCTTTATACCGGGGACTGCCTGACTCAAACTCAGGGGCCTGTTTGGGGGAAAGCTTGGGATGGCTGGGGAAAGAATCATGTTAGACTGGACTGACTGAAGTCACACACATGTAGGCGGAGAGAGGGCCCGGGTGCCTCCCCCGTCCTTGCCTCCTGGGGCCTGATTTTCTAGGGAGAAGGTAGGTTCCATTCATTCCTGCTGTGCCACGTCCCGGATGCGGGTGGCCCTTAGCTCTGGCCTCGGTGTTAAAGGATCACCACGCGGCTCGGGCCCCCGATGTCCCGAGGGAAGTGAGCTTTTCGGGGCTATTTTTACGGGGAAAGGGACAGATCACCTAGTCCTAGCAGTTACAGGCTCGGGATGGTGACAAAACCGGCCACATGCTCCCGGCTCCCCCATCGGCGACCCCCCAGTTCGCTGTGGGAACCGCTCCCCACTTTTAGGGCCTCAGAGGCAGATGCTCAGATGAGGGCAGCCCTTCCCCGCGCCAACTTCTCTGAGAAACGCGTCCCGAGTGCGTGGCCGCTTGTGCGTTCCCCGAAGCGCTGGGCGCCATCCTGGGAAGTTGGAAAAGGCTTTTCGGAAACGCAACGACCAGTCGGGCACGCCACCCACTGCCAAGGGCCTCGGCCCAGATCCCTGCGGCTTCTGATCACGTCCGTTTTCACGCTGCCGGCCCTACAGACCCAGGAAATAAGACCCCGTGGGCGACCTTCCAGCGGGCGGGAAAGGTCTCCTGAGCACATCAGGGGTTTCACCAGATTTACCAACGCGCACCCATTCGGAATGTCACCTTTTCGAGATCTGGCTTAACCGGGGAGGAAAAAACAACCAAAAACCCCACACACAACACCAACAACACCATGGCACCGCCTGGAAGGAGTTCACCGTCACAGCCGCAGGGTTTCATGCCATGTGGGGCTATTCTGAGGGCGCGCTCTCCCACCCGGATAGGACACTGTCGGCTCCATCCGAGTGGAGGCGAGGACGAAGCTCCGAAACAAAACTGCACGGGAACTGCGGCCCGGCGGGCCCCGGGGCTGCCATTCACCCGAAATCGGCGGTGCCTGCGCCCACGGGCACGTTGAGGCCGGGCGGCCGTGGCACGAGGAACGTCAAAAGCGAGATTATGGCTAGAAGACACCCCGAGGAAGTATTGCACTGGAGGCGCTTCAGAAAAACAGGAGACGGTGGCCTTAGAAAGCGATGCTCTCTCTTGTTAGTTTTTTTTTTTTTTAAAGCACTATTCCCACAGGGACCCGTGGAGGCCCCGTCTCCGGGTAGTGCCCTGCGGTGGTTAAAACACAAATAAGTTAAAAATAAGAGCACACCCACCGGGGAAAGTGAGGTACTGGGATTCTCCCCACCCCGGCCCCCCACCAAAAGCAACAGGAACTAGGAAAGGAACCGTTTCAAACAGCCGATCTGTATTCATTAAAACCAACGAGGGGACAGGAGTACTTACAAAATTTCGGGGGGGGGGGAGAGGTGCATTTTCCAGTAGAACCCAGAACCCCCCTCTTGGGTGGGATGGGGACTCCCAACGTTAACATGTGCCCTGCTGGTTCGTCACATGCACAAAAGCCCGTGAACCCATCACATCGGCAAAGGGGCGGGCTCTCCGCGCCAAACCGGCCCGCGTCGTTTCGGGAAAACAAGAGCGACCCCGCACGTTTCTGTGAATGCGGCATCGGAGAGAAGGCTTGGACCTCTCCAACCTGGACCAGGAAACCAAATTAAGACCTTCAAGCATGTGGTGTGTTTATAGATATATATATATATATATAAAAGAACAACCCCTCCCGTACAACGAAAACCAACCGAACAAACGAACGGGAAAATAAAACAAACGAACAAACAAAAAAAACATCTAAAAGTGTACACCTGCTTTCTGACTTCTCGGCGGATCAGAAATTGCATAGGATATACTTTGTGCAAGGCCCACGGCCTCAGGAGAATCCGGAACAGAGCGCCCGACCCCGCGCCCGGGCCCGCGCCTGTCAGATGCCATCGAATTTGTGTTTTAAGTAGTCTTTTATGACCTTGGCAATGGGCAGGTCGTCAAGTAGCTTTAGGTTCTGAAGGCCTATACACTGCCGGATTTTGATTCGGCACAGGTCCTGCAAGTTGCGGGGCTGCCCTGGAAAGACAGAGAAAAAGAAAACACGGTTACACAGCGGAACATGTAAGGCAGGCTTTCCGGTTCTGAAAATCAGTGCTTGCGTGTGTGTGTGTGTGTGTGTGTGTGTGCGCGCGCGCATGCGCGCGCGCGCATGTTTTGGTATGTTGTTTTTTAAAAAATGTTTTTATTTATTTTTATTTTTTTAAATATACTTTATTGATTATTTACAGAGAGGAGGGGAGAGGGATAGAGAGTTAGAAACATCGATGAGAGAGAGACATCGATCAGCAGCCACCTGCACACTCCCTACTGGGGATGTGCCCGCAACCAAGGTACATGCCCTTGACCGGAATCGAACCTGGGACCCTTCAGTCTGCAGGCCGATGATCTATCCACTGAGCCATCGGTTAGGGCTTTTATTTTATTTTTAAAAAAGATATTTTTATTGATTTCAGAGAAGAAGGGTGAGGGAAAGAGAGAGAGAAAGAGACAGACAAACATCAATGAGAGAATTATGGATCGGCTGCCGCCCACACGCCCCACACTGGGGATGGAGCCTGCAACCCGGGCATGTGCCCTTGACCGGAATCAAACCCGGGACCCTTCAGTCCACAGGCCTGTGCTCTACCCACTGAGCAACACCCGCTAGGACTTTTTACATTCTAGATAAACATCTTTAGTATTGGAAATATGTCCTCTTCGCCTGCTTTCATAGTCGATGGTAACGCCGATGAGAGCTAGCACACGTAGAATGCTTACTCCGAGCCGTGGATTCTTACAAACCCGACATACAGGAACTCCTTTAATCCTTTTACGAGGGAAGGACTTTGATCGTCAGCCCATTTCGCAGACTCGGCGTGTCTGAGGGATTGAGTAACACGCTCTTGAGTCGCGCCGGAAGCCCTGGTTCAGCGGTTCTCAAACCTCTCGGTCTCAAAGCCGCTTCCTATTCCAAGGTGATCAAGTTCCCAAAGGAACTTCTGTTTTTAGGTTAGGGCTGTATCGGCCGATGAACTCCCCTATCTGAAGCTGAGACAGAACGTTTAGACATAACTTCTTCATTCCATTTAGAAGCAACAGCAAGAAGCCCCATGACGTGCGGACATCAACAACTCTGCTGTGAGATGAACAGAGTGAGGCGAGAAGAATGGCACGCGTTCGCGTCGCATCCACACTCGGGAGCGCCTGGCTGGATCCTCGCGGACGCTGCTGCATCCGATCCGCGGGGATGCAGTCACGTCATCTGGTCTCTGGAAACGTCCCCGCACACGCAGGAGAGAAGGAATGCGAGCCAGGCAGCGCACGCCTCAGTGAGATGATGAGACTCATCACTCTGACCTCAGATACCCTGAGAGGGTCTCGGGGAAGCGCAGCGGCCCTGGGGCCACATGGGGGGAGGGAGGGGGGACCATCGCGCTGCTTAGCACCTGAACTTGTGCTCTGTCTGTCTAGCTCAGTGGTCGGCAAACTCATTAGTCAGCAGAGCCAAATATCAGCAGTACAACGATGGAAATTTCTTTGGAGAGCCAAATTTTTTAAACTTAAACGTCTTCTAATGCCACTTCTTCAAAATAGACTCACCCAGGCCGTGGTATTTTGTGGAAGAGCCACACTCAAGGGGCCAAAGAGCCGCATGTGGCTCGCGAGCCACAGTTTGCCGACTACTGGTCTAGAGTGATCACCACTGTTTGAAATTAATTCTTTGTGAGAACAAAAGGCTCCTTAAAATTCAGACCTCTGTTCTGGAAGGCCTATGGAAACACGTGTTTTCCAGGAGTTACTGAACACATACATGTAAGGGCTCTTAAAAGAATCACAGCAGCCCGGCCGGTGTGGCTCCATGGTCGAGCGTCCACCCACGAACCAGGAGGTCATTGTTCGATTCCCGGTCAGGGCACATGCCCGGGTTGCGGGCTCGATCCCCAAGTGGGGGGCGTGCAGGAGGCAGCCGATCCATGATTCTCTCTCATTATTGCTGTTTCTCTCTCTCTCTCCCTCTCCCTTCTCCTCTCTGAAATCAATAAAAACACATTAAAAAAACACAAATCACAGCAGAAGTTACCGATTCCCTAGAAAGATTTATAAACTAGGAGCAGCTACAGAGGTTTGCACTCGATCTGCGTGCCTGCGAGACACACACACACACACACACACACACACACACACACACACGTCTCCCAGCAAGATTCCGCCTTCCCCGCCTCCCATCCTTAGGGGTGAGGAGTGAGGTTCCCAGCAGACGCGCTCAGAGCTCTGCTGGAGCTTAACAAGGTTGTCAACGACCCACACCCCATGCTCCACGCGGGCAGGACCGCTCTGGCTGCCCACGTCAGCCCCGCGCCTGACACCACACTCCACACAGGCCGGCGGAGTGAGTGAATACTCCGTAGGCGTGTCCCTAAAGGAGAAACCGGCCAGCTCATGGCAAGACACGCCCATGTCAAGAGCACACGGTTTCCTAGGCGGTGCTGGATGACTAGGCATCGCCACGCACAGGCTGCCGCCAGGAAGAGGATCCACGATCGCTGTCGTTTTTCAGTACATGCTTACAACACGTGACCCACGTGTGTAAACCAGCATAGGAATCTTCCTTTAAAAAAAAAAATTCATTGACTTCAGAGAGGAAGGGAGAGGGAGAGACAGAAACAGAAACATCAATGATGCGAGAGAATCATGGATCGGCTGCCTCCTGCACGCCCCGCACTGGGGATCGAGCCCGAAACCCTACTGGGCATGTGCCCTGATGGGGAATCTCACCGTGACCTCCTGGTTCATAGGTCGAAGCTCAACCACGGAGCCACGCCGGCCGGGCAAGCTAGCCACTTTCCATCAGGGGACACAGCTACGGAAGCATGGCCACCCTCGGAGGTCAGCTCCGCACGCGCCTTCCCAAGGAGCAAACAACCTCTCTGTGCGTAGCGGTGGGGGAGTTCTACTCCGATTGCTCCTGACTTTTTTCCATAAGCAGTGTGTTGTGCCGACCTTTTACTATTTGGGGCAATGGGACTTTTTTTTTTTTTTTTTTTTAAATATTTTCATTGACTTTTTAGAGAGGAAAGGAGAGGGAGGGAGAGAAACAGTGATGTGAGAGCAGAGCAGCCATCAGCTGCCCCCTGCACGCCCCCTACTGGGGGATCAAGCCGGATCGCCCTGACTTGGAATCAAACCAGCAACCGGTGGGTGCAGGGACGACGAAGACGACGCTCAACTGCATCACGCTGGCCAGGGGCAGGATCGAAGTTTTTAAAGCCTTCCTGACCCCGTGGGATCCCGTGCCCGCAGAACGGCCATTCAGGACAGGGGCACACACCCCATCGCGCCTAAAGCATCAGGTCTCGAGCCAGACTCCCCGGGCCTGACTGCCCGGCTCACCGCTTACAACCCGTGGGTCTCGGGCCAGCCCCCCGGCGTCCTAACCTGGCCACTGAGGGCACCACCCCCCGCGTCCTCACCTGGCCACTGAGGGCACAACCACCTGCACCACAGGCGTGACAGGCCTGAAACGAGTTAACCTGGGCCAAGGGCTCAGAATAGAACCGGGCACACAGGCAGAGCTATATACGCCTTTAAGCACACAGACGCTGAAACAGTCCTATTTACATCCTCGTAAAAAATAATGTTTGCTTCTCCCGCCCAGAAGGGCAGGGGGCCCCTCCCTGGGAGCGGAAGGCGCTGTCCTCCCGGTGCTCAGGGGAACGTGCGTGCCGTAAAGGTGCGAGCGATTGGTAACCGGGGCCCACGGGTGGAAATCAGAGTCTAGAAATCACCGCAGGACTTGAGTCAGGTGGGAACACTCACTGTATACAAAGATGTGCAGTCCTAGCCAGTCTGGCCCAGTGGATAGAGCGTCAGCCCATGGACTGAAGGGTCCCGGGTTCGATTCCAGTCAAGGGCACGTACCTCGGCTGCAGGCTCGATCCCTGGCCTGGGCCTTGGTTGGGGTGCATGCAGGAGGCAACCCATCGATGTGTCTCTCTCACATGGATGCTTCTCTCTCTCTCTCTCTCTCTCTCTCTCTCTCTCCACCTCCCTTCCACTTTCCCTAAAAAAATCAATGGAAAAATATCCTCGGATGAGGATTCACAAAAAAATTAAAAGTTGTGCAGTGATGAAGGGAGGTGTATCGTTACCCCACTCATCTCGTCAGCTACTAGTGCTGGGCGACGCGCAGGAGAAATAATAAAGAGTAATAAGGAATACTCATTTTAATTGTTGTTATTTCTAAGATTAAAGAGCTGCTCTACCCCCCACTCCCCCGCCCCTGCCCGGGGTTATCACTTTGGGAATAGAAAAGTATAATTGAAAAAAAAAGGACTTATTTTCTTCCTTTAAAAAAATTTTTTTTTAAATTGATTTCAGAGAGGAAGAGAGAGGGAGAGAGAGAGAGAAACATCCATGATGAGAGAGAATCATGGACCGGCTGCCTCCTGCACGCCCCCTACTGGGGATGGAGCCTGCAACCCAGGCATGTGCCCCTGACCTGGAATCGCACCGTGACCTCCTGGTTCATAGGTCGGTGCTCAACCACTGAGCCACACCGGCCGGGCAAGGACTTATTTTCTTGAAAGTATTAAGGGAGCAGCTACTATGCACTCGAAGACGCACTGCCCCAAAGATGAAGGAGAGGAGGAGGCAGTGGCCGAGGAAGAGAGAGCTGAGGAAGAGAGGAAAAGGGACGGAAGGAGAAACGCCACACACACGCGCGCGCGCGCGCGCACACACACACACACACACACACACACACGTGCACGTGCACGCTTTTACGAGGTGTCTTAGAAAGGGATGCCTGCCCTGTTACATAACAGCGGGGGCTGTAACAGCGGACTGACTGTCCCTGGGGGTCAGCACACAAAAGAGCCTCATTTAAGGAATCACAGCTCTTGGGGGAAGCACAAAGCTCCAAGGTGGGGGTGCTCACGAACCACAATGGGGTTACGTAACAGTTCAAAGGGGCCGTGGGCGCCCGCGGGGAGGGAGGCCGTCATTAGCGGTAATGGGGCTGGTGCGGGGCAGGCAGCCGGCTTTTGAAGGGCCGTCTAGCACGGATTACAAAACCCGGGCGGGCGGGCGGCCGCCGCGTCACTTGGGAAATGAAACCTCCCAGGCCCCTCCTGTGGGCGCCGCCGTTCCCGTATTCGAGATGGAACTGAGGCTCCGTAGCTGGACAAGATGTGTTGGCGGAAGTGGACAGAGCGGGCAAGACATTGGTCCGTAACCCAAAGGGCCGAAATAAAAGCAAAACAGGGTTTTTTCTTTGGGGGAAGAGAGGCGGGGAGAGACGGACATGGAGAGGAGGGTGTAGAAAACAAACAACATCCACCCCCCCCCCCCTCCCAAAAAAAAGAGCCACAAATGAATGAAGAGGAAGGCTCAGCCCCTCCGATGGCTGTGTACAAGCTGACTTCCTTCAGGCACCGCTGCATCGCGGGCCGACATCTGGAACCGGCTCCCAACACCTGCGTCTGCGTCTTTGCTTCAGCTCAGCGCCCCACTTTAACATCCTACTCCAACCCCACCGTGTCTCCATCGCTCCCGCCTCTGAAGTCCCTTCACGGGGACCTGGTCCGCAATTTGTGACAGGAGACGTCCTCTGGAAAACCCAGGCGGGGCCGGGCTCACCGGGACAGAGAAGCCGCGGCGCTGTCCCCTGGGAGGCGGCGCCGGCTCAGCCCTCGGCTCGGCGAGAACCCCAAGGCACGGCCTCAGCCCCGGTGACATTCGTCCCCGGGTGACAACCTTTCCCACGGGGACATGGGGTTTGGTCTGTATTGGCGTTTTTGTTTTTTAATCTTCAACCCAGGGTATTTTTCCATTGATTTTTTTTTTTTTCTTTAGAGAGAGTGGATTGGGAGGAAGAAGACGGGGAAAGAGAGAGAGAGAGAGAGAGAGAGAGAGAGAGAGAGAGAGAGAGAGAGAAACATCGATGTGAGACACACTGATTGGTTGCCTCCCATATGCGCCCAGCCTGGGGCCAGGGACCGAGCCTGCAACCGAGGTCCATGCCCTTGACCAGAATCCAACCAGGACCCTTCGGTCCACAGGCCGACACTCTAACCACTGAGCCACACCGACCAGGGCTGACCTGTATTTCCCATTTGCACTAAGCCAACCAAAACCATACGCTGCTTCCTGGCCAATGACAAGAAATCTCTAGAAGCTTACATTAAAAATAGAAAGTAATACAAATACGATGAAAACAGCCCAGAATAAGGCACTACTTTTACACCAGAGAACCTTAAAATGGGGTGTAACTTGACTTAACACTGTGGACTGCTTATTTATCTGTTTATTTCTGAAGGTGATGTTAATCACTGAGGCAGAAATGGAGATGCCTGGCAAAATCCCCAACGAGAAAAACAAGTAAATAATCGAAAATAGCCTTATGCAGTTAAAATGAGCTACGCAAACTATTGCTCCGAAGAGTTACACTAGGGAACACTGTTTTGACAAGTCATCCAGCAAGAAAATTCAAAGAAACGGATTCAAGGATCATTTGAAAATTAATAAAGAAAAACAAAACAGCCCTAACTGGTTTGGCTCAGTGGATAGAGCGTCGGCCTGTGGACTCAAGGGTCCTGGGTTCGATTCCGGTCAAGGGCATGTACCTTGGGTGTGGGCACATCCCCAGTGGGAGGTGTGCAGGAGGTGGCTGATCGATGTTTCTCTCTCATCGATGTTTCTAACTCTCTAACCTTCTCCCTTCCTCTCTGTAAAAAATCAATAAAATGTATTAAAAAAAAGAAGAAGAAAAACAAAACAAAATAAACAAATGAATACTCATGTGACAGGATCACAGGAGTAAGGTCCAAGACTTGGAAGCGATGTTTTACGTGATCATCTGCTCGCATACCCATCGGGACTGGACTCCGCTGAGATGAGCCTCAGCCTAAATTTCATTTTCTTAATATTTTTTTAAAAAAGGAGTCATGATTTGTATTCCTACTTTTTTTTTTTTTTTTTGCGTGTGTGTGTGTGTGCCCTTAACGAGAATCGAACCCGGGACCCTCCAGTCTGCAGGCCGACGCTCTATCCACTGAGCCAAACCAGCTAGGGCTATTCCTGCTTTTTTAAAGTCTCATTCCCCCCCACCCCCTAAAGTTTAACTTCTGCAGCGACTGAAATTTGAACAGAAACGTATTTCGGGTTATGCAGTGCTTATAAAACAGGAAGCCCTTGTAAACACCTGTGATGGATGTTCTAGAACAGCAGTCGCCAACCTTCGGGACCTCACGGATGTCCGTGGGCCGCTGTTCGGCGACCGCTGTTCTAGAAAGCAACCAGCGTAAGCACTTGACAGAGGAAGTCTATAGCAAAACAGCTTACCCAACTCCATTCCCATCCATCTCATCTTTCCATCTTACAGGTATGAGCCATTTCATCCTAAAAAACCTATCCATCAAGCCCTGGCCAGTGTGGCTCCATTGGTTGAACATCACTCCAGGAACCGAGACGGGTAGCTGGTTCGATTCCGGGTCAGGGCACATGCTTGGGATGCGGGCTCCATCCCCATCCAGTAGGGGGCGTGCAGGAGGCAGCTGATCCATGATTCTCATCATTGATGTTTCTCTCTCTCCCCCTTCCTCTCTAAAATCAATTAATACATGTTTTTTTTTTTTTTTTAAAGAGTGGATTACGGCTGAGAGCGAGCGAGCTGTGGGGCGCAGACCCACTGAGGAGTGAGGGGAGCCCAGGCGCAGGCCACCAGAGGCGCCTGAAGCCCCCGGCCCCTCCGGCCGCCGCCAGCATGACACACAGGCCAGCTCCGGGCCAGGCCAACATGAAACCTGACATGAACGGCCTATTTACCTCAGAGCCTATTACCTAATACCTCACGTCTGGCTTCAATAAAAAATTACAAGACGTGCTAAAAGGCAAGAAAAAACACAGTCGGATGAGACGGAGCAAGCATCAGACCAGACTCTGATATGACACAGATGTTGGAAGGATCAGACAGGCAATTTAAAAGGACTATGATTACCCTGTGAAAACCAAGGGAAATATTAGATGGGTGTATGTAACATCTTGGCCCGGCTGGCGTGGCTCTGTGGTTGATGAACCACTATCCGTCTATGAACCAGGAGGTCACGGTTCCATTCCCGGTCAAGGGCACATGCCTGGCATGCGGGCTCTATCCCCAGTAGGGGACGTGCAGGAGGCAGCCGATCCATGATTCTCTCGTCATTGATGTTTCCCTCTCTCTCCCTCTCCCTTCCTCTCTGAGATCAATAAAAATATACTGTGCGGCTGCCATCTTTCTGAGACCCAATCAGCCAGCTCCCACTCACCCTGGACCAGCTCGGGGCACGCTCCACTCCCGCGCAAGGGAGAACTCCGATGCCAGGAAACATCCCTGTGGGTTTTTCTATCTGCCCTGAATTTTAAAGGTCCATGCGAACCTTACTTATTTATTTAATCCTCACTGGAGGATATTTTCCCCTGATTTTTAGAGAGTGGAAAGAAGGGGTGGGGGGAAGAGAGTGAGAGACACACCGACTGGTTGCCTCCCGCATGCACCCCGACCAGGGCCAGGGATCGAGCCTGCAACCGAGGGACGTGCCCTTGACCGGAATCGAACCCGGGACCCTTCAGTCCGTAGGGGGATGCTCTACCCACTGAGCCACACCAGCCGGGGCTTAGGTGAACCTTTCTTTAACTCAACATTCTCGCCCTCCAGCATCATCCTGAGAGCTGGGACACGGGCGGCTCCCACCCCCCGGCTGTGTCTCCGTGTGCAGACCACACAAGTCTGCAGAGCTGACAAGAGGCGGCTGGGGAGGCGAGTCTGGAAGGTTCCTGGTAGCAGGCCCTTGTAGTTCACCCGCCCACATCTAATGCGATGTTTTATGGAAAACACACACACACACACACACACACACAAACACAAGGCACTGAAAACGTACCAGACCCTGTTTCCAGTGCATGGTAAACATTAACTCATGTACCCCTCCCAGCGAGCCTAGAGACGGACGTAAACACCCTAATTCTACGACGAGGACAGGCACAGAGCAGCCGGGGGCCCCCCTGCCCGAGGCCACGGCTCACGTGTGGGGGACTCAGCGGCGGGAGCTCACAGGGCCTCGCTCCAGCCTGTGCGGTGAACACGGAGCCGAGGACTTGGCGACAGGGGCCGAGCCTCTGTGGGGAGCACGCCTTCCTGACGGCCGCCCCACGAATGCGACCCAGCGCCGCCGGGGCAGTTCGAGTGACGACAGAGAGACACCCCGAGATTCTAAGGAGTCAGACCCGCTCGCCGCTCTGCAAGCTGGGCCAGCCACTTCCTGGCTTTTTTTAGGAAAAGCAAAAAAAAAGCACCCACAGAGAAACAGGTTGGGTACAGTGGAAGCCGGCACCGACTGTCCCACCTCCGGCAAATCTCTTCTCACCAGTTTCCTACCAGCCTTCACGACTTCACCGGGCGACCTATGCCATGTCATATGGGCTCCCTCTGTGATGAAGCAAATGTGAGCAGCAACTTGGCAATAAAAGAAAGCACAAGCGCGCCCGGCTGGCGTGGCTGAGTGGCCGGGCATCGACCTATGAACCAGGAAGTTACGGTTCGATTCTCAGTTGGAGGACATGCCCGGATTGTGGGCTCGATCCTCAGGAGAGGGTGTGCAGGAGGCAGCCGATCTGTGGATTCTCTCTCATCACTGATGTTTCTTTTTCTCTCCTTTTTCTAAATATCCTATATAATAAAAGCCTAATATGCTAAGTGTCTGGTCTTCCAGTCGTCCGTTTAACCAATCAAAGCATAATATGCTAATGATCTAAGGCTATGCAAATGCTCACTATGACTTGCACTGACCACCAGGGGGTAGACGCTCCAACTGGTAGGTTAGCTTGCTGCTGGGGTCTGGCCGATTGGGACCGAGAGAGATGGATTGGACACGCCCTGGAGCCCTCCCATGATCCCTCTCCGGCTGGCCAACCTCCCACAACCCTCCCTGGCCCCAATCATGCACAGGTGGGGTCCCTAGGCCTGGCCTGCGCCCTCTCACAATCTGGGGATGTCAGAGAGCCCGTTTCGGCCCAATGCCGCAGGCCAGGCCAAGGGACGCCACTGGTGCATGCATTCGTGCTCCGGGCCACTAGTATATATATATATATTTAATTGATTTCAGAGAGGAAGGGAGAGGGAGAGATAGAAACATCAATGAGAGAGAATCACGGATCCGCTGCCTCCTGCACGCCTCCTGCTGGGGATCGAGCCCACAACCGGGCATGTGCCCTTGACCGGAATAGAACCTGGGACCCTTCAGTCCGCAGGCTGACGCTCTATCCACTGAGCCAAACCGGCTAGGGCTCATCACTGATGTTTCTCTCTCTCTCTCCCTCTCCCTTCCTCTCTGAAATCATTAAGATTAATAATAGTAATAATAATAATAATAAAAAGCCAGGAGCCTTGCACAGGTAGGGAACCTAAGACCCAAACGTGCCCTGGCCCTCCACCCGAAGTCCCCGGCAGCCCCGAGAAACGAGCTTGCAGCCCCAGGAACTGCCTTGTTCCAGCGAAGATCTTGGTTAAGGGAGAGTCCTCCCGTCCCGTCCACTTCTCCTTCGCTTCTCTCACCCCCACTCCACTTCCTGTTAGTTTTCGTGACTCAACTACTGAGCTTTCATGCCATCTTGTGACATCGAGCTTCCTTTTTATTGTGGACAAATGAGGTCTGACTTTACTGAGCAGGGCTAATACGCACCATGAATGTCTGCTTATTGCTACTTGTTGAAAAACACCTTACAGGCCTAGCCGGTGTTTCTCAGTGGATAGAGCGTGGGCCTGCAGACCGAAGGGTCCCGGGTTCGATTCCGGTCAAGGGCACGTACCTCGGTGGCAGGCTCTTCCCCGGCCCGGGCCCTGGTCGGGGCTCGTGCAGGAGGCAACCAAGGATGTGTCTCTCTCACATCAATGTTTCTGTCTTTCCCCTTCTCTTCCACTCTCCCTAAATAAAAAAAATGGGAAACTATCCTCGGGTGAGGATTCACACCACCACCACCACCACCACCACCTTAGATTCCTCGGAAGATGCGGCACACTTTCCAAAACGCGACGAGAGGGAAAACCGGGTTACGTACGTGTGACTTCCTGCAAGAAATCCAAACACGGCCGCCCGCTGCCGGAGATGCTGAGCGAAACCGCCAGCGGGGTCTGCCCCTCGTAGTTCCTCGTGTTCGTGTCCGCCCCGTAACTGTACAACATCCGCGCGCACAGCACGTCGTCGCGGAGGGCGGACAGGTGCAGGGGCGTCTGGCCGTCCTCCAGGCGGCCCAGGTTCGTGTCGGCCCCGCGCTGCAGGAACATGCGGCAGTACGAGTGGTTGCTCTTGATGACGGCGTAGCGCAGCAGGAAGCCGTTCTGGATGTCGATGTTGGCGCTGTGGTCCAGCAGGATCTTCACGCAGCTCGAGCGCTCCCGGATGATGGCCAGCTGCAGCGGCGTGGTGCCCTTGTCGCTGAGCGGGTCCACTTCGGCCTTGAACTCCAGCAGGAGGCGGACGAACGAGTCCCGGCCGTAGTGGGCGGCCACGTGCAGGGGAGTCCAGCCGTCGTTGCTCTTGGCGTTGATAATGTCGCCCCGGTACTCGGACTCCAGCATCAGGCGCGCGATGCGGGCCCGGCCGTGCATGGCGGCGTAGTGCAGCGCCGTGAAGCCGCCGATCAAGTCCTTGACCGTGGGATCAGCTGCGGTGAGAACCAGAACGGACACATCAGCAGGCGCCGGCGCAAAACAACGAGCCCTCGCCACAGCAGAGCACGTGCGCGCCGATGCTCACCCAGGATCAGACATCACACCCAGCAGCCAGCACGGCTCTCCTCGGTTTAACGGGAGCCGAGGGTTTTTTAAAAATATATAGTTTTACTGATTTCAGAGAGGAAGGGAGAGGGAGAGAGAGACAGAGACACCAATGATGAGAGAGAATAATTGGCCACCTGCCTCCTGCATGCCCCCTATTGGGGATGGAGCCTGCGACCTGGGCATGTGCCCTGACCGGGAAATCGAACCGTGACCTCCTGGTTCATAGGTCGATGCTCAACCACTGAGCAGCACCGGCTACGCTGAAGTCAAGTTTTAATGAGAAATGAAGTTTGGCAGAAAGCTTTCACCCCGGCTGGTGTGGTTCAGTGGTTGAGCACTGACCTATGAACCAGGAGGTCACGGTTCGATTCCTGGTCAGGGCACATGCCCGGGTTGCGGGCTTGATCCCAGTAAGGGGTGTACAGGAGGCAGCCGATCCATGATTCTCTCTCATCATGGATGTTTCTTCCTTTAAAGATTTTATTTATCTATTTATTTTATTATTATTTATTTATTTTTTGCTAATCCTCACCCGAGGTTATTTTTTCCTTTGCTTTTTAGACAGCGTGGAAGGGAGGGGGAGAGACAGAGAGAAACATCAATGTGAGAGAGACACTGAGACACATTGACTGGCTGCCTCCGGGGATGGAGCCTGCAACCCAGCAGTATGTGCCCTGGATTGGAATCGAACCTGGGACCCTTCAGTCCACAGGCTGACGCTCTATCCACTGAGCCACACCGGCCAGGGCTCGTCACTGTCCATTTCTATTTCTCTCTCTGAAATCAATAAAAAAATTAAAAGAAGAGAAGATAAACACAAAAAACACTGAGCTGAGACCACCATGTCCCTTGGCTAACTGAAGCCACTGCTTTTGGCTGCTCCCGCTCCCCCATCTCTGAATTGTTTTCCTGCTTCCCTTCGGCTTTAACTTTTCATTTTCTCTGTGCTTCTTGGTCTTAAAGAGAAGCATGTGTAGCAACATCTGCGGCTCTAAATTACGGATGTGCTGTGGTCTGGCAGGCGGCGTTGTTTTAAGGGTGTATTAAGAGGGGGGAAAAACATGAAGTTTTTTCTCTTTCTCCCTGTGGTCTGTAAAAATTCCAAAGCACGTTAGATATATGTTAAGTGATCTGGACAAATCAGGTTTTCCTAAGATAAACGTCGACTCTGGACGCCTGGTTTTACGAGAACTTTGGAGTCTGTAAGAATTAAACAGCGCGTCCCGTGAAAAACGGGAAGCCGTGTAAATATTATTTTCTACGACAGTTCCAAAACCCTCTCCTAGATGGACTGATTTCTGGGGCGGGGTGGAAGAGAGAGAGGAAGGAAAAGAAACGCCGGTGGTTTATCTGCTGTGTCACCGCTCAGTCACAGACTGTTGTCACCTGGCCCAGCGGCTCCTTGAGCCAAGGGGGAAGTTCTACGTCGCTTCCATCCCACGGGCATTCCTGGGCACTGTCTCCCGGGGACGTAGGCCACTTCCTGGAGGCCGCAATTCCTTGTGAAGATAAGGAATTGGTCAGAGCTAACTACCTGGGATTCCAAGGCTTTCTGCTTGCCCTGGCCGGTGCTGCTCCGCGGTTAGAGCGCCGGCCCCAGGACGGAAGGGCCGCGGGTTCAATTCCGGTCAAGGGCACGTACAGGTCCCCCAGCCCCGGTAGGGGCAGGTGCAGGAGGCAACCAATCGATGATTCTCCCTCACATCGATGCTTCTCTCTCTCTCTCTCTCTCTCTCTCTCTCTCTCTCTCTCTCTCTCTCTCTCCCTCTAGGAATCAACGGAAAAAATATCCGGGGGTGAGGATTTACAAAAAACACACACAAAGGCTTTATTCTCATAAAAGTCACCCTTAATGTTTGGTTTGGCCACGAAAGAGAAAAATTCATGAGTGCTTTTTCAAACAACTAAACAAAAAGCCTCCAAAGTTGTGTGAGTAGACGTTTGTGTACTGTCTACCAAAATGTTATTTCCTGCTAAAACATGGGTCTCTGGGAAAATTCTGTGAAGCAGAAAGCTCCATGGAAAAGAATGACATTACGGAGAATGAAAGTTTCAGTTAAGAAGTAGTTGCTCACAGAACCTGTGAAAAGTTAAGATTCTTATTAAGTAAAGTCTACCAGTCAAATTTCTAAAATCATTAAATATAAATGAGCAATGAATGCACAACAGCAATGGAGTATCATACCTACGTTGGTCTTTGCTAAAAGAAAAATAGATAGCAACCCTGTACTATGCGACTTAACAAAAACTAGTGGCTCGGTGCATGAAATTCGTGCACGGGGGTGGGGGGTGGGGTCCCCTCAGCCCGGCCTGCACCCTCTCCAATCTGGGACCCCTCAGGGGATGTCCGACTGCTGGTTTAGGCCCAATCCCACAGGGATCGGACATCTCTCTTGCAATCTGGGACCTCTGGCTCCGAACCGCTCACATGCCTGCCTGCCTGATCATCCCTAACCACTCTGCATGCCGGCCTGCTCGACCCCACCTGCCTCCACTGCTGACCTGCTCGCCCCAACTGCCGCCCCTCCCTGCTGACCTGCTCGCCCCAACTGCCCGCCCCCCGCTGGTCTGCTCGCCCTCAATTCCCCCCCCACCTGCCTGCTCGCCCCCAACTGCCCCACCCCCCCACCGGCCTTCTTGCCCCTAACTGCCCTCCCTTGCCGACCTGATCGCCTCTAACCTCTGCCTGGGCCCTGCCACCATGGCTTTGTCCGGAAGGTCTCCCAGTCTAATTAGCATGTTACACTTTTATTAGTATAGATTATTAGTATAGATGAGGGCTAGCATTTTTAACAAAGCGTCTTGCTGCCACCTGCTGGTCATGCCAGGAACATCAGCTACGACCTTCCTACTCTGACAGGATGCTGAGCCCTCCATCCTGTTTCCCACGCCTCCCCTAAGTGGAGACAGGCATGAAGGAGAAAAGAACCCCTTCGATCCAAATGAAACCGTCAATGTGGCCAAGACGCCCGTGTCTAATCTATACCTGACCAAGCAACATCCTCCTACTCGGTTGGCGAAACATTACAAACACCTTTCATTTCTCCCACCTTTCATCCACTCTTACGCGCATCCTGGACTGGCTGTATTCAACAGCAAAATGAAAATCACGTTATGGGAGACTGCACTTGGGTCTCTGGTTTTCCACTCTGGGTCTTTTCCAGGTTTTACTTACGTTTTGGTGTTACACGGAGCTGGGAGAACCCATGATTAACACACAGAGCAAGGATCTCAGTTAAAACCGTAAGAATACACTGGCTGCACACACGCGGAAAACAGCACAGAATATAAAGCTTTAAGTAACATCACATAAAATTTGCATAGTTACTGCCCTTGAGGAATTAACAAAAGGAAGATCTGAGACAGATGAAGATGCAAACAAAAACGAGTTTAAGGACTACTGTTAGCCAATGCAACAAGAAAGAGATCTCATTTGTAACAGTAACGGAAACTATAAAAACAACTAGAGCCCTAGCTGGTGTGGCTCAGTGGATAGAGCATCAGCCTGCGGACTGAAGGGTCTTGGGTTCGATTCCAGTCAAGGGCACATGCCCGGGTTGTGTGCAGGAGGCAGCCAATAGATGATTCTGTCTCATCATTGATGTTTCTATCTCTCTCGCCCTCTCCCTTCTTCTCTGAAATAAATAAAAAAGTATTTAAAAACACATACACCTAGATATAGCCCAGCTGGTGCAGCATAGAGGTTGAGCATCGACCTATGAACCAGGAGGTCGTGGTTTGATTCCCGTCAGGGCACATGGCCGTGTTTCAGGCTCCATCCCCAGTAGGGAGTGTGCAGGAGGCAGCTGATCAATGATGTTTCTCTCTCTCTCTCCCTCTTCCTTCCTCTCTGAAATCAATAAAAACTCATCAAAAAATAAAAAATAAATACACCTAGATATAAATCCAGTAAGAAATGTGCAAGGCACATCAAAGACAACATTGACAGAAGTGAAACTCACTTTGTCCCATAGTCTCAAGACACCTTGAAATCTATTGAAAAATTTGAAAGTACATATACACTAAGTGGCCAGATTATTATGATCTCTGAATGCATAGGAATCTGGCCACTCTATATTAGGGGCCCGGTGCATGAATTCGTGCATGGGTGGGGTCTGGCCAGCCTGGCCAGGGGGAGGGGACATGGGTGGTTGGCCGGCCTGCCTGCTAGTCGAACTCCTGGTCAAAGGGACAATTTGCATATTAGCCTTTTATTATATTGGATATACACTGAATGGCCAGATTATTATGCGTTCAGAGATCATCATAATCTGGCCACTCAGTGTACATAACAGCAGATAAACATTTCCTATCAATATGGTTTGTTTTTTTCCCCCAACAACTTCACCGGGGTTGCAATAAAGCTTACCAATCTTAAGTGTATAGGTCGATGAACTTGGACAAATTGTATACAGTCACATAACCACCAACAGAATCCAAATATTCCCATCATCTCAAAAAGTTCCTTCCTGCCTCTTTACCATCAATTCTCTGCCCAGACTCTGGGCCCTAGGCAGGCACGGAGGTTCTGGCCTTCCTTGAATTTCATATAAATGAAACCACAGGGGATGAAGAGTTTGTGTCTGACTTATTTCACTTAGCATGATGCTTCTGAAATTCACCCGTGTTGTTGTGGTGTGTCCAAATGTTCATTCCTTTACATCGTTGAGTAGTTTTCTACAATATGGATCTTCCATTATTTATCTATTAGTGGCCCGGTGCACGAAATACGTGCGGGGGTTGGGGTGGGGGGAGAAGGGGGTCCCTCAGCCCAGCCTGTGCCCTCTCACAATCTGGGACCGCTCGCTCCTAACCACTCGCCTGCCTGTTTGCTGGCTCCTAACCGCTCACCTGCCTGCCTGCTTGCTCCTAACCGCTCGCCTGCCTGTTTGCTGGCTCCTAACCGCTCGCCTGCCTGCCTGCCCAGTGCGTATCATAGCGACCAGTCATTCCATCGTAAAGGTCGCTTAGGCTTTTTTTTATATATATATATATATATATATATATATATATATATATATATATATATATATATATATATAGATTATTCACCAGCAGGAGGACAGTGGGCTATTTCCAGTACTGAGGCTATTATGAATATGGCTCCTGTGAACATGCATGCACAAGTCTACATGTGTCTGTTATGTTTCCATCTCACTTGGGTAAGTACCTAGAACTGTTGGCTTGTATGTTATATGTACATTTAAGAAACTGCCAAACTGGTTTTTAGTGGCTACACAATATTACATTCCCACCAGCAATACAGGGTGGGGCGGAAGTAGGTTTACAGGAGTAGTGAGTTGTGAGTATGAGAAACAGAGTTTATTCCCTTTTTTTTTTTTTTTAAAGAATTTGGCTGGGGCTTCCATTATCCTTTCTCTCACACCTAACAGCCTGGGCCAGCCAGCCGTCTTTGTTTTATTTTATTTACTTATTTTTATTTTATTGCTTTCAGAGAGGAAGGGAGAGGGCGAGATAGAAACATCAACAATGAGAGAGAATCATTGATCCGCTGCCTCCTACACATCCCCTACTGGGGATCAAGCCCACAACCTGGGCACGTGCCCTGACCGGGAATTGAACCGTGACCTCCTGGCTCATAGGTCCATGCTCAACCACTGAGCCATGCTGGCCAGTCAGGCCAGAGTTTATTCTTGTATTATTATTTATTAATGTATTTCCATACGAACAACTGTAAACCTACTTTTGCCGTAGCCTGTAGAGGTGTTCAAGTTGTTCTTCACTAATACTTGGCATCTTAGCAATTTTAGTTTCATCCATTCCAGAGAGTATAAAGTCGTACCTTATTGCAACTTAATTTATACATCCCTGGTGGCGTGGAGATATTGAGCTTATGCATGTTGTGAAGTGTCTGTTGAAATCATTCAATATTGCTACGGGGTTGTTTTTCTCACTGCGTTTACAACTCTGTTGTGTATACATTCTGGATACGGGCCCTGTGTTAGATACATTTTGTAAATATTTCTCCTAGTCTGTCAGGCCTTTTCATTTTCTAGACAGTGTCTTTTCAAGAAGAAAAATGTTTAGTTTTGATGAGGTCAAGTATATTTTTTTCCTCTTACGGTTTTCGCTTTTTGTTAAGAAATCTTTGCCCAAAACGACGTCATATGGGCTTTCTGTTTTCTTCTAGGAGTTTTATGTTGTTAACGTTTATGTTTAGAGCAAGGATCCATTGCTCGTTGCTTTTTATGTCCCGTGCGAGGTCAGATCAAGGTTCATTATGTCCCACACAGATATCCAGTTGTTCTAGCAAAATCTGCTGAAAAGTCTAGCTTTTCCCCAGTGATTTTGTCAAAATCAGTCTACCAGACAAGTGTGGGTCTATGTTTTCTTCTTAGATAACCCTCACCCGAGGAGTGAGGATATATTTTCTAAGGAGGTGAGAGTGGGAGAGACAGAAAGAGAGTAGAGAGAAACATCGATGTGAGAGAAGCACATTGATGGATTGCCTCCTGCATGTGCCCCAACCAGGGGTGGGGATCGAACCTGCAACCCAGGTAGGTGCCCTTGTCTGGGAATCAAGCCTGCAACCCTAAGGTGGGGAGGCCGATGCTCTAACCACCGACCCACGCCGGCCAGGGCAAGTGTGGGTCTATTTCTGAACTCTATTCTGTTTCATTGATCTGAAAGTTTATCCATATTGTCCTGACCACTGTGGCTTTAAAGAACGTTCTGACAGCAGGGAGTGTATGTCCTCAACCTTCTTTGAAACCGTTCGGGCCAACAAATCACCTTGTGAATTTTTTCAAACAAGCTGCTGGAATGTTGACTATCACTCCACCAACTCTGTAGGTTCCTCAGACTAGATGCTCACTGTTCAATTTCAAGGTCACTGATTCCATCTTCTGTCAGCTCAAATCTGCTGTTAACCACTCTAGTAAATTCTTCATTATGGATATTGTGCTTTTCAACTCTAAATTTGTATTTGGGGATATATGTGTGTGTGTGTGTGTGTGTGTGTGTGTGTGTATAAAATATAACATCCTATATAATAAAAAGCTAATATGCTAATTAGACCGAACAGCAAAATGAATGTCCGGATGACCTTCTGGACGTAGCCGGGACTGTGAGGGCCGAGCCCCTTGCACAAATTTTATGTATTAGGCCTCCAGTGTATGTTATATCTATAATAATAAAAGGGTAATATGCTAATTAGACTGATGTCCTCTGGACGTCATTCCGGACGTCCTTCCTGATGAAGCCAGGGCTGGAGGGAAGCCAGCCGGGGTCCTGGGTGCCTGCCGGTGGCTGGAGGAGGGAAGCCCATGTCCCGGGTGCCAGAGGGAAGCCGGTGCCGGCAGCCTGAGGAAGGAAGGCCTACTCTTGCACGCATTTTTGTGCATCGGGCCTCTAGTATACATATAATAAATTCTATCTGTTTTTGATAGTATTTGGTGAGTTAGTGACACCATATATTTCTTTTATTTTTTGACTGCCATTTCCTTAATTCTTTGAACACATTCATAAATAGCTGCTCTAAAATTTGTTCTTCTTCAAGGTGCAGGGTCTTGCCCTAGCGATATCAAAGATCGCTGATTAGCCCAACCAGTGTGGCTCAGTGGTTGAGCCTCGACCTATGAACCAGGGCTGATCAGTGACCTTTAAAAAAAAAATTATATATATATATATATATATATATATACACACACATATATACATACATATATATTCTTGTTGATTTCAGAGAGGAAGGGAAAGGGAGAGAAGGATAGAAAAATCAAAGATGAGCCCAGCTGGCATGGTTGAGCATCGACCTATGAACCAGGTGGTCACGATTTGATTCCCAGTCCGGGCACATGCCCACGTTGCGGGCTCGATCCCCAGTAGGTGGCCGATCAATGAGTCTCTCTCATCATTGATGTTTCTATCTCTCCTTCTCTCAATAAATCAATAAAAATAGAAAATAAAATATTTCACACATATTTAAAAAAAAACCACCAACAATAATAAAAGCATCCAAAAGAAATCTCAAGGAGGTAAATTCAAAACATAGGGCAGCATTGGGACATATTGACAGTCCTCCACTCTACCAACAGGGCTACTGAAGGCCCTGCTATTAGGACATATATCTTTCTTTTTAAATATATTTTATTGATTTTTTACAGAGAAGAAGAGAGAGGGATAGAGAGTTAGAAACATCGATGAGAGAGAAACATCGACCAGCTGCCTCCTGCACACTGCCCACTGGGGATGTGCACGCAACCAAGGTACATGCCCTTGACCGGAATCGAACCTGGGACCCTTTAGTCTGCAGGCCGACGCTCTATCCACTGAGCCAAACCGGTTTCGGCTATTAGGACATATTTCAAGGGGCCCGTGCGAGGTCGCTCTGCTTGAGCAATGTCGGCAAGGGGAAATGTGTGTAATTCTCCGGCTGTAGGTGCCACAGCCACTTCTGCTTCTGAAACGTGAGCAACTGGACGAGGTGATGAAGGGGCTGCTTTTAGTTCAAATCACGGGCACAACCTTGGCTGCATATAAACTAGTTACAAGGAAAACAGCACTCACCAAACTCATCTTTTCAACAATCTGGTTGCAAACAAAACTCAGCATCTACACTAATAAAAGAGTAAGATGCAAACTGACTGTACCTTTGCGACGCCCACCAGCCAATCAGGAGTGAGTATGCAAATCAAAGATGGAGGGTTAATTTGCATACGCAGGCGTTTAGCACTGCCCCAGCCACTCCAGGCCTCTGGGCAGCGTGGGAAGGCAGAAAAGCGGCTCCGGCTGGTGGGATGGCGGTGCCGGCAGCCAGGGGAAGGGAGGCCCTTTCTTGCACGAATCTTTGTGCACTGGGCCTCTAGTAACTGTAATAAATCTTCACATAGGAGAGGTAATAAGAAGTTGAGCAATGCTCAGCTGGTGTGGCTCAGTGGTTGAGCGTCAACCTATGAACCGGGAGGTCATGGTTCGATTCCCAGTCAGGGCACATGCCCGGGATGTGAGCTCAATCCCCAGTAGGGGGCGTGCACGAGGCAGCCAATTGATGATTTTCTCTCATCACTGATGTTTCTACCTCTCCCTTTCCTTTACTCTCTGAAATCAATAAAAAATATCTTTTAAAAAATGATATACACATGCACACAGATGTTTCAAACTAAATACAGTTTCATTTTAAACTTCTCCTTGGGGAAGAAAGAGATCTGCTCCTAAGCAGACTCACCTCCGTGTTCTAGAAAGACCCGGACACATCTTTCCTTCCCTCTGGCTGCTGAGAAGTGGAGCAGGGTCCAGCCATTCGCGTCCCGGCCATTCGGAGAATAGCCCTGTTCTAGCATCTTCCGGACGGTGTGGACATCCCCGGCAGCCACCGCAGCCTGGATCTGCAACTCTTCCTGGAGCTCAGGGTTCCTCCGACAGTGGTGGTTCAACATCCTCGCGGAGTCCACTGGTTACAAAGGATGCATTAGGTCACAGGGGTCAGCCTTTAAGGGGAGGCAGAGAACATGGCATTTAGGATTCCGGGCTCCCGACAGGGGGGCCATGAAACGTCACGGAATTTTCCTGGGCTAAATCACGTGCACCTCGGCGATGCCAGTTCATGATGAGCCGAATATGTTACGACCAAAACGTTCAGTCCTTTCCGTAGGATGATGAAAGATTGCAAAAGGAAAGGCACCCGGCCGGCATGGCTCAGTGGTTGAGCGTTGACTTGTGAACCAGGAGGTCACGGTTCGATTCCCGGTCAGGGCACAGGCCCAAGTAGTGGGCTCAATCCCCAGTAGGGGGCCGTGCAGGAGGCAGCCGATCCATGATTCTCTCTCATCACCAATGTTTCCATCTCTCTCTCTCCCTCTTCCTCCCTCTCTGAGATCAATAAAAAATGTATTTAAAGACATACAGAAACTTAAACTAACATTCTTTTAGGAAGCCACTCCATCTGGGCTAGTTTTAAGGAAGAGATTAGACTCATCTCCTAGTGGGCTTCCATTTCTAAAAATAAAAAAAAAATTATGGGATAAAGTTCTTTAAAGACATTTTGGTCTGTTATGTAGGTTAGACATCTTGGGATGATCTTGTTACCAACAGTAAGTTATCGTGTAAAACGTCTTATGATAGCCCTGGCTGGTGTGGCTCAGTTGGTTTGAGCGTCATTCCATGCACCAAAGGGTTGCAGGTTCGATTCCCGGTCAGGGCACCAGAAAAAAAAAAAAAAAAAGAAAGAAAAAAACACATACAAAAAACAACTTCTCATTATAGATTGTACAAAGGTAAACTTAAGCTTAACATAGGCCACATCATCACAGCCTAAGAGCATAATTAAATATCCTATGCTATTTTATACATGGAAAATGGTTATTACAAACTATTTTTTTAATATATATTTTTATTGATTTCAGAGAGGAAGGGAGAGGGAGAGAGAGAGACTGAAACATCAATGATGATGAGAGAATCATTGATCGGCTGCCTCCTGCATGCCCCCTACTGGGGATCAAGCCCACAACACGAGCATGTGCCCTTGACTGGAATTGAACCTGGGACCCTTTTGTCCGCAGGCCGACGCTCTATCCACTGAGCCAAACCAGCTAGGGCAGTTGTTACAAACTCTTACGTATCACTACTAAGTAATGTCATTTAAAAATATCGGGCTACTTCTACAGAGAGCTATTTGTTCAGAAAAATTAGGAAATGAGAAATTTCAAGATGGTCTGTTTTCTTAATAAACATGATTTCCTCCCTATCTCTTAATTATTTTTCAACTGACACTAAAGTCCAGTCTCTCTCGTTTTAGAGAATGTAAAACCAAGAATCCTGTTCGAATAGCTTTTGCCTACTATTAGCGTTTTTTTGTTGTTGGTGTTGTTTTTGTTAATCCTCACCCTGGGATATTTTTTCCAATTGATTTTCAGAGAGTAGAAGGGAGGAGGGGAGAGAGAGAGAGAGGGAGGGAGAGAGAGAGGGAGAGAGAAGAAGAGAGAGGGAGAGAGAGGGAGGGCGAGGGAGGGGGGGGGAGAGAGAGAGAGAGAGAGAGAGAAAGAGAGAGAGAGAGAGGGAGGGAGGGAGGGCGGGCCAGAGAGAGAGAGAAACACTGATGTGAGAGAGACACATTGACTGGTTGCCTCCCGCATTCGCACAGACTGGGGCCAGGAATGGAACCCGAGACCCTTTTGGCATGCAGGCCGACGCTCTCACCACTGAGCCAAACCGGCCAGGGCTACTATTACGGTTTTCAGAGAAGACGTCGAAGACCGTGAGAAAGAATTAACGGGAGCTACCGATGGGGGCTCAAAGCAACCATCTTTAACAGATTCTTGTTTTCATGGGATGATCTACCTTGGCCCTCGAATGAGGGCTACTCTGCAAGAAAAAAAGGTCAAACACAATCAAACGAAACCGGGTTTTCTTGTAGCGAGTGGTGTGTTGAGTTTTACGTGAGCTGATTGGTGGGAGAAGAGTCAAAGTTAATGTCCCCCCCCGCCCCCCTCTCCTCCGAACAGTACGGGTGACCAGGGACCTCCAGTGGCTTACCTTCCGGAAGAAAGTCCCTTTTCCTGGGAGGGCGCTGCCTAATAAGCATTGTGCACATACAGCATCGTGGGGCGGGGACTCAGAGTGCGTCCAGAGATCGGATCAGCTTCCTTTACCTAAAAACAAATAACAATCGTGGGGAAACTCCTAAAGGTGACAGAGAATCGCACCTGCCTGCAACGTCTACCATTCGATGAACTTACGTTTCAGCACCTTACAGAGCAGAGACGGAGGTCAGGTCAAGTCTTAAGAGAAAATGACCTTGAGACCTCCATTCATCTCCCCGTCGGTACAACATCACTTATTTTTCAGGAAAAAAAAACACATTTTTTTTCCCCCTAAAGAGGCAGGGCATTTTTGGAAAAAGAATAAAGAAAATAATAAATCACACATTTGCTCTATTCAGAATATATTTTCAGACTTGCCTTATTTGAATTAATTAAAAAAAATCCTCAACCAAGGATATGTTTTATTAATTTGAGAGTGAGAGAGAGAGAGAGAGAGGGGAAGGGAGAGAGAGAAACATCAATGTGAGAGAGAAATATGGTTCAGTTGCCTCTCATATGGCCCCGACTGGGGATTGAACCCACAACCTAGGTACATGCCATGACCAGATATCAAACCCGTAACCCTTCAATGCACAAGAGAAAGCTCCAATCAACTGAGCCAGCCGGCTGGGCAATTATTTTCGTTGTTGTTAATCTTCACCTGAGGGTATTTTTTCCTCTACTGATTTTCAGAGAGAGTGGAAGGGAGGGGGAGAGACAAGAGAGAGAGAAATAGCGATGTAATAGAGACACATGGATTGGTTGCCTCCCACACTTGCCCCAACTGGGACCAGGGATCGAGCCTGCAACTGAGGTACGTGCCCTTGACCGGAATAGAACGTGGGACCCTTCAGTCCCTGGGCCTACACTCTAACCATTGAGCCCAACTGGCCAGGGCCTGAATTACTTTTTAACGGACACCGTTAAGTCACTTGTCTTTTTCCCAAACAGGACCAAGATGAGAAAATGTGTGCATTCAATACAGTAGGTGGTCAGAGCCAAAATGGAACGCATGACAAGTAAAAGGAGATCGTGACTTTAAATGCCGGTTCTTCATACGTCCAAAAGGCGTCACGTGAGTCACTTTCAAACTGTCGTTCCTGTATGCCCACACCCAAGTGAGTAAAAGATTAACAACAGTCTTGCCAGCTTCCTTATATGAACTCTGAAAAAATTCCCTCTACAACCAGAAGAAAAGGGATCCTGCCTGGCGGGTGTGGCTCTGTGGCTGAGCCTCGCCTTAGGAACCAGGAGGTCACAGTTCCATTCCCGGTCAGGGCACACGCCCGGGTGGCGGGCTCGATCCCCAGTGTGGGGCGTGCAGGAGGCAGCCGATTCATGATTCTCTCTCATCATTGAGGTTTCCCTCTCTCTCCCTCTCCCTTCCTCTCTGAAATCAATAAAAATAGATGAAAAAAAAAGAGAGAGAGAGAAAAGCCTTTGTGTTAAAAGATGAAGTACCTAAATGGTTTCTCTCAACAAGAAAGAGGCATGGACAATAATAACCTGTGATGATCCCGAATGGGCTACTTCTATCAGAGGAGCGAAGGTTTACTGAGCGTGCCTGGCGTGAACCTGGCCCACTATCAGGCCCGGTCACTCATGTGACCCCTGGTTAGAACTGGATTAGACAGCTCTGCCTACTTAAAATGAACCAAGCAATTCTAGAAACGGGCACATCATTTTCCCTTTTCTGACAATACCAACCACTATAAATAATAACCATCGGTTTAACCCCAAAAGCACTCTTTACATGCAGGGATCTTCACAGGAAAAACACATGGACACACATATACCATGCACACATGGACTCACATACCATGCACACATGGACACATATACCATGCACACACGACACATACTGTGCACACATGGACTCACATACCATGCACACATGGACACATACCGTGCCTCACGGACTCACATACCATGCACACGTGATCCCTGGCAGCTGCAGCCCTTAAATTATGAAGGATGAAATGACTTATTACCAAATGTCCTAACAGTCCAAAGCGTCAAACAATGAATTTGACCTCGGTGCTATTTTGTGGGAGTTTGTACTTACTAGAACACAGCTACCCACGTGTACATAAATAAAGAAAACATGACGACGATTGAACTTAAAGGGCAAAGGTGGCCACTGAAAACCACAGAGGAAGTCCAGACGTGAGAATGAAAAAAAAAAAAGAAAGTCTATTTCCTCTCAAGGAGCGCAGGTTTGAAAACCTGACAGCTCATGGAAATCACCCATTGAATAAGAGAACGTGGCCTGGGAGGCAAGTTTCTAAATAAGTAAATGCACAATGCGAATTGTTTTAAATTAATGGTGACTCAGAATGATGAAAACTCTGAAGGTGCAGCCTTTAGAAATTCCACTTCAGGTTTTACAGTTAGAAAAAAAGCAAAGAAAGCATACTAACAAGGAAGACTTCAGAATTATATGCCAAATGAGCACTTCCCTGATGTATATATATTTTTTAAAAAAAATATTTGTATTGATTTTAGAGAGGAAAGGAGAGGGAGAGAGAGAGAAACATCAATGGTGAGAGAGAATCATGGATCAGCTGCCTCCTGCATGCCCCCTCCTGGGGATGGAGCCCGCAACCCGGGCATGTGCCCTAACCGGGAATCGAGCCATCACCTCCTGGTTTATAGGTCGACACAACCACTGAGCCACACCGGCTGGGCCTGATGTATCTTTTTATATAATATTTTGTTGCCTGATGTTAATACTATGTTTAAATATGATGAATTCATCTTTTCTACTCTACATGGGGTCAAAAGATAACAATAAAGGCCTCCAAGCTTTTATGCTGTTGACCTTCTTAGAAACTAAACATTTAGAAATTATATGTTACCATCTGGCCTGGCTGGTGTAGCTCAGTGGTTGAGTGTCTGACCTATGAACCAAGAGGTCACGGTTCAATTCCCGGTCAGGGCACATGCCCGGGTACCAGGCTGGCTCGCATCCTAGTGTGGGGCATGCAGGAGGCAGCCAATCAGTGATTCCCTCTCATCATTGATGTTTCTCTCTCTCTCTCTCCCCTCTCCTCTCTGAAATCAATAAAAATATATTAAAAAACAAATACAGAAATAAATGTTACCATCTAATTTCCACATGGATGGCCAAGTACACTTCATTAAGTTAAAATCAAAACTTCTTTCTTCATATAATTAAGAAAAAGTCTATATCCATGCCATGGAGTGAGGGAAATTAAAAAAATATATATATATTTCAGACCTGTCTAAAATTACATAACTCGCACCAAATTTGCCCACATGTCCCCAGTTTCCTTCGGCGTACACGATTAGTCACTAATGGCTTTTTGCATGTGATTTTTTCACTGAAAGTCCACACATTTTCTGATTAAGTGACACAAATTAGCTTTCAGATTTCACACAGGCTGGAAACAAGATAACAGCTTGCAACTCAAAAAAAAAAAAAAAGAAGTAAACCGAGTAAACCGAGATACAGGCTGCTAAAGAAATAAAACCAGCAACTCCCAAGAATATTGTCTCTGAGAAAAAACACACACAAAAAACCGGACCACCAATGGCTCGCAAGTCCTCAAAGAGAAGGTGGGTACAGAAATACTACAAAGTCCGACGTGGCTGAGGTGTGTGTTGATGAGTTCTGAGAGCGAGAGAAACATCCATGGTGAGAGAGAATCATGGACCGGCTGCCTCCTGCACGCCCCCTACTGGGGATCGAGCCCGCAACCCGGGCATGTGCCCTGACCGGGAATCGAACCATCACCTCCTGGTTTATAGGTTGACACAACCACTGAGCCACACCATTCAAAAGACTGGAACCCCCAATCAAGTGGAAGAAGTGTGATATTCGTGTATCACTCAGTGTCGCATAATGTTCCAAAACAAGCAAGGTGAGTTCATATTTACTCCCGATTCCTGGGCCTCCATGTAACACAGGGATTTATTTATTCATGTTTATTCCTCCCCTGAGAATATTTTTTTTCCATTCATTTTTAGAGAGACAGAAAGGGAGGGAGGATGACGGGGAAGAGAAAGAGAGACATCAATGTAAGAGAATCATGGATCAGCTGCCTCCTGCATGCCCCCTACTGGGGGGTCGAGCCCGAAATCCGGGCATGTGCCCTGACGGGGAATCGAACCCGTGACCTCTTGGCTCATAGCTCAAAACAAAAGAATATGCAAACCCTCAGAGCCCCTTAAAAGTAGCTCTAGCTATGTCTTGGCAACTGGAAAGAATCCAGAAGGACATTCCTTTTTGTGGAAGGCAGGAAGTCCAGATGCTTAACCACTGAGCCACACCAGCCTGGCTAGAATTAAGTCTAAAGTGGGGGGCAGAGGAGGGGGCGGGAATTTAACAGAGAAGGCCTGAACAGAAAAGACACAATTCATTTTTACCTTAAAAACATACTTCCAATATTTTTAGAAGTCCTAATTATCAGACATCTCTCTGGTGATTCGCACACTGAAATACGCAAAACTGCCTTGAACTTCACAGACTTCTGCCTAGCTGTTACCGGACCCTAAGTACACTCAGAAAGACTGTCCCAACTGTTCACCACGGGGCAGTCGCTGGTAGATATGTACTCGAAATCCCATCCTGTAGCATGCGCACTCCCCCCCCCCCCCCCCCCCCCCCCCCCCCCCCCCCCCGCCGTGGTGTCTGCTTCTAGGTCTCAAGAATATGCAAACCAGGCCAGGCTTGGTTTGGCTCAGTGGCTAGAGTGTCGGCCTAAGGACTGAAGGGTCCCAGGTTCGATTCCGGTCAAGGGCGTGTACCTTGGTTGCAGGCTTGATCCCCGCCCGGCCCTGCTCGGGGCAACCAATGCATGTGTCTCTCTCACATAGATGTTTCTCTCTCCCCATCTCTCCCCCTCCCCTTCCATTCTCTCTAAAAATCAATGGAAAAATATCCTCGGGTGAGGATTACCAACAACAACAAAAAAGAACGTGGGGATCCTCAGAGCCCCTTAAAAGTGTCTCTCGCTATGCCTTGGCAACGAGGAGACTCAAGACAGACATTCCGTTATTTTTGTGGAAGGCAGAAAGTCCAGTGGACCGGAGTAAATCAAAGATTTCCTAAGGACTTCTGCTATTTTAGGTACTTCGTGGTACCTACAATTCCCTAAGCAGTCTTGAGATATTAAAATTACTCTGAGATTAACAAGTCACTTTAGACTCCCGTGACTGGATGTTAGAAAAGTCATTCACCTGGCTAATTTCTGAATTGACGCTTGTATGATTTCCCTGATCATACCTCCTTCTTTTAGGAACTGCACGAATGTCCTAACCTTACCTTTAGTACATTTAAGAGGCACCAACAAAATCCAGCAGCACAAATGTGATGCCTGAATTAGATGCTTACATTTCTTTCCTTTTTTTCCCCTCTTTTTTGTTTGGTTAATCCTCCAAGGATAAATATCCGAGGATATTTTTCTATTGATTTTCAGGGAGTTCGGAACGGAGGGGGAGAGACAGAGAGAAACATTGATGTGAGAGAGACACATCTATTGGTTGTCTCCCGCATGCACCCCGACCAGGGCCGGGGATGGAGCCCGCAACCCAGGTACGTGCCCCTTAACTGGAATCGAACCCGGGACCCTTCAGTCCTTAGGCCGACACGCTATCCACTGAGCCAAACGGGCTAGGGCTAGACGCTTACATTTCAAATCTAACAAATTATCTGTGAGGGTTTGGCATGGAGAAATCTCATTTATGAAGAGGGCAAAGAGAAAGCCAAAACATTCCTCTGTTTTAAAATTCTTGAATGTCAAATGATAACGAGCTATGATGGAAAGTTTTATGAGTTCTAGAAAATCGGAGGTGTAACAAGTCATTATTTGACTTTTTTATAACAGCTTCGGAGCCCATCCACACGTGTCCCACAGAAACACACAAAAGCCTGAAGTTTTCACCATACGTGAGACCTTCAGGGGCGAATATTGAGTTCCTGCAATCTACACCATCAGGGTACACCGACTCCCTTTGGACTAGGAAAAAACTCACATCATTTTCCAAAACGCATCCATTTCCAGCCATCACCTTCCTCTCCCAAACCCTGGTGGGTTAGGGAACTCTAACGATTTTTATTCTGGTGGAAGCTGAAGGACAGGGATCGGAAGGAATCGGGGGGGGGGGGGGGGGGGGATCAGAAAGCTGTGGTTTAATTAAAAAAAGTAGAGCCATTCAGGATGAACAAAGCAATTGAGGAAAATTCCTAGGAGAGTGGCGGGTGGGGGGAGGACTACAGAAAGGTCTCGGAATCTCAGAGCAAGGAAAATGGTACCATCACCAAAAGATAATGCAAAACACAGAGAGAGAAAGGGGGATAGGGGGCGGGGAGAGACGATGAGGGAGTAGAAAAGTTATGAAAATGTCCAGGAGCAGGGCAAAAAGAGCAGCGTTTCTGGTGTATGGGTGTGTGTGTGTTTTGCGGTGCAAAGGGGGGTCCAGGAACGAGCTGCACCCCTCAGGGAACCATCGTGAAAGGAGAGCTCTTGCCTAATGAGCCAGGGGCCCAGGGGGGTAAACAATGGGGGAGGGCCGGCTGATTACCTGTGAGGAGGAGGAGGATGCTAGAAGCTCTGGGCTCCTTCCCAGGTGGGTGGGCTTTTGCAGACTCCGGTAGCCAAACAGCAAACCTGGAAATCAGAAACCAGGGAGAGGTGAGGTGCAGGGCAGCGCCCCAGGGGCGAGGAGCAGGGAGGGGGGGGGGGCTTGGAGGAAGGGGAGCAAAGGGGGGGAGGGGGGAGGGAGAGAGAGAGGGAGAGAGGGGTTGGTTCAGGGCAGGTAGGAAGATGCAGTGATTTTTCCCCCCCCTCCCTGCCCTCCCAGCCGCCCCCCTCGCTTCAGGGAAGGTAACTGACTTTACCTGTCTCCTCAGCTGCTGCGGCGCTTCCTCCTCTCAGCCTCCTCCACACTCACCAACTTCTCCATTGAAGAAATGCCTCGGGCAGGGCCGGACACGGGGGGTTCCGGAGCCTCCCGGCCCCAGCCCGGCGAGCATCCACACAGCCGAGCAGACGCTAGGCGGCGGTCCCGGCCGCGGGAGCAGCCTCGGGGCAGGGGTGCAGGGAGGAAGTCCCGGCTCGGGGACGGGCGGGAGGGGGGGGGGGTCCCGGTCTGAGGGCTCCGAGCAGAGGGGCTGCCGCGGTCCGGGCCGGAGGCTCCCAGCTCCGAGGCGAGGGCACGGGAGCTCCCGGGGCAGCGAGGTCTCGGCTTGGGTAGGGTCCTCAGTGCCAGCCGCGGGGGCGCCAGGCGGGGGGCTTTCAGGATGCACTTTGCACTGGGCCACCCCCGCCCCCTCCCTCCAGCACTTTGGGGTCACTGGGATGGGACCAAGCCTTCAGCAGCCAATCAGCGCCCGCCCTGGAGCCAGAGCCCGGAGCCGTAAACCAAGTCCGGGGTGGGTGGGGCTGGAGGGAGGAGGCGACTTGATTGGCTGCTCGCTTCCTTCTCTCCTCCTTATCCCTAGCGGCACCACCCCTTCGCCTGCCGTAAAGCCGGCTGCGCATTCGCGACAGTTGGAGGAGGCGTGGCCATCGAAGCTGGGACTCGTCTCCGATTGGCTGCACTCGCTCACCCCCCTCTAGGCTTCCCCGCTGTGGCTTCCAAAGCCCACCCCTAGCGGAGGGACTCGAAGCGGTTGCTAGGAGACGCTGTACGCCGAATAGCGCTTCTACGCATGCGGGAGGCGGGGCCACCTCGACGGTCTGTGAATTACGGTGGCCCGGAGGGGGCCGGCGGTCGCGGGCACGGCGGTGGCGGAGCATCCCTGACAGGTAAACTGAGCTCGGCGGCGGGGGAGCCGTGCGTGCGGCCGACCGAGCGGCTGGCCCGAGGGTTGAAGGTTGGGGAGGCGGGAGTCCCAGGGGCGCCTTGTCCCACCGCCCCAGTGCCGGGTCCTGGGCTGGTCTCCATCCCTTGGGCCGCGGTAGCTCCAGGCTGAGCAGACCGAGGAAGCGGGGACTGACTGTCTTTGTAATGATGGTGACGCTCCAAGGGCTTTCCCCCACCAGGATGCGGATTCCTGTGAAGGAAGGGGGGAAAGGGAGTAGAGAACCCTTGACCCTTGGAGTTTTCATTTTATTTTTGTGCGAATCCTCACCCGAGGATATTTTTTCCCATTGATTTAGAGAGAGTAACAGGTATGTGAGAGAGACGCATCCAATGGTTACCTCCCTTATCGCCCCCCACCAGGCCAATAGAGGCCGTAACCCAGGTGCAAGCCCTTGACCGGAATCGAACCCGGGACCCTTTGGCCCCGAGGCCGGCGCTCTATCCATTGAGCCAAACCGGCCAGGCTGAGTGTTTGGGAGGTTTCTGATTACGGGTTCAATCTTCTCTAAGTAGCCATGTGTTCACATTTTCTATTTCTTCATGATTCAGTCTTGGTAGGTTGTGTGTTCCCAGAACTTTATTTCTTCTAGGCTGTGCAGTTTGTTGCATAGAAATGTATATTCGAGCTTCAAACAAAAGGAAAAGTGGGAGAGCTTTTTCTAGGCAGAGGGAACAGCATTTTATCAGGAGCCAGAGTCAGGAAGGAGCCTTTCCCGTGGACTGTTAAATAATAAAGGAGTACTGGCTTCCTCGACTTGAGCTGTGCAAATGTTTTCACCATAAAAGCCCTGTAGTTTCTCAAAGCATTGAGCGTGTGGTACTTGGCTGAGGTGGGGTAGGTAACCTCATTTTTTTTTCAATCATTGAAAATCAAACCTTGCCCAACTGGTGTGGCTCCGCACTTGAGCGTCGAACTATGAACCAGGAGGTCAAGGTTTGATTTCTGGTCAAGGGCACAAGCCCGGGTTGTGGGCTCCATCCCCAGTAGGGGGCGTGCAGGAGGCAGCTGATCCATGATTCTCTCTCATTATTGATGTTTCTCTCTCTCCCGCTCCCTTTCTCTCTGAAATCAATAAAAAATATTTTTTAAAAATTCAAATTTATTTGTGCGCACAGAATTTAGAATTCAGTCCAGTAAAATCTAGGTAGTGCTGTTGGCAGGGGTGGGAGGAGGCAGGACAGGGGCGTAGATTGGCGAAGGGGAATGAGGGAGGAAACCTTTCATTCTGCAAGCAGCACTCAAAATGTAGAACCCTATTTTACCATCTAAGGGTAGAAAAGTCTTTTTTCTTTTTTTAAATATTGATACAGTCGACGTTTTCCATGAAAAACAAAACGGTAGCATTGCCATGATATAACATCAGCCTAATGTGGTCAGATTCCTTATCAGTAAAATCAAGTAGATTGGTCAGTGCTCATTGAAGTTTAGTGCCCAGTCCAGTTCTTGCCCCCCCCCATCACCCCCGACTCACTGAATCAGATCTGCCTTAACCACATCATTTAAGTCTTTTATCTATGACTTAATTATCAGGCTAAAAAAAAAATGACCTGTAGCAGAGTTCTACAGATGAGAGTTTAATAAGGGGACAATTTACAAGAGCGAGGCAGGTATTAAATATTCTCAGTGCTTCCATGGGAACCTGGGAACTTGTTAGAAAGAAACATGGGGGCCCCCAGCCCCAGAACTACTGTGTCTGAAACCCCTGGGGGAAGGCCCTGCCCTCTTCCTAGTGATTCTGAGGCCCATGAAACTTGAGCTCCATTGTTTTAAGAAAATGAGCCCCTGGGGCCAGGAACAGCCAGCACCTGCTCTAGGCCCCCCAAGGTAAATAGAAGGAGCAGTTCCTGAACCTTTCTCCCTCCCTCTCCCTCCTTCTGTCCCCCCCCCCCCCCCATCTCCTGTTGGAGCCTGTTGGGGCTGGGAGACAGGTGATGCGTATAACCCGCAGGGCAAAGGGAAGGTACCCAGCACAGCACAAGCTGTTCGGAAGCGATCCCTCCCCCCTCCTTTCAAAATAGGGTGTGGGGTGCTCTCCAGACCATAGTCGACCAGCTGTGATGGCCCTGGTGATCGGCAGGGATGTTGGGAACTTATGTGCCCCCCTAACCTTGGCCCTGATACCCAGGCCTCCCCCACCTCCCTCAACTTTCTGTAGAGTCTAACCAGACCCATTTTATTTATTTATTTTTTTAATAATATATATATATATATATTTTTTTTTTTTTTGGTTTTCAGAGAGGAAGGGAGCAGGAGAGAGAGGGAGAGAGAGAGAGAGAGAGAGAGAAACATCAGTGATGAAGTGATGAGAGAGAATCATGAATCGGCTGCCTCCTGCACGCCCTCTACTTGGGGTCAAGCCTGCAACCCGGGCATGTGTCCTGACTGGGAATCTAACCGTGACCTCCTGATTCCTAGGTTCACGCTCAACCGCTGACCCACACTGGCCAGGCTGGAACACTTATACTTTTTTTTTTAAATTTCTTTATTGATTAAGGTATCACATATTTGTCCTCATCCCCCCAAAAGGCACGCACTTATACTTTTAAAGTGTTTTATTTTTTCCATTGTAGGTTCTGTGGAAGAAACACCTTAGAGATTTGTCGCATTTCCAAGGTTCATATTTACCACTTGGGATCGCCCAACTTCCTGTCTAGAAGACAGACGTCGGCAGTCAAAATGAAGGATTCCTTTGAGGTTTTAGACCAGTTATATAAGAAGGTACTTGTCGGAGCCACACTGGAAAACGACACGCAGGATTACATCCGCTATTTCCACCCAGCGTTTCCAGATCACGATGGCTCTGGGACCGCCTCCTCCCAGGGCGCCATCGCCCTCGGTGGCGCCATCACCCTCGGTGTCGAGGGCAAGTGCCAGCCGTCCCCTGTCCATTCGGCTACCGTTCCTGTCGCGCCTGCGCCTTGGAAGAGCAGTGCCCGAGATTTCACGCTCCTTCGGTTGACGGTGATCCAAGTGATGGTGAGCAGGGTACTGTCCGAGGAGACCGCGTTCCGTGCGAAGGAGAAGTACAGAGAGATCCTTACAATTCTTTTAAAATCATCGGACCTGGATTCCCAATTAGTAAGCCATGTGTTTTCTGTCTGTTTTTAGAGATCAAAGTTTTAAAAACACTCACCAGTCATAGGTCAACTTATTTATTCTCCTACAGATCTGCATGTTCCAAGACTCCGATAAGTTGCTGTCTCACGTGACTGCAAAATGCCTGGCGTGGCTTCTGTATTTCCAACTGAGAGAAAAGGTAAGGCCTCACCCCCTGTTATGCTTTCTCTTCTAGGTTCTTTAAAGTTGCTCTTGGGCACCCATTTCCCCCTTCAAGTGGTTGTATCAGTAACATGACTGCTACCCTGATAACCTGACGTGCATTAAGGATTCGAGTCTTCGATATGCTCTAGCTCAGTGGTCGGCAAACTCATCAGTCAACAGAGCCAAATATCAACAGGACAACGATTGAAATTTCTTTTGAGAGCCGAAAAACCGACTTCTGCGCATGGGCCACGAAGTTTCAATCGCACTGTACGTGCGGGCCCGCACGTGGTATTTTGTGGAAGAGTCACCCTCAAGGGGCCAAAGAGCCGCATGTGGCTCGCGAGCCGCAGTTTGCCGACCACTGCTCTAGCTCATTACAAATTAGACTCTTAACCTGAAGGGGGGTTCAAGCCAGTGATTCCATAACTTCAGATTCTCAAAGGAGAAGGTGCGTTTCCTTCCGCCCCTCAAGGAAAGGGTTAGAAACCCCTGCTTGAGATCAACCTGTTGTATCGCAGATCAGCGAGCTAGACAAGACGCCTTAATGAACCATAGTGTTAGGAGTCATCTTTATTGCGCGCAGGTTCGGAGCAGATTACCTCTGTCAAATTCTGAACAAACACAGGAGGGAGTATTTCCTTTTTATATCCTTCTAGTTCTTCGTGTAAGTTATTTTTGTAGACAGCTTGTAACCTTGAGTACATAGCATATCTGTACAGATACCTGTAACCTTGAGTACCTATCTATATAGACATCTGTAACCTTGGATACATAATGAACAAACACTTGGCATGAGAATATGGGAATTATTATCAGTATCAGCGTATCAGCCCCTTTAGATAGCTAGCTTGCAAGGTCAGACAGTTAAGTTTATCTTTTCTATTACTCAAGCTAAAAAACAAAGTTATTTTGCAGTCTAAAAATAACAGAAGGACTAGCAAAAAAATAGCAGAGAATTTCAAAACAGCAGTTTCAAACAGCAGTTTTTCCAAAGGAGGGATTACTATTATGCTTCAAAGCAAGACCATTTTTCACAGGTTTACTCTAAGTAAATTTTAAGAATGGTCTCAGCAAAATGAAGAAAAGAAGAAACACATCAGATTTTTCTCTTATCTCTGAATTAGTTACTAAACAAACCTAAGCACCTACTGACTTTCAGCTGTAAATGCTTGTTCCTTTCTGAAAATGACATTTTTTTCCTGAATACAAAAAGGTAGGTATTTGCATTAGAAAATTTTGAGAAATGAGAAAAAGTACAAAGAACAAAATAAAATGTACACCTTTCACCACCTGGAGAGAACCACTGCTGATATTTTCATGTTCCCTTTCGATCCTTTATTTCTATGACATATTGAATTTTTTGGCTTAAGAATATTAGGATATTTGTGCCCTATTGTTTTTTCTGTTTTGTGTGTGCGTGTGTCTTATTTTTAACAAATATCATACTTTCTTAAAACAATGTTGTATAGAGTTGTATTGTGTGTAATAGGTGATTCGTAATTGTAAGGACAATATTAATATATATAAGAGCCTAATATGCAAATTGTCCCCACGGGAGTTCAACCAGGAGACCAACTGGGAGACCGATCGCTCACTATGACATGTGATGACCACCAGGGGGCGGCATGAAACAAAGGGAGGCCCTGGCTGGCAGCCGGAAGGCTCTCATCGGCCAGGCCTAGGGACCCTACCTGTGCATGACTTTCATGCACTGGGCCTCTAGTCTATATATATAAAAGCCTAAGCGACCGGCCAGTAGCTATGATGTGCACTGACCACCAGGGGGCATATGCTCAATGTAGGAGCTGCTGAGCTCTGGTCACTTGGCAGTGGTTCTTGGCTCACGCACCTGGAACCAGAGAGGAGGGAGCCCGATTCTAGGGTGCATCACCCAAGAACCTCCCTTTCTTAATCCGGGACCCCTCGGGGGATGTTGGAGAGCTGGTTTCAGTCTGATCCCTGCAGGTCAGGCCGAGGGACCCCACCAGTGCATGAATCTGTGCACCGGGCCTCTAGTTATAACTTACCACTTTTTAAAATTTTGTGTCTTGTAGATAACATTAAGTAATTCCTGGATTGCTTTTTGCCAAAAAAGTCTTTCTGAATACTCTGAAAGTGATAAGGTAGTATACTGCCTCTGGACTCTTACTGCTGTAATAAAAGAAATCTTTAAAGATACATGTTCACAAAAATCAGGTATGAATTATATTTCCCCATAAACAACTGTCATTAACTTGCTCCCAAGGGGAATTACATTTATAACAAAGAGTAAAACTTATTTTACAACATCTGATCTGTTTTCAAGTATGAAAAATCCAAGAATCTTGCCCCATATTTTTTGATTGAGGATACCTTTTTAAAAATATATATATTTGTATTGATTTCAGAGAGGAAGGGAGAGGGAGAGAGAGAGAGAGAAACATCAATGATGAGAGGGAATCATTGACCGGCTGCCTCCTGCACGCCCTGTACTGGGGATCGGGCCTGTAACTTGGGCATGTGTCTTGATTGGGAATCGAACTGTGACCTCCTGGTTCATAGGTCGATGCTCAACCACTGAGCCACACTGGCCAGGAAAGGATACCTTAAAAAAAAATTAAAAGCTTTTTCATTGTTATTAAAAATTAAAATAGTCTGGTGCTATGGTTACTTGTAAAGCGGGACTTTAACCTTAGTTACTAAGGTTAGTCTGTGTATCTTTGTTTGTTCACAGGAGAGGTAATGCAAATCCATTTGTTCATCTTGTAAAGTGATAGCATTTCTAGAAATGGAATTGTAAAAGTGTATGTGTAGAAGGCTTTGTTTTCCCTGTTGTTTATTGTTACCTTTTTTATAATTGCAGAACTTTTGAAGCAGTTCCTGGCTCCTTTGGACACGCCCTTTGAAGTCTTTTACAACTCCTTCTTTTCTCAGCATCTTGAAAGACCCCCGGGCGCTTGTAACATAGCAAACAGCTTGCTGGGCATCCTGGAATTGCTGGAACTTCTCATAGCTTCCAGAGCCCACCGGGACCTGCATTTCACCTGCCAGAGGATCGTCTTTTTGAAACCGTCCTGTGTCCTGAACGCCGTCACCTGGCCCGTTCAGGCTTTCGTCCAAAGGAAGTTCGTCATATTCCTCAAAAAGTGCCTTCTCTGGAAAGTGGGTGAAGACCTTTGTCGCGGGGCTGCCGCCGCCCTGGCGCCACCGGATCAGCATTTAGACGGGGACGTGGCGGCTTTAGCTGACGCTGTGTTGCAAGCTGTGGATTTGGGCTTATTGGGGATGTTGTCTGTCCATGGAAAACCCTCCTGCTTCGCAGGCGGTGAGGTTCAGCCTGGATGTGAGCGGCCCCCTGGTCCAGATCACGTGATCCTTAGAGCCACGAGCTTGCTTATCATGAAATCCTTAGAAATCAAGTTTCAAAAGTGTGCTTCTGCCAAGGAAATGAAAGGTAATTCTTCTGACTCCATATGTGTGTGTGTGTGTGTGTGTGTGTGTGTGTGTGTGTGTGTGTATGTATGTATATATGTATATATATATATTAATTATTGACTTCAGAGAGGGAGAGGAAGAGAGAGATAGAAACATCAGTGTTGAGAGAGAATCATCAATCGGCTGCCTCCTGCACCCACACCGCCTACTGGGAATGGAGCCTGCAATCCAGGCATGTGCCCTGATGGGAAATTGAACTGTGACCTCCTGGTTCATAGGTTGACTCTCAACCCCTGAGCCACACCAGCTGGTCTCCAAACTCCTTTTGTATGTGAAGTAAAGGGTAATTACTTACTGAAGTACAATTATAATTATCAAATCTCAGAACTATAAGTCTACTAATTTAAGCTACATGTAATCCTAATAATAATTTATCAGATATTCTTTAAAAAAAATTAGAATTACCTTCAGGAACATCAACATTTTGTGGGCTAAGCTGAACTCGTATAATTAATGACGAAGTTTTTTAGAAAGGAGGTGTTGTTAAGTCAGTGCAAAGTAGTGATATAAGTCAACTGATATATGGGTATTTGTAGCATTTTCATATTCTTTATAAAATTAATATATCTACTCATGTAGATTATTAATAATTAGGAATTGAATGGAAACTAATCTGTGAAGAGATATTGATGAAGGAATTGTGGCATGTAATTTCCAGGATGTAGAGACCTAAGACAACCATTTAAAGTATGATATTCAGTTTAGGTGCTGGGAAGACACGTCCTCCTCTTCATTTGAGAAAAACGAAGAGCAAACATCTCTAAACAGGCAGCGTATAGTTCTAGTGAAAGGTTTGGCTTGTAAGCAGTGACTTCCTGAATTGCTTTGGACATCATTTAGCTATACTTGTATATTAGATATAATTGTGTGCAGTTATAATTTACAACACTAGGTGGCATATGTTACATAATTCAGAGTTGTAAGTTGCACTTAAAATTTCCCAAACCTGTTTGAGTTTTGTGCTTACTATTAATAGTAGTACTTGCTTTTAATGCTTTAAATAACCAAAAAGAAGTTTGTTTTTTGTTTCCTTGCATTGTTGCCACTAGTAACAGCTATGGCATTCAGTGATTTCTGTTGTCTACTGCCCATCCATTCATTTATGTACTTTTAGCAAGAATTGATGAACAGTCTGACTGTTCATTTTAATGGCATTCTATTGATTAGTCATTTTTTTTCTCTGAAGCTCAATTCCCTAACTTGCAGACATTTTGAGTGTGATATAAAGTACTTCAGGTGCTGTCATTATGTATATACCTAGGCAAGATCTGAATGTATTTGTAAACCGTTGCCCACATTTTAAAAATGTTCATGTTTTGAAGTTGATTTGCAGAGGTACATGTCTGAGCTGCTGACCTTCTTAAAGCCTCACCTCCAGCCCTCCGTGCAGGCACACAATCCGTGCGAGTGGCTGTCTAGGGTCTTCATAGAACAAGACGATGACATGCTGGAGGCTGCCAAAGCATCAATGGGCATCTACCTCAAGCTCACCAGGTTGGTATATTGTCAAGTCATTGCACTCACCACATGCCAGGAAAGCAGAGAACATTTTTAATACTGCGCTGGCCCTATTGTTTACTTTCCATCATTAGGAGGAAAAAAAACATCCCTAACAATCTTGTGGTTTCCTGGTGAGAGCCAGTTCCTTCCTTTAACTCTGCCCTGCATGAAAACGAGATTACATTTTAGTTCTCGTTAGAAGATGTGGTCGGCGAGGCAACCCAGGTTAGCATAACTAGCCTGGCCTTAGCAAGCGGAAGCACTGGTGTAGTCTCCATCTCTGTGCTGCCTGTGTCTAAATCCTAATCTCACTGATTTGTGTAGGAGCTCTTGCTTCTAAGACTGACTTTTCTATATGGAGCTTCTATAAGGTGATGTTTGCCGTTGTAAAGGCGAGTAAAAACTTGTAAGTCATCAAAGGAGCTGCTATTCTAAGTTTTCATGTTCTTTCCTTTTATAATATTTACTAATTGGTTGGGAAAGTTTTCATTTTTATACCCAGTTCAACTGGGGCTGATCCCACCTTGAGGCAGTGCTGTGAAATTGATTATGAAGTCATATTACTGATGACATTGTATACTGATCTTATTTCTGCTTTATTAAAACAGCTGGGCTGAGGTAATGCCTTCTTGTGGCACATCTCTGTAATTGGTTAGGAAGCTAATAACTGATGACCTTATCCACAATTTCTGCTTTCTTTTTAAATATATATTTTTTGTTGATTTCAGAGAGGAAGAGAGAGAGAAAGAGAGAGAGAGAGAGAGAGAGAGAGAGAGAGAGAGAAACATCAATGGTGAGAGAGAATCATGGATCGGCTGCCTCCTGCACACCTCCTACTGGGGATAGAGCAAATAACCTGGGAATGTGCCCTGACTGGGAATCGAACTGGCGACCCCATGGTACATGGGTCGACGCTCAACCACTGAGCCACACCGGCGGGTTGATTATTTCTCTTCTCTGTCTCACACCTCTGAATTCATCCTGAGGCAGGGCCACTAGCAATGTCAGACTTACAGCAGCCTTCCAGTTATAAATAATCATGAATAACTCCAGCACAAGTCCCAGGGGAGAGCTGATTGGTCAGTCTGGGTCACATGTCCACCAGGATCAGGAGAGGGTAGAAGGAAGGGAGGAGGGTAGGGTCCAGCTCCACCTTACCATGTGGAATTAGTAGTTACGGGCCGGAATGAAGTCTGATGTCAAGGAATGGGAGACGGTACTTCTCGTTGGGCAGACAAACACTAGAACTACCAAAGTCAGTGGATTTTGTTTATTCTGTTGAGTCAGGTTAATATAGAGTTTGTGGAGAAAGAGATTGTCTTGGCTTTTTAAAAAAATATATTTTATTGATTTTTTACAGAGAGGAAGGTAGAGAGATAGTTGGAAACATCGATGAGAGAGAAACATCGATCAGCTGCCTCCTGCACACCCCCCACTGGAGATGTGCCTGCAACCAAGGTACATGCCCTTGACCGGAATCGAACCTGGGACCTTTCAGTCCGCAGGCTGACCCTCTATCCACTGAGCCAAACCGGGTAGGGCGACTTTTTTTCTTTTCAAATAATGCATAGATTACACAGTAATCTGGTAGGTGAATTATTGCATGTGAATTACATCTGCCAACACTTATTTTTGTAAAAGGTCATTAATCTGGGGGTCTCTGTTATCTTTATTTTCAGAGAACATGAAGCTGCTCAAAACTTGGCCCAGGAAAAAGAAACGTGGGACCGTCACACACACGAAAATGGCTACAACCCGCACTGCATTTTTTTATTCCTTTTAAAAAATATAGGATTTGATTCTACAGTTCTTCTTGACTTTTTGATTTCCTCCGAAACCTGTTTCCTGGAATATTTTGTCCGATACTTGAAACTACTGCCCAAAGACTGGGATGCATTTCTTACCATCTGCAAGCACTTTGATGTAACTGAATGTACCGATAGCATAAATACTTGTGGTCGGACCTCCTCACTTGTCCAAGACACAGGCAGCAACCACACAGAATCCAGGCCGCTGGCTGCCCTGGGCTGTCACAGGAGCGCGCACGCCTGTGTCTCCTGGGCGTCGGAGGCTTCCCCGGACCCAGCGAACCAGGTTGTGATGTCCCGGGAGAGCCACGCCTCGCCCCAGCCCGGGAGTCGGGCTCCCCCGCAAGCTGCCCAGAGCCTGGTGGATTACGACACCTCCGATGACTCCGAGGTAGAGTCCCCAGACGTGTGCTCAGCAAATAGTAAGCAGACGCCTGTACACCGAGAAGCCACGGAGAAAACGCAGGACACAGTGGGAACAAGGAGGGGTGAGAAAGAACTGAGCTTGGAGCTGCCGTCGGGGCCTGTGGTTCCGAAAGAAGCCGATACTCCTTTCTCTGTGGGCTGTGGCGAACCCCCAAGGGCCGCTGTCTGTGAAGTGGGAACATTGTACCAAACACTGAAGTGCTTCCAGGAGCTGCAAGGTGCCATTTCCCGTTTGCAGAAGAAAAACCTTTTCCCATATAACCCGACGGCCCTCCTGAGGTTGTTAAAACAGATGGAGGCGATCTGTAATAAAAGTACGAGCCCTTTTTGAAACGGTGGCATTTCATTTCCAGGAACTATTTGTTTTGCCCGAATGAGGTGCCGGTCAAAAAGCAAACCTCCGAAGGGTTCTTTTTTCTTTTTGCCGATTGGAAGCAGCCTGGTGACTTAAAAAGATGTAGCGAGTCCAGCCTGCGCGTGTCGACCTATGAACCAAGAGGTCGAGGCTCCATTCCCAGTCGGGGCACATGCCCACGTTGCAGGCTCGATCCCCAGTAGGGGGCGTGCAGGAGGCAGCCGATCAGTGATCCTCTCTCATCGATGTTTCTCTCTCTCCCTCCCTCCCACGGCCATAAAGGTAGCTCTATCTTGAATGGAGAGAACGTAGATAAATATTGCCTGGTTTTGTCTTTTCTACAAATGGAACCCTAGCGTACGTGTTCTTTGGTGTCTGGCTTCTTCAGCACTATTTGGAAGCGTGCTCTAAATTATTTTTTTAAATAATGGTCAAGTCGCTGCATTTCCGCCATTAAACCTCTCCGCATTGTCCCCAGCACTCCCCGTGTGCTGGGATGGTGGCTGTTTGTCAGCCTCAAACAGGTTCTGCAGGGCCTTGTGCAATGGGCCCCAACCTGCTGCTCTCACCCGTGGTTCTCCCCCACCCATGTCTGAGCAGCATCACCTTGATTTTCTCACATATTCCCTCATCACGCCCCATCTTCCATGTTGGATCTGGGAAGCCTCCCCCATCTATTTTGTTAATTCTCACCCGAGGGTATCTTTCCGTTGATTTTTAGAAAGAATGGAAGAGAGGGGGAGAGGGAGAGAGAAACATCGATGTGAGAGAGAGACAGACACATCGATTGGTTGCCTCCTGCACTCGCACTGACTGACCAAGGCCAGCGATTGAGCCTGCATTGAGGTATATGCCCTTGGCTGGGATCGAACCCGGGATCCTTCAGTCCGTGGGCCAACGCTCTATTCACTGAGCCAAACGGACTATGGCCTTCCTCGTCTGTTTTGAACCATTAAATAGTACTGTGTGCTCTTTCCTGTATTGTAGCATTTGACACATATTTTAATCATGCGTGAACAGTCTCTGTTTGCCAAGCTCTTTTCCCATTGTCCCTAGTGAATAGCCTCCTGTCAATCCCATTCTGAGCACATGACAGATGCTGAGTTAATGAGAAGGGCTCCCTCTCTAAGGATTTTTTTTTTAATCCTCACCCGAGGATATTTTCCCCACTGATTTTCACACAGAGTGGAGAGAGAGAGGGAGAAACATCGATGTGAGAGAGATACATGGATTGGTTGCCTCCAGCACACGCCCCGACCAGGGCCCGGGCTGGGGATGGAGCCTGCAACCAAGGCACGTGCCCCCGACCGGAATTAAACCTGGAACCCTTCAGTCCATGGGCCGGTGCTCTATCCACTGAGCCACACCAGCCAGTGCTGAGAGAGCAGTTTTAGTTGGATCCACAGGGGAGGAGGAGAGAAACCACAGAAAGACAGTGGTTTTCAACTTACCTGTTCTCTGAACACCGGGAATTTTTGAGTGACAAAAAGGCTGAAAACCACACCATCACTGAAGGCCACGTCCAGGTTACGGGGCCTCAGGCTCTGCCTGTCCGGCTCCTCCCACCCCTTCGGGGAGCACACCCCACGGGGGCTGCAGGCACCAGGCTGGAGCTGCCCAGGTGTTTGGAAACTTGACCTAAATACTGGACTTTTAATTGGTCTCGTCCTTTATGTAAAATGGTGATGCTTATTTGAATGCCCTCTCAGACACTGTGGTTGACGAAATGCCTTTCTGAGTGTTCTCACAGGTCAGACTAGCAAAGCAGTTCTAACTTTTTCTGCTCATTCTGAAGAAGGTAGAGCTGAGCAAAGCCATAGAAGCCTTTACATGGTGTATTCCTTACTCCTAATTACAAAGCTCACTAGTCTATATATATTTTTAAAATATATTTTTATTGATTTCAGAGAGGAAGGGAGAGGGGGAGAGAAACATCAATGATGAGAGAGAATCCTAGATCAGCCGCCTTCTGCACGCCTCCTACTAGGGATCGAGCCCGCAACCCAGGCTTGTGCCTTGACCGGGAATCCAACCCTGATTTCCTGGCTCATAAGTCCATGATTAACCACAGAGCCACACTGGCCGGGCTGTACTTGAATTGCAAAGAAAGCATGAAGAGAGAAAAGCCATTGGAATTCCACCAGGCGCATTGCTTTTAACAGCACTGTAAAAAGCAAATGAACAGCCCAGCTGGTGTTGCTCAGTGGTTAAGCATCGACCTATGAACCAGAAGGTTGTGGTTCGATTCCTGGTCAGGGCACACGCCTGGGTTGCAGGCTCGATCCCCAGTGTGGGGCGTGCAGGAGGCAGCCGATCCATGACAATCTCTCATCATTGATGTTTCTCTCCCTCTCCTACTCTGAAGTCCATAAAAATAGATATTAAAAAAAAAGGAAATGAACGGTAGAGCTTATTTAGTTCTTTAATAATAGTCTGTCGTGGAGGATGGCAGAGGGCCCTGTTGAGGAAGATGTGTCATTCCATTCGTGGCAGGTCAGGTGACATACCTACCGTGGGAGGCTGGGCTCACACACACAGCAGCATGCCATTTGCAATAGTGACATGGCACAGGTGACACGGGGATTCTTCCGCATCTGTACTGTCCATCCTGCCTACTGTGAACACGCTGTTGCAAAAAGCCACTGCGGTATCTAAAGAAAAGTACATTGGGCCCGGCTGGTGTGGCTCAGTGGTTGAGCATCCACCCATGGACCAGGAGGTCAGGGTTTGATTCCCGCCAAGGGCTCATGCCCAGCTGCGGGCTCGATCCCCAGTGTGGGGCGTGCAGGAGGCAGCCGATCCATGATTCTCATCATGGATGTTTCTCTCTCCTCCCTCCTCCCTGAAATAAAGATAAATAAATAAATAATAAAAGTAAATAAAAGGCCATGAAAAAGCCCAAGGCTACCCCACCCCCCAAAGTTAGTAACTTGAAGAGTCGGGGTCTGAAACCCAGGGCTGGGCGGGGTCCCCAGACTACACGACCCCTCCTCCTTCATGAAGATTTCCAGGGTTTAGTTCTGTTTTCATCAAGGCGTGGACTCAGTTTACGGCAGCCCGGCTCCAGCACCTGCCACGGACCGGAAGCCGTGGACCGGAAGCCGCGGTCCTGGTGCACGCGGGCCGCCACCTGCGCGGGCCTCGAGCGCCGGCCCAGCATGCACCGCGGCCAGAGGCGCCGCTGCCGCGCCTGCGCAGCAGGACCCGCCGGACCGGGCGTCAGGGACGGTGCGGGAGAAGGTGCGGAGCGTGCAGCGCAAGGCCTGGCGGCCCGGGTGTGTGTGGGGCGGGGGGGGGGGGGGGGGGGGGGACTGAGGGGGGGGACTGAGGGGAGGTGGGGGCGGCCTACCCCCCAGGTGCAGTGCCTGTTCCCACGCAGGTCATGTTTGAGGCCCTGTCCCCGCACAGGCCTTATGTCCGGGCCCCTGTCCCCTCACAGGGCCCCTGTCCCCGCACAGGCCTTATGTCCGGGCCCCTGTCCCCTCACAGGGCCCCTGTCCCCGCACAGGCCTTATGTCCGGTTCCCTGTCCCCTCACCGGGCCCCTGTCCTCTCACCGGGCCCCTGTCCCCGCACAGGCCTTATGTCCGGTTCCCTGTCCCCGCACAGGCCTTATGTCTGGTTCCCTGTCCCCGCACGGGCCTTATGTCCGGGCCCCTGTCCCCTCACCGGGCCCCTGTCCCCGCACAGGCCATGTGCCCCAGCCCCCTGTTCCCTCACAGGCCTTATGTCCGGGCCCCTGTCCCCGCACAGGCCATGTGTCCGGGCCCCTGTTCCTGCACAGGCCTTATGTCCGGGCCCCTGTCCCCTCACAGGCCTTATGTCCGGGCCCCTGTCCCCTCACAGGCCTTATGTCCAGCCCCCTGTCCCCTCACAGGCCTTATGTCCAGCCCCCTGTCCCCTCACAGGCCTTATGTCCAGCCCCCTGTCCCCTCACAGGCCTTATGTCCGGCCCCCTGTCCCCTCACAGGCCTTATGTCCGGCCCCCTGTCCCCTCACAGGCCTTATGTCCGGCCCCCTGTCCCCTCACAGGCCTTATGTCCGGCCCCTGTCCCCTCACAGGCCTTATGTCCAGCCCCCTGTCCCCTCACAGGCCTTATGTCCGGCCCCCTGTCCCCTCACAGGCCTTATGTCCAGCCCCCTGTCCCCTCACAGGCCTTATGTCCGGCCCCCTGTCCCCTCACAGGCCTTATGTCCGGCCCCTGTCCCCTCACAGGCCTTATGTCCGGCCCCTGTCCCCGCACAGGCCATGTGTCCAGGCCCCTGTCCCCGCACAGGCCGAGCCCGTGTCCAGGCGCGGTCTCCCTCCTGGGCCGCAGCCCCTGTGCCTGGGCCTTGCACAGCCCACCAGGTGCGGCGGGGGCTACAGAGCCAAGTGGTTCCCTTTGCCTGAGGGGTTTTGTGGATGGCAGGGTTGGCTCCCTCACCTCTGGATCTGAACCCCCACCCCCTCAGGTGAAGAGAGATGGAGCCCGGGTTTCTTCGGTTCTGAGGAAGGGGGCTCAGCAGGGAGCCCTGGAGCCTGGCTGGAGTGGAACTAAGGTCTGGACTCAACTCTACGGCCGCTGTGGCTGGGCTTTGTTCCGCTCAGTGAAAGTTACTGTCTGTGCCAGGGCTGTCAACACTGAAAATGCTCCTTTATTTACCCTAAAAGCCAACAAGATTTGTCAGGGACCCATTACGGCTCAGACGGAGCACTGAGGTGGAGGTACTGGGACCTCAAAGGCGAGAATGCCACCTACCCTCTTCCTCGTCATAGTTTGTATGGACCTAAATCACTCTGATATTGGACGCTTATTCATATACAGGGTGCCCCAAAGAAATGCATGCACACTTTTATCCTCTGATAGCTCCATTTTGAAAATGAAATGTATTTTAATAAATGCCGCCTTTATAATTGTTCAAAATGTGTGTATGCATTTTTCTGGGACACCCTATATATTTTTAATGCCATCATAAAATGTCTTTAAATCCGTTGGAATGAGAAAAAAAAGTAGTAGGTGGAGTTGTCGAAAGGGCAAAAACAATCCAAATAGGTTGGTTTGGGCAGCGTTCACCGTGTCTCATTAAGAAGGTCAGTAAAAACAATTCAGTCGGTCCAGACCAGCATTGTTGAACGCGTCTATATTAGGTTAGAACAGAAAAATACATCGCCAACAGTATGGGTAAGTGTTGCTTTGGGTTTTTTTGTACGAGGTGTGTTTGTATTGTAGGTGTATTTGTTCTAGGTCATGATGCAAAATATATTTATTGTGGATTCCATTTGAAAAATTATAAGTTACTGGTTGGGAGCAGGGTAAATATGTTACCTAATCACCACGTCCCCTTGCAGTAGTCACGATCCATCTCCATACCAACTGGTTACATGATTGAAACCGTGGAAGCGCCAGGTGGCATTTCTGCCCTCATTAGCTCCGTGTTTTCTATCTGCTTTACATGACATTAGCATGGCATCCGTTTGGGTATCTGATCCATCACCGCCAGTGTAGATCGCTGCCGATGGGTAAGGAATGGAATGGCAGAATTGCCGTCACATCTGCCATCAGTGGCGCTGATGGTCGCCGATTACCGAAGCCACCGGCCATCATTGCTATTGTGAAAATATGCATAAATTGTACTCTAAATACAAGGCCTGAGAAATCATGTGGCCTGGCCCTGCCAGGGCATTAGGGGTGAGTTAATGAAATGTTGGACCAAATACGGCAGGCTGATTTTTAAGTTGATAATTGTGTATGGCCCACGGATGATGTTTTATTTATTTATTTATTATATTTTATATTTAAAACATTTTTATTGATCTCAGAGAGGAAGGGAGGGAGAGATAGAAACATCAATGATGAGAGAGAATCATTGATTGTCTGCCTCCTCTGTGCTCCACACTGGGGATGGAGCCTGCAACCCAGGCATGTGCCCTGACCGGGAATCGAACCAGACCTCCTGGTTCCTAGGTCGATGCTCAACCACTGAGCCATGCCAGCTGGGCAAACGTGATGTCTCAATTTTTAATTCAAAACCAGCCTTAAAGAAAAAAAGAATATTTCTCCTCATTTGAGATCTCAGTAGAAGCCAGTGAGGAACACTTTATAATCAGCTTGGTACATGGCATTTTGCTCATATCCCTTTGCTCAGTGTCGTCTGAGGAGTTAGCCCCAACCCCTTGCTGTGTAGCTCAGGTGACCTGTTGGTAGACTCCCAGGGAGGGAGAGCGAGTGACTGTCGCCATCCAGAGAGTGGGCCTGTTCCAGCCATAGCCCAAACTCGAGAGACTCCAAGTCTGGAGAAAGCAGGGACCGTAGCTGCCTTGTTCACCGGGATCTCCCTATTTTCAGGCGCATGGGCGGTGCTCCGTGAATAACTGCTGAAGGAATGAACACCCCATGGAAGGAGCAAGAGCAGCTGCACAAGGTACGTCTAACTTCCGACATCCGGGGCAAGAGTGGTATCACATCCTTAACTGATACTTATCCAGGGTCTCCTGTGAACCTGGGAGTGTTTGTGGGGCGAGATCAGAGGGTGTTAACAGCCCCGTGCAGACAAGGCACCTACCTGCGTGTGTGTCTGTGCACAAATACACACAACGATCAAATATTTTTTGTACTTTATTATGAAAGAATGGGGCTGTGCATAAACAGGGAATCCTGGTGTGATTTGGACAATCAGTGTGAAGACTCAAGGAAGAGAAAGATTGACCCAGGCCGGTATGAGAAGCAGATTTGGGTGGGGCATGAGCAAAGGTGAGAGGGGACATAGCCATTGGCCCGCCCAAGGGGAGATAGAAATTGGGGTGCAATTGGAGAGTAAAGTGGGATAAGCTGGGTGGGGATGACATTGTAGAGGGGAGTTTAGGAAATAGTCATAGAAGTTTATAGATAATGTATCCAGCATAAAGGAGCAATACATTTCAGAGCAAGGAAGGAATTTGATGAGGGCTGTGTTTTAATACTACCTGGTAACCTGCCCAGCATGGCTCAGTAGTTGAGTGTTGAACTATGAACCAGGAGGTCATGGTTCAATTCCTGATCACGGCACATGCCCAGGTTGCTGGCTTGATCCCCAGTGGGGGGTGTGCAGGAGGCAGCCAATACATGGTTCTCTCTCATTGATGTTTTTCTCTCTCTCCCTCTCCCTTCTTCTCTGAAATATATATATATATATATATATATATATATATATATATATATATATATATATATATATATTAAAAAAAACAAGATTACCTGGTAACTTGACAGGCAGAGGGCACCTTGACCTCAGGGGCTAGAAAGGAAAAGAAAATAGCGCCCCAGGATCGGGGTCTGGGTGCCACTTCTAGTTGCACGGGGATTTTCTGGTCCCCAAGGATGCTTTGTGGCATCCACCAAAAGCACTGGTGAGGGAGATGCATTTGGTTTAGAGCTGCCTTTCAGAAGGGTCTGGGAATGAGCAGAGAGTGACCGAGCCTGTCCAGCAGCCACAGACCCGCACCTGCTCACGCTCCACCACAAGCCTGGGCTGTGTGTCTAGTGCCCGTGGAGTAGGCCGGTCTCTTGGTACTAAGTGGGCAGAGGGGTGAGTTTCTCGTCCGTGGGAATGAGTCTTAGCTGGCTGACATCATAGAGCTTAGCCCAGCTTGTGTTTTCATAGGGCGCTCCGTCTGCTTTTACAAAGATCCTACTTAAGAATTCACAAGCGACCTGGCTGGTGTGGCTCAGGGGTTGAGCATCGACCTATGAACCAGGAGGTCAGGGTTTGATTCCTAGTCAGGGCACATGCCCACATTGCGGTCTCTATCCCCGGTGTGGGGTGTGTAGGAGGCAGCCAATCATTGGTGTTTCTATCTCTATCTCCTTCCTCTCTGACATCAATAAAAATACATATTAAAAAAAAAAAGGAATTCACATGGAGAAGAGAAGTGCCTATTCTTGGGTTAGCCAAGCAGATCTTCCCCCAGTTCTTTGTTGGAAGGTGGCCTGTATGGTATGGGATAGAAGGGCGACCAGGAGAAAGGGGAAAGATAGATAGTAATTTCCATGAGGTCAAAAACATCATCGCCATCTTTGTTTTAAACACTTTACATAAACCATGTGTTGAATGAATGATGACGGGAGGGATACAGGGCATTCTGTTTCCTTATTACTTTGCCACACAGAACACCGTATTGACAACTCACATATTTTTAAAAATATGTTTTTATTGATTTCAGAGAGGAAGGAAGAGGGAGAGAGAGAGAGAAACATCAATGATGAGAGAAAATCATGGATCGGCTGCCTCCTGCACGCCGCACACTGGGGATCGAGCCATAACCCAGGCACGTGCCCCAACTGGGAATCGAACTGCGACTTCTTAGTTCATGGGTCGATGCTCAACCACTGAATTGCACCGGCCAGGCGTTAAGATTTTAATAAATGCCTCAACATCTGTGAATGAGGATTCAAAATGTAAAACTAATTAAAAGATAACTTACTCCTCAAGTTTTCTGAGAAAATGAAACAGTTAAGTGTTATACCTTGAAGAAATGACCCTCACACATACAACATACTCTATCATGCTTCCCACATAGCATGCTCTGTTAGCAATGGACTGATAAATTTATCACGAGGCACAAGTGAGAAAGAGAAAGAGGAAGAGGAAGAGAACGGCATTACCTTAGGACTCCTCAAAAGAACCGCGCTTGGGTTATTTACCTTCCTCAGAGGGGCTGTGCGCACACACGCCAGGCTTGCGGGGAGAGACACAGCGCCAACCCCCCCTCCCCCCGCCTCAGGCCACACCGAGCAAACCCTCAGAACCCCTTACTTCTACTTTTCTGGCGGTTGCCCCTGTTGCATAGGGCGCGCAGCAGGTTAATTTTACACCTGCCCCTGAAGAATGAGGCGGAACTCCACCTTGACACTGATTCAAGAAATACAGCCGATAGCAATCTGCTTTTTGATGATAGAGGAGATACTGAGCTATGTGCAAATACTTCAGACTCAATGTGAACATTCCATTTCATCGGGAGATGACATGTATTTAAGTATACAAATGACTAAAGCAAAAACCCCCCAAACCCCTAAAACGTGACTGCAGTACTCTTTGGCTTACTCAGTTCTGAGACGGGGAATCTGCAGTGGGGTTCAGGGGCCTTCTCTTCCCCAGATTTCCCGGGAGTGGAAGATTTACCTGCCAAACACTGAACCATGGATGGTGTTCAAGTTTGACAGGTACTGCGAGCGAGGCACTGTGTTAAGCTCCAGGGGTAGAGAGATGTCTAGGGGAAGTCCCAGAGGGATTCCCAGGGCATCGGGGAAGCAGACGCAGCCCCAGTTAAGTTATAACAGTGGGACGTGTTGTAAGGTAGGTGTAAACAGAACAGGGCGCGCTGAGAGCAGGGGACCTGGCAGCGGAGGCAGCCCGTGGGTGGGCGCCGGAGCTGTCTGTCTGCTTTGCCTGGAAAATCTCGGGAGGAGTAAAAGGAGATTCTGGAAAATTGGTTGCAACCAGGCTGTCCCCGTGCTAAGGAAGCCTATAGGGAAAAGGAGGCGTAGAGCCTGGTCAGCAGGGGAGAGAGTCATGATAAAGAAAAAAATGTTTGCCCTGGCCGGTGTGCTAAGTGGTTAGAGCAGGCGTCCTCAAACTACGGCCCGCGGGCCACATGTGGGTGTTTTTGCCGTTTTGTTTTTTTACTTCAAAATAAGATATGTGCAGTGTGCATAGGAATTTGTTCATAGTTTTTTTTAAACTATAGTCCGGTCCTCCAACGGTCTGATGGACAGTGAACTGGCCCCCTGTTTAAAGAGTTTGAGGACCCCTGGGTTAGAGCATCAGCCTGCACACCGGAAGGTCTTGGGTTCGATTCCTGATATCTTGGTTGTCAGTTCACTCTCTGCCCCTGGTTGGGGTTTGTGCAGAAGGCAACTAATTGATGTGTCTCTCTCTCACTTCGATGTTTTTTTCTCTCTCTTCCCCCCCCCCCCCCACTCTTTCTCTCTTTCTCTTTCCCCTCTTTCTTCCCTTCTACTGTCTCTGAAAAGCAATGCAGAAAATATCCTCAGGTGAGGATAAAAAATAAAGAAAAAAATGTCTATTTAGGAAGGTAAGGGGGTGGCAGTTGGAGGTGAGTGGCCTAGAAATGGACAATCTGGGGGCGGGAAGAGCAGGCAGTTCTGCAGTCTCCGGTGAGAGATGCTGAGGGTCTGACCACCACCCGCCACACGCAGTGACGCAAGTGCAGCCCTCCTGCCAGAGGAGTTTTAAAATGCACACTTAGGGGAAAAAGAAAGCCCGGGAGAGAAGAGACAGACTAGGGAGAATGGAGAGAGCAAGTGTTGAGTGAAGAGGCCTTTCCCGGCCCTCCTCCTTTGAAGTAAATTCTTTAGCTAAACCGGAGAACTGTGGCGTTCCCCTTCTCCGCCTCCAGTCAGTTCTGACTTTGCTGTCATCTCTTAGCTGACACAGGAAAGCTGTCTTTCCGCAGCGGAGTCAGCCAATGAGAGGAGCCCTGAGTCGGGCTTGCAGCCAATGAGAGGAGCCCTGAGTCGGGCTGCGGAGTGGGCGGTGCTGCCTGCACCCCTGGCAGGTGAGGTTTGGCTGGTGAGGGGTGCAGGATCCAACTTGTCCAAGCTCCGTCCCTCTCAGAGCGCCTTTCAATAACTCACGCCTGCAGATGTTTCATCTTCAGGCGGGAGAAAGTGAAAAGGGCCCCAAAAGGCACACACGGTCTCACATAGACTGTAGGGGCCATGCCTTTGACATTGACGTGCCCGGAGCGGCAGCGACAACATGTAGATCCTGCCGCGCATAGGCGTGTCCTCTGCCGGCTGGATGGTTTCCATGAGACTGGCTGAATAGGTGCAGACAGAGTCACATCTGGCTTCTCTAACTAGGACAGGTGGCCCGCTCTTTTATTTTTTGTTGTTACGTGGTTCAGAAAAGCTAAGAAATAGGCACACATGTGGGCTGATGCTCCGAGGTGATGAGCACAAAGCCACGCCAGTCCTCACAGGCTTCTAGAGAGTTCCATGGCTGCCCTACCAGCTCGGTGGCAGCGCATTGTTAATGTTTCAGGTTCCTCCCCACCACGCATAACCCCCTCCCTTCCGTGCAACAAGACCATCCTGTTCAGCAGTTGACTCATAACCGTGCGCCCCGAAAGGCCGGGCGATGAGGCAACTCGCCGTGGTTCCGTGTCTGACTGAATTCCAGTTTTCTCCTCTCCCAGTGGTGAGGCAGGGAAGGACATCCCATCTGGAAGAACCTGCAGGTGCCATCCAGTCGCTCTGCCTCACGTCACGGATCGCCCTCAGTCAGAAATCTTGACTTGCAACTTCGGAGGGTGGGTCCCTGCAGGAATCCCAGCGCCCGCACGCAGCGATGAGGAGCGCTGCCCTCTGGTAGCAGGTGCCCTGCTGGAGGCTGGAACGCGGGCAGTCGGCTGCGGAGCCGGGGCTGGGGGCGCCTTCTGTGGACTGAAGCTCCAGAAAGGTAGGCACCTCTGCGCTGATGAGAACTTTCAAACCCAGGAGGCCTTGACTGTGTGTGTTTGATTGTGAGTGAGTGTGTGTGTGTGTGTGTGTGTGTGTGTGTGTGTGTTTGATTGTGTGTGAGTGTGAGAGAGAGAGTGAGAGAGAAGAGGGGGTCACAATGCTCATTTTGGCCAGATTTTCTGGGAGAGAGACAGAAAAGAGGGGTTTGAATCCTTTGCTTGGTGAGCGGTACTTCAGATGTCTTTGGTGGGGAGAGTAAGTGTGGCCTTGGGACCTGTGACCCGGCTGGCGGAGGAGTTTGCACTGATTCCTTGAAGGGACACGGAGAATCGCCCGGGAGTGAGATCCCAGGAGAGTGAGACCCCAGGAGGCCGAGCGCAGCCGCACAGCGTGGTTTGCTGGGAAAGCCTGGATTGTGGAGAAGTGAAAAGCCTGACCGCATGTGCTCAGGCCACCCTGACCGCCCCAGGATGGCTTTAATGGGGGACAAGGCAGGACCCGTTCCCCCACGGGGGTGAGCTTTTCTGAGCTGCCCTGTCCAGAGGCATAACCGCAGTGTCGCTCTATCCACTGCGCCAAACCGGCTAGGGCTCAGTGTCGCTCTAGAAGACACCAACTGATGAGCTCTCAAACTGCCTCGTGGGGAGAAGCAAAACAAAACTGTTTTTTCCTACTCAAGCACGTGTTTAGCAAGGATGTGCTTTCAAGCCATTTTATTTCCTAAAAAGCCTTACTCAGCGCAGGAAAAGAAACCCTGGGACTCACCAGGTGGTGCAGATGAATTCATTCATGAATCCATGCATTCAGGGGTCTTCTGTACCATGAGTGAGGGCTGGGCTTCAGACAACTCCTTCTCATTCCTCCCCCACCCCCAACACCCCCTACAATCCTTTTTTTATTTAAAGGGGGGTTTCCACTTAAAATTTCATCTGTAGAATTCCTGCCCAAAGGGACACATTCTTTAAGGGGCAAGAGGCATATGTTCATGCAGACAGTAATTGTAGGCTCTTCCTATTAAAAATATTTCTGCCTTTTCTAAAAGCAACCCAATTAATTTACACAAGTTTCAAGAGAATTCTGGGTTAGTAATAATCTCTCTCTCTCTGTCTCTCTCTGTCTCTCTCTCTCTCACACACACACACACACATGCTGTGTATATGTGCATTTCCCTGCTTATTTCAGTGAGATAAAGCTCACGTTGGGCAGCTTTCAGATGAGGAAATCTGGGCTGAGTGAGGCTGACAGGCAGAGCAGGGGAGGGAGGGAGCCAGGACGCTGATGCCTTACGGCACGCAGAGATCTATGCGATCGGAGCCTTCTGCATTCCTGTCCGATGCCATCAGCCCTTCACGGAGCCCTCGTCCTGTGAGCGGCCCTGAACCCACGATAATACGCTCACGTGGCGTCTTACAGCAAAAGGCCAAAAGTCAGTCTGTGATCTGCTTCACTGTTGGGGGGCAGGCATGGTCTGGTGGGCAGAATGTGGGCTAGAGAGGCAGAAAGATCTAGATTTCAGTCCCCCTGCTTGTTAACTCGGTGGCCTGGGAAAGTCAGAGAATTTCTTCAAACCTGTTTCCTTATTGATAAGGCGATGATTATAATGTCCACAGCACGGGGTTGTTGGTTATAAAGAACAGAAAGACGAGCCTGGCTGATGTGGTCAGCGGCTCAGCATCAGCCCAGGAACCAAGAGGTTGCTGGTTCTATTCCCAGTGAGGACACATGCTCGGGTTGCGGGCTCAATCCCCAGTAGGGGGCGTGCAGGAGGCAGCCGATCGAAGCAAAGCACCTCCCACGTGACTGACAAGTGGTGGACTTTCCATCTGTATTCATCTGTATTCACGTCTCTGGTCATTCATTGATGCTTCATTATATCACAGTGAGACTTACTTTCTTAGAAAATTCCATTGCGATTATGGGGATCTTTCATAGTGGAGCTGATCCCACTTTGGACCAGGGTCGTGACTCTCCTGTGCTCAGAGTCCCTAAAGCAGAGTGAACGTAGGTAGGAAAGCAAGAACATCAGATGCTTCATAAGTCAGTGTCTTGTGTGAATTATTGCAGAGTTGGAGGTCAGTACACACACACACACACACACACACACACACACCCCACCTGAGTTCTCCTGGGCCCCCAAAGAAGCATTGCCGGTGGGTGCGCATGAGAGGAGGAACAGAGAGTATACAGTGTGGCGCCCTTTTATTGACCTTAGACCCCCGGCAGGCCTTCCACACAGCAGCCTTGGGTGTCCGAGGCTCCCCAATGTGACTTCAGGGATCCAGTGCCAAGACTGAGCTAGAGATAACACACCTTCCTAAAGATGGGTTTGAAACATGCGTGGTTGGCTTATTTACTGGCTGAAAGCCTGAAGTCACGTTTCGCAAGTAGGCGGGTTGGCATCAGGAGCGATGTTTGGACAGCCTATCCCACCTCTGATTCCCGGGGAAGTGCAGATCAGCACAGAGAGGAGGCGGGAGCCCCAGGAAGCTCCTGCCGGGATCCAGCGCAGTCACACCTCCCTTTCCTGGAAACGCCCGCACTGGCCTTTCTGGCCTTACACAGTCTGCGTTGGTTGTTTCCTGTACTTGGTGGAGCCAGACGATTGAAGGAATCTTTGTGTCCACCCTAGACAGACCAAACGTTAGGCACCATGCAAGTAGCAGGACGTTTCCCCTAAGTCCTATGCAACCGTCAGTGTCATCATCTTATGGCTCATACTACATTTATTGCCCTAAGATTATGTCTTGTAGAAAGGACTTTAAATTATGAAAACATAAACTAAGCTAAAATCCCAATTAAAATAAATTAGGGCTTAGGTATAAAACTTCCAATGGCAGGTGAGCGAGAGATTAAGAATTTGACCTTGTTCGATGCTGTAACAGCCAGAATTCCCCATGGGCTTTCTGTTGATGGTGGACAGATGCTTGATTGTATATAGACTTCAGCAATCGCTGTGTTTTTAAAACAGCTAAATTATTTCCAAATTTCATTCTTGTCTTACCTTAAAGTCTGAGAAAGCCCCTTAATAAACAGAAGATAGCTTTACTGAGAAAAGAACTTGACTTTGAGACACATGTCATCTTTCCCAAGTATGAGACTTAAAGGTTTCTCAGACTGTAAGTGTCTGTATGCTGCTCCAATGCAAAGTTAAAAAGTTTGGTTCATCTGGATTAGCATTCCTTCTTTATTTCTGCCCCCCCTGGGTACTGGAGAGTCTGTGGAAGGGGGTCTGTGCTATGTTCTTTTAAAATGTATATATTTATTGATTTTAGAGAGGAAGGGAGAGGGCGAGAGAGTTAGAAACATCAGTGATGAGAATCATTGATCAGCTGCCTCCTGTGCGCACCCTACTGGGGATCGAGCCAGTAACCTGGGTATGTGCCCTGACTGGGAATCAAATTGTGACCTCCTGGTTCGTAGGTCGACGCTCAACCACTGAGCCACGCCAGTCAGGCTGTGCTATGTTCTTTTTTTTTTTAAACTTGGAAAATTTATTTACTTTCCCACCTCACCAATCACTGATATGAGTAGCTAAATCATATATCTCTTCAGGACGAAATAGACACTATTGAGAGTGTCTATTACATCCTATGGAGAACTTCAATTTTAGGTCACAGCATTAAGAGCTCCTGTGTGCTATGTTCTTAAGGAGAGTAAACGGAACAGACCGGAGGCCTAACGCATAGCTGATGTTTGGTTTACAGAAGTTCCAATTCAATGGAAAGTTTCCTTTTTTTTGTTTCCTGAGTTATATCTTCAGGAAATGCCAGGAAACTCAGATATTTCACTACAATTTCCAAAATGAAGTAGCTTAGCATTGGCATGCGCGTGTACACACACACACCACAAACAGGCACACACACACACACCACAAACAGGCACACACACACCACAGACAGACTCACATACACACACATTCATGTGCATGTGCAAAATGTAAAACAAAACCAAAAGACACCTATGTTTGTGTGTGCCCACCAGAGGTTTATTTCTTCCCCCGTCATAGCCTGTGCTGCCTGCTTGCGTCCTGCAGCGGGGACGTCCACGTGCCATGGGGTCACCAGCCTGGCCAAGGGAGAAATGGAAGGAGTGCTCCAGCTTTTTCTTTTAATTGAGATGTAATTGACATAACATACATTCGTTCAGATGTTACAGAATGACTCGGTATTTGTCTACATTGTGAAATGGTCACTGAGTACATTTCTCATTAAAGGGAAAATTATAAAATTCACAACTGGAGCCTATGTTTGGGTTATTTGAAGAGATAAAATATTACATTAAAGGGCTTAAAATCATTTTCATTTACTATCTCCATGTTCTAAAATGAAGTACTTAGGGAGAAAAAGTCATATGCGTTAATCCATTTATCCTCTATAGATATCATATGCAAAAACAAGGTCTATTTCTTTTATTTTGATTCCTTTGCCAGACATATGTATTTTAGTGGGTAGTCAATAAATACTTGTTGATTAGATTGGCCCTCACTCAGGCTGAACAATAAAGTAATCATGTCAAAATGCAAGCAAAAATTCGGAGAGCATATTCTTCAGTAATGAAGATGACTTGATATCATTTAATAACTAAATTGGCTTCGATTTCTTGCCCTCAAATGTGTTTTCTTGTTTAACATCTGATTAAAACTTTACAAACTTAGAATATGCTGATGCTGAACAGATCCCAGGTTGTGCAGAGTAACCATTTTCTTTTACAGTGTTCACATCATGGGCTCATTATCATATTCCACTGTGGGTCAAAGGCCAGGGTCCCCTAATGAGCTCCTTCTGGTGCATTAGCCGTCAGCGGCTTTCCCTGACTTGTTTCCAGCAAGAGCTGCTCTCTGGGAATTCTGGTCCACAGCCAGCCGGGGGAGTACAGCTTCTTACAGAGCATTTCTAGATGATGACTGTAAAGTAATATGCAAGTTGAGTTTTCCTAAGTAATTGTTTTACTGATTACACTATTACAGTGGATTTAAAAAATGTTTTTTGATTATCATCGATGGCAAGAAAATGCTTTTTAGACCCCTTCAAACACACACACACACACACACACACACACACACACACACACTAACTGAAAAAGTTTCACTAAACAATGCTTGATACATATTGATGTTTTCTCTTCTATTCCGTTCCACTGTAGACAATCTCTGGTCATGGCCTATGAATTACTTTTCTGACCCATTCATAGTGGTTCTCAATACTGGCTGAAAATAAGACTCAATAGAGAACTTAAAAAAAAATACTCAAGCCAGGCCCTGGCCTGGTAGTGCTGTGGTTACAGCATTGTCCCGATACGCCAAGGTGGCAGGTTCGGTCCCCAGTCAGGGCACATAAGAAAATCAACCAATGACTGAATGCATGAAAAAGTGAAACAACAAATCTCTCTCTCTCTCGTACTGATGTAGGAGCATAAATTGAGGTCACAGCTTTGGAAAGCAGTCCAACAATGTCTGTTGAAACTGCATATACAAAGGCCTAGCATTTCCACTCCTAGGTACATGCCCTACGGAAACGCATACATATGTGTACCAAACGACATGTTTAAGAATGTTCATAGACAGCAGCATTATTTGTTATAGCCCCAAACTCAAAACGCCCCAAGTTTCCATCCACAGTAGAATGGGGAAACAGGATGTGATATAGTCATGCTGTGGAATACTAAGCACCGAAGAAAATGACTCATCTACTATACATGCACCAGCCTGATGCACCTCAGTCACAAGCGCCGAGAGCAAGAATCCAGGTGCAAAGGGATGCATTTGGTATGATTCCGTTGATATGAAGTTTAAGAACCGCAACATTAGTCCATGGAGCTAGAAGTAAGGGTTCGATAGTTGGGGAAGGTCAGGTTGTGACTGGGAGGGGCCCAAAGGCAGGGTCTGGGGTCCTGGTAACATCCCTCTTCTCGGTCTGGCTGCTGGTTATAACATAGGTGTGTTCACCTTTACGATTTGTCACTTTGCTATTTGTATGCTGTACCTCAGTAAATGAGTTTGTCAAGCAGCAACAACAACAGTCCCAATGCTAGGTCGGCACCTTCAGAGACCCTGATTTACTTGGTCTGGATGAGGGGAGAGTGTGGCTTACAAATACCTCCAAGTAATTCCCATGTAGGGCCAGAGTGGACAGCCAGGGCACTGAAGGGTCACAGCTGGCCCTTTGGAAAACCATCTGCTTTAACATGACTGTAATCACACCAGGCTATGCTAGGCCATGACTACCTTTCCTCAGGTTACCTGGAAGACATAATTCACACGGATAAATGAAGGAATTCCAGAGCTAAGTGCCTTAGGAAGCCAGTCCGGTGACTGAGTTGGCAGTGGCCCAGGCTGGTCAGCGGTGGCCTGTAGCTCCCGTAGGTAGAGGCACCTTTTGCTTTATTGCGCTTCAGATCCTGTGTTTTAACTGTGGGCTCGAAGGGTTTTAAATGCTAGGAAGGTCAAAGAAAACTGATTGGTTGGCCCAATTTGATTGGCACCAAGTTCTACTACTGGTTTGTAACGGTGACTTGAAGTTTTATAGTTAGAAGGAAACCTGTGGGTATAATTGTATAGTCTACTGATTACTTGCCCTTTTCTGCTCCTGCAGGGATGCTGTGAAAGGAAACGTGACACTTTAATATATACACACACACATACGTATATATATACCATACCTGAGTTCGTTGGAAGTGAGCTGTCAGATACACTCAAGGTAATTATCATTATTTACGTTTCATTTTACCTCTACTGTGTTTTCTTAATGGAAATCATGGAAAATAACAGCTGTAACTCAAAAGTTTATCACATGGTATTGTTTTTCATATTCTGGGGAGCAGTGGTGTTTGGGCCAGGCAAGTACCATATTATTCTCTGTGAAATACGGTAGCTTCCTAGCTTTTTCTTTTTGAAAGGGGAGCTGTCTGTCGCATGAAAGACTTCACCAGGCGGTGACGAGCCTCGATCTCAGGTGGTGTTCACCCTGCGTGCTCTGGGCGCACCCCTACCTTGCTCCTCCTTCCCACCCCCAAAGCCTGCTGCTCAGTGCGGAAGGAGGGCTGGCTCTGTCCTGTCGGTCTCCCGCTTCCGGTCTCTCCCCGTGAGAGAACTTCCGAAATCGCATTTCTCCGAAAGCATCACAGGATGACACTCAAACGCGACCGTGTGCGTGGTGGAGAGTTACTCGCAGAGCACGCTCCCCAGTACTGATTTGGTGAAAGCAGAATGGAGTCAGGACAAGAGAAGTAGCCTTCTGCCCTCAGTGCCTCCATTTGCGTGCGGCTCTGTGTCAGTCAGAGCAAGTCACTCGACCCCTCCCCACTTTATTCTTTACTTGTAAATTGAGGTATTCCTAGACCCTATCTTTGTGAGGATTCAATGAGCTCACGCTTGTGGAAGAAACTTTGTAAGTTGGGATTAGTTGTTACCATTTTAATCATCCTTTAATTTGTATTCTGTGGGAAAGTAGTGTAGTTATTCTCGGTTTTCAGCAGCAAAACCGTGTGTCAGTGCCGCCGGTCATCTGAATCACACGCCTTGAACTTTCTCCTGCACCAGCGGTTCTTGCTGACACGTCGGTGGGCTTGCCCCAGGCCCACACCCTTCCAGCCTAACCAATTCCTACTGGGTCAGGGGAGAGCTCCGGAGGGGCTCATGACCAAGCCCATAATTCCCTGCGCCTTCTTACCCAAAGCTTTGCCAACGTAGTTCCCCGTCTACTTTCTGGTCAGGTGAGAGGGAACAGTGAAGAGGAAGGAGGGCTTGGCAGCATCGGGGAAGCCAGAGTGGAGGAGCGGTTCAGCCGTGCAGTCAGGCGTCCCATGAGGATTTCTGTCCTGGTCATGCGGCCAGCCTCTCTTGTGGCTGCACAGCCTGAGCAGATCCCTGGCTCCCAGAATTCCTGGGACCTCTAGGGTTGCAGATCTATCCTGAGGCCCTGTGGACAGGCCCACCCTCACATTGTCAGGGCCCAGGGCCAGAGTACATCCGGAGGCATGTGGCCCTCAGCCTGCCCCTCCTCACAGCCCCCATCCTGTCCTGCTCAGCGAGAACCCAGTGCCCCTCTGTATTGACACCCTGTTTCCGTGTCCAAGCGTGGGTCCTCTCTTGCCCTCCCCAGCTGTCTCCTTTGGCCGTCCCTACACCTACGAGTACGCTGTGCTGTCACTTTTAGGAGGACAGATGTGGGCAGCATCCATGCTGGCCTTGCAAGTGGGCTCAGAGCTGTTTGGGCAGGGAAATCTTGGGTCCTGGGTATCCCGAGCAAGTCTAGAAAGGGGGCATGTCCCCGTGGGCCTGTGGACTCCTCCGCCCCCAGGAGAGAGGTGTGGTCAGGCAAGGGCCACAGTAAGGTTTCTGAAAGGAGGCCGGGTGGGTAGGGTGGGCTGCTCCTGGGCAAGGTTAGCGCCCCGGGCACACACAGGTGTACTCGGTGGTGTCATGACTGATGGGTGACAGAGTGACAGAGGCTGAGCTGTTTCAGAATTGCGTGAAACATGTAAATGTGACTCCTCTTCCACCACCACGCCCGCAAACACCCACCTCACCGCATGGCAAAGGTGGATGCTGCTTAGATTTCGTAAGGTGGGAGGTGAGTAACATCCCCACCTCATCCACTAGCAGGAGGAAATGTCCTGAGAACATCTTCATCAGCAGGGAAGAGACGTATTCAGGCTCCCCCTCCCCCTGAACAGAGGACTCGCTGAGGCTCAGAGGGGTCTCCTGGGGTCTGGGAAGAGAGTCACGTAGGTTTAGAGTGGTGTTTCTCTCATGTCTATTTCAGGCACTTCTTATACCTGGGATAGTTGGAGTTGAAGATCACATGATCCTATTGCTCACTTTCTTTCAGATCATGCCTTTCTTTCAGATCAACCTGAAGACATTTCTATGTAAATGTCACTCACCTGAATGACAGAGGAACATGAACCCCCTCACCCAGCACATGGAGCTGGTCCCCTTCCCAGTGGGTACCCCCCCCCCACTGTTCCCTGCAGGCTCACACACAGTTTGGATTCATTCACACAGCTCAGGCTCGGCATCTGTATAATCCGTAGCAGCACTTCTGCCAACTGCATTTTTTGACAGAAAAAATTTTGAGGACATATCCAATAAGTCTTGGTATAAAGAAGACGACATTTCAGAAAGACGACTTAGGCACTTTATAGACCTAAAATCAGCCAATAGAGGAGGGCGCGGAAAATCCGCTTGGCACTTGTGCGCCCCCCTCCCCAGGGAGAAGGGAGTTGACAGTGCCAGGTGCCATCTGACCTTGCTGTGTGTGAGCAGTGTTTCCTCAAATTCCCAGCAACTCATCTGCATTGGAAGCAGAAATCATAGAGACCCAATGAGAACTTATAGCTGCATATCAGACAGACATGTAAGGACACCCCTTTGGGAAGAATGGATGTTTGAAAGCCTGGAAACCTGGGGAATTTTTTATTTTTATGTTACATATTCATGCAGTAGACTCAAGATTTTTTTCTTCCAAACACTTTTGCACACAAAATATCTCTACATTTGAAGCTATGGATTTCATCATTAATCCAAAAAAAGTATCTTGAGTAAATGAAACATTTTCTCTATGTTCCAGACTTTGTAGACGCCCTGTATCTCTGTCTCTGTATCTCTCTCTCCCCTATCTGGTAAAGATCTGGCCTTACACTCTTTTGTTTTGTTCTTTTCTTCGAAGGGGCTTCTTGCATTAGAGAGAGGCTGGACAGGAATGACTAGTTCTTCTCAGTGGTGAGAGTTTATGGTTATTTTCTCTTGGTGAATAAAAACAGGGCTGCCCGGCCGGTGAGGCTCAGTGGCTGAGCATCACCCTATGAACCAGGAGGTCACAGTTCGATTCCTGTTTAAGGGCACATGCCCGGGTTGTGGGCTTGATCCCCAGTGTGGGGCGTGCAGGAGACAACCAATCAGTGATTCTCTGTCATCACTGATGTTTCTCTTTCTTTCTCCTGCTTCCTTCTTCTCTGAAGTCAATACAAATATATTTTAAAGAAATAGTAAGGGCTGGTGTCCGTGGACAGAGGGAGCAGCTGGCTGGCCGAGGGAGAGAGCGGCGCCACCCGCAGCAGGGGCCATTGCCCGGCCTGCGCCGGCAGTCCTTGCAGAGGGAAGTCTGGCCATTTCTTGTTCAGGCTTTGTTTGTGCTTTCAAAGCCAAAGACGAAAGCCACTGAGAACGTGTAATGGAGCTGGTTCCTCTGCCCTCCTTCGCCGCCTCCCTGCCCTGTCCTGGGGGCTCTCAGACCCACTGCTCCCCACCCTCGCTGCGGATGAGTGGCATGTTTGTCATCTCCTCCTTTTCCAAGGGGCGCTGCCCTCTGTGGGGGCGGCAGGCGGCACTGCAGGAAACCCCGCCTTTCCACATTACGTAAGCGTGCATTTAAAAATATTAGAATGTGGGGCTTGCTTCATCAGTGTGCCTTAGTAACCCCGGGTCCTTCCCGGGGAGTAAGCCCTGCCCCTCCAGCTGTGAGGGAGACGGATGCTCCAGATTCCTTCCTGATCAAGATGTGGCCCCACGCCCTCGCCCTCGTGTGGGTCTCACCCCATAAAACGACTCCCGTGGAGACACTGCCCAAGGCGGGTCCCGACGTGGAAGAGATCCTGCTGTCCCTGAGGGGAGCAGGTGGCCCTCGTCCCTCTGAGAAGTGGCCGCCTCACCCACCCGGGGTCTGGGTCACCCCCACACCGCTCAGGGGCCCACGGGGCCATTGACAGAGGTGCAAACAGTGACCTCTGCTCTGACACACACACACAGCTTACTGGGCATTGACTATAGGCCGGGCGTTCTATAAAGCCATGTAGACACATGCCATTGTTTAATCCTGACCAAAACGAAAAATCCTTACCCCTATTTAAATGCCAAGATAGTCAGCGCGTGGAAGTCCCTTCTCCTGTGAGATCATGTAGCCGGGAAGGGGAGAGGATGGGCATTCAGAGTCCCAAACCCTAATCCCTTTTCTTACAAATAGGTTTATTGATTTTTAGAGAGAGAGTTGGGGAGAGGGAGAGAGGAGAGATAGAAACATCAATGATGAGAGAGAATCATGGATCGGCTGCCTCCTACATGCCTCCTACTGGGCATTGAGCCTGCAACCCGGGCATGTGCCCTGACTGGGAATTGAACCATGACTTCCTGGTGCATAAATGGATGCTCAGCCATTAAGCCATGCTGGTTGGGCCCAAACCCTAATTTCTGATAAGCCAATAGGCCTTGGGTTCCCACAGGTTCTTTCCTGGGAATTCCACCTCAATATGTTGTGGGGGAAAGCCTGGGTGGTCCCCTCGGGGGAACCTCATGGTTGGGAAGGTGGACTCTAGAGAACATGTACAGTGTCTCCAGGACATGCCCCTGGGCTTGCTGCTCCGCACTGTTTGTGCCCATTGTGTAGGCTCCCTCACTGCGAGGACATGACCCAGTGTTACCTCTTCCCAGCAGCACGCTGTGGAGATCTGGGCGGGCGGGGGTGGTAGTGGGGGGAAGGCGGCTGTGGAGGGTGCCCTATTGCTCTCTCTTGAGGAGTCTTTTGAAACTCATTGTTTAATCTCATTATTTAAACGAGCCTGACATGGATTCTTTCCCATCCCCAGAAGGTTAGGGTGATAAGATAATATTAGTATGTGACATTGACCCAGCGCTCCATTGCATTCAGATATTTTCACATACCTACAGCGGGTGTTTGCAGTAGGTAGAATCAGCAGCAAGTGAGCAAGGAGCATTCGGAGAGATGGAGTTGCCCAAGACCACTTAGCTATTACGTTCCCAGGAGGCCTGCACCCGGCATTCTGACTCCAGAGCCATAGTTCTTTCTCGAGGGTTTCAGCTGTTTGAAAGGCAGCTAGCTACCCGAGGTGACGTGTGAAGCACTGGATCGGTTGTGTTTTTTTTTCCTTCGTTTTTCATTTTATTCATCAACTATGGGTTTGCCATTTGTATAGCAGTCTTACGGACCCTTTTCCCCTGGGACTAAGTGACAGGGAAGCTCCTGCAGCTCCCTTCAGCGGTGCGCGGGAGGGCCTTGCAGACAGGAAGCCCATCTCGGAGGCTCAAATGGGAAAACTTGAGTCGGAATCGGGGCCTTGCCTCGGGCCCCTCTGTGAGTCACTGGCAAAGAGGTTCGCAACTCCCTTGCTTTTGCATTCATTACTCACTTGCGACTGGGCCTAATAACAGAGTAATTTGTGAAGCAAGACGTGTGACTCACCAGGCAGGGGAGGAGAGCGTGCATGGGATGATTTGGTGCAGAGGAGCAAACTATTTAATAGCAACTGGAGAGGAAGTGCTGACGTGATCCTAACTGGGTTAGATTTCTGTGCATTGCAGTACCATTGCCTGGTTACCCAGCATCAGTGTACATGTAGACGGCTAAAGTTACCTTAAAAAAAAACAGGTGGGGAAGAGAATGCCAGCTTTGAGAGCAGATTATTCGTTATCAACCCCATGTCACTTTCTCGTGGATTTCCGCCCAATGCTCTTGGGCTCCTTTCCTCTGAGCCCTGGGAATTGCACTCTCCTAAGATCTGTCTGTGCTTGGCTTTGCTCCACGTCCTTCTGGTCGCAGTCAGACCTGTTTTTCCGCCAGTTCCTACCCATGTATCAGCCTGCGGAAACTTCCATAGCCACCTGCCTCCCTCCTGGTCCTCCGCTGGGCCCTGGCCATCTGTCACTGAGCGCCCAGGGCGGAGACCAGCCAGCGTCTCCGAACAGGCAAAGAGGCACCCAGAGGAGTAACATTTTGGGGACTCTGCCTCCTTAAACTGCATTTTGCGCCTTACCCTTATTACCTCTAAGTCTAAAGTCAGCAAGGAAGCATTGTTTTTATTAAACATTTTTAAAGTATATATTTTACTGATTTCAGAGAGGTAGAGGGAGAGAGTGCTAGAAACATCAATGATGAGAGAGAATCAGGAATCATCCATCGGCTGCCTCCAGTAGGGGACGTACACAACCTAGGCATGTGAATCGAACTGTGACCACCTGGTTCATAGGTCGATACTCAACCATTGAGCCACACTGGCTGGGCAGGAAGCATATTTCCTGTTTTCTTTGAAACTGCTAGAATACCAAAGGCTGTCCTGGTTAGCGTACGTGTGTGTAAAGAGGCTGAGATGAGTTTTATGTAGGTAACAGACTTGCCTTACTTCAAACCAGCTATTAGCTTTTGCATATTAAACATTTATTTTACAAAAACGTGTTTGGGAAGCTGCCTCCCCACCATGGGAGAGGCGGTGGAGAAGAGCCTTGGCCGTGCCGTCCCCACGTGGCGTTTCTTCCCCACGCAGCCGCAAACGGTGCTGTTCTCGGAGTAACACTGCACTGGCTCCACATTGACATCAGGACGGGCCGCTGAAGTGCAGGGTCGCTGCGGGAGGAGCCCGATGAAGGCACACTGTGACCTTTCTCACAGGGCAAAGGAAGCATGGCGCGGAGAGCAGCACCAGGGGTAGCCCTGGCTGGAAAGAGAACTTGACCATGTAGACGCCAAGTGCCTAGTTGGCATGTTAAGGGCTTATTAGTTTTGCTGGGAAAATATGCCTATTATGTTTGCTAGCGATGAAGAAGTACCGCCCAGTGGAAAGCGATGGTTGGCCAGCGGGCCTTTCTAGGCTGTAGGATCAGTGGGAGCAAAGTGCAGGCGCACAGCCTCCTGACAGGCCGCGTCCTCCTTTAAGCTGCGAGCGGACTCTGCGTACAGATGGAAGGGAGCAAGGCCACGGCGCGCCCTCGGAGTGGGCATTTTAGAGGCCTTTCTGACTCGCTCAGGATAACTTGAGCTCTTGGTAATTAGTATTCGAATAAGCACATCAAGATGGTTGGATTTTTCCATCAGGGCAGTCTTGGTCCAATCAGGATCGGAGTAACAAAACGCCGGCTACGAGGAGCTCTGAAGAGTACAGGAATCACCGCTATAGGAAGCTGCAGGGGCTGGCGGAGCCCCCAAGGAAGACAGCCCCCCCCCCCCCCCCCCCCCCCCCCCCGCCGCGCCCAGGCTGATGTGCAGATCCTGATGCAGAGGGTGCAGAGTCTTCGTTGCTATGGTACCCACAGAACTGGCTGGAAGCCAGCCCTCTGGAACTTGCTGGAGATCTGCCCTCTTTGTTCACTGGGAGTGTCAGCTGCCACAAAACTCCTAAGGGAGGTGCCAGTGGCAGCTGCTGGCTGCTGGGGGCGGTGGGAGCCCTCACTGGGAGCCCTCCAGGGCCAGAAGCACCTTTCTTTCTTCCGCAGTGCCTCTCTACCACCCTCTGCTGGCAGAGAGAAATAAGTACAGGGACCAGGCCCATTTCACAGAGCAGGCAAAAAGGGTGAATTGCCCCTAAAACCCATCCTCCACGGGCGCTCCAGACTGGTCCCCCTGGCTCAGTCTGAGCAGCTGTCTCTCATTTGTAGATTTTGGTGTGTGTTTATTTCAGAGAAGAAGGGAGAGAGGGAGGGAGGGAGGGAGGGAGAGAGAGAGAGAGAGACAGACAGACAGACATACATCAATGATGATAGAATCATTGATGAGCTAGCTGCTCTTGCATGCCCCACACTGGGGATGGAGCCCGCAACCCAGGCATGTGCCCTGACCAGGAATCAAACCATGACCTCTTGGTTCATGGGTTGACCCTCAACCACTGAATCATGCCAGCTGGGCTGAAGTTTATTTCTCTTGCATGTAACAGTCCAGGTATCACCCCCCTTTCCAGCTGTCAGGAAGGAAGACAGACAGAAACCAGGACAGGCAGCTTGGTCGTTACGAAGCTTACCCGGATCAATTCCTCGCCTGTGTCGCTGACCCAGACCCCACACGGCCAGCGAGGGAGGTTGGGAAACGTTGACTCACATGCCAGGGCAGTCATGAGCCTGGTAAAACTTGGGGGTGAGGGCCTGTGGCTAAAAGGCAGAATGAATGGATACCTAGGGCATCCTGATACCCCTCGGTGACATCTCTGAGGTGACACCATGCTTTTGTTGCAAATACTCTGAGTTTTTCTGTTTTTTTGTCTCTAAGTCTGTTCTGAATTTCTTCAAGGCTTATAGCGATATAATTGGAAAATTTAGTATGAGAGAATTACTTGAAGCTGTTTTGATCTTGCTGTAAGTTAATCACTTCTTACACAAAGTACAGTTGTTTTTGCTCTTCCTCTGCAGTTTTTGAACATTTCCAGGCCTTGATGCACTAACTGAATCATAACAAATGTGCTCCCGAGTTAAGTTGCTCTGGCGCTTGCACTGGCTCATCCATGCGAAATGGCCCGATTTAAGTTGCTCTTAGAAGTAGGATTCCATTTGGCTCTGTCCTTGCACCGTGGACAGAACGCAAGTAGGGGCTCCTGTTTTCCTTCGTGTTTTATCTTAAAGGCATAACCAGTATTTTGGGCCAAGTTCATAGAGTTCGTTCCAAAGAAAACACAAACAGACTCAATGTAGATAAGCATGTTTACCTGACCCCTGCTCCAAGTTTCAAAAATCGTTTGGCAACTAAAAAAAATGAAGTTATTTGTAGATAATTAAATTAGATAACATTTATGGCCATAGCATCTCTTCTTGATTTTTCAGCCCCAGTAAGTTTCCCATCCATTCATTCAGCAAACCCTTAGTTAGTGTCTGTGTGTGCAAGCTTTGGGCATGCAGTAGTGGGCAGGCCGGGCAAGGTCCCCGCTCTCCTGGGGCTGACTTTCTCTCTTTTTAAAAAATGTTCAGAGTGGGAGGAGGAGGGAGAAAGAGATAGAAACAACAATGATAAGAGAGAATCATTGATTGGTCACCTCCTGCACACCCCACACTGGGGATCGAGCCTGCAACCAGGGCATTAGCCCCGAGTTGGGAATCAATCCATGACCTCCTGGTTCATAGGTTGATGCTCAACCACTGAGCCACACCAGCCAGGCTTGACTTTCTCTTTACCGAGGACCCTGGCCTCCCTGTAGTCTGGTCACCTGACCTCCAAAGCTCTCACTTCCTCTCCCGCCCTCCAACCATGTCATCCTCAGGTATTGTGAATGTGGGTTGTAGAATGTCTCTTCCCTTCACACACCTTCCTTCAATTTGACTTGTCTAACTTCCCAGTTCTCGTCACTGTCCTCTGTCGGAGTGACATTTTCTGTTCTGTAGAGACATTTTCTTGTCACTCCTCCACTTGAGAGAGATGTTCTGTAGGGTGAGCCATCTTCTGAGCTGGTGGATTTGCAGCAGGCATTATGTGGTAATCACCAGAAACGCTGGAAGCCCCACCCCAACCAGGAGTTCCTACCTCAGCAAGAGTTCAAGCGCTGTATTTTTATTTGATCTTTTTATTGATTTCAGAGAGGAAGGGAGAGGGAGAGAGAGAGGAACATCAAGGATGAGAGTCATGGATCGGCTGCCTCCTGCACACCCCCTACTGGGGATCGAGCCCACATCTGGGCATGTGCCCTGATGGGGAATCAAACAATGACCTCCAGGTTCTTAGGTCAACACTCAACCAGTGAGCCAAATGGGCTGGGCAAGTGCTGTATTTGTAGTACTTCACAAAAATGTTGCTTCAAACAGTGGTCAACTTGCGGCCCAGATGGGTTTATTTCTTCATTCCCAAGGTCAGCTTTAATGGTGTTCATCCGAGAAAGTGGCTCAGCAGGCTTCCTTCACCCTGTTTGCTTCTGTATCCATGAGGTCAGACACGAATGAGTCAGAAGAACCTACATTAGTGAGAGTGTCTTCCTGCAAACGACTGGCAGTTGGCGTTGAAAATAGGGTTTAGACATTTCACAATAATAGCAGGTGGGAAAACACAGCTGGGCTATGATGCCACGTCCATTACCGACACTTCCCTAAATAGAGAGAAATCAGTGCAAGCATTTTTCTTGTAAATATTTTTAAAAATAGCTTGACATTTTTTATATCCATAAAAATTGCAGTCCTTAAGAAAGTACAAGCGATGGGAAAAGGGAAGTTTGAGAAACTGATGAAAAAAGGGAGTGAATAAATCTGTCTACTTCCCAGAGAATACCATGCAGAGAGACTGAGGAGTGTTAACTGAGCTGACAGTTTTTCAGGTGCCAGAAAGGCCTAGAGTTCAGCCAAAGAAATGAAGATGAGAGATGGGCTGCAAGTTGCATGTGAGAGTCAAACTGTCCAGAAAGTGACTGAGTCACAGGAAGGCGTCTCCCCCCCCCCCCCCCCCCCGCAGCGACAAATTCATTGTTGCCAATGCTCAGATTTTTTTTTTTAGAGCAGTAATGTGTGGGTTTTTGGAAAAATATATGTTTTTATTTATTTTTAGAGAGGAAAGCAGAGTGATAGAGAGAAACATCCATACGGAGAGAGAATCATGGATGGGCTGCCTCCTGCACGCCCCCTACTGGGGATGAGCCCACAACCTGGGCATGTGCCCTGAGTGGGAATTGAACCTGTGACCTGATTCATGGGTCGATGGTCAACCACTGGGCCACGCCGGCTGGGCTGTGGGCTTGTTAATGCAGGTATCTCCCTATGTCAATCCTTTCTAATTCTTTTTCCATCTGGATATTGTTGAAGTATTGCAATACTTAGTCCGGTAACACAGCACAAAGGTCTCATTCCGCTCACCGTGTCAGTCATGGGTTTTGCACCCCACCCAGCTTCTTGCTGAGGCTGTATCGGGGAGGCCGCAGCCTCTTTCACACTGAAGGACAAGAACAAAAAGCCCTCAGTTAGCAGTGACTATGAGGGCCACTGTCAGATTTGAATTTAGAGCCGGGTCAGAAATGGGGGAGGAAGAGAAGAAAAGGGACAAATGGGTGCCCAGTGTCAGCGAGATGAGATCAGAGGCTAAACAGAGGGACAGGCTGCCAGCCCCTCCTCAGTTATTCCAGGGCGTCCCTGCTTCTCCCATATGCTGTGGAAGAAAATCCTAATCCAGGCGCTTCTGCTACGCAGCTGAATTGAGCTGTCCATTTCGGTCAAGAAGGTCAGGAAATGCTAGGTGTGGCTCAGTGGTTAAGCGTCTATCTATGAACCAGGAGGTCACAGTTCAATTCCTGGGCACATGCTCGATCCCCAGTGTGGGGTGTGCAGGAGGCAGCCGATCAATGATTCTCTCTCATTGATATTTCTCTCTCTCCCTCTCCCTTCGTCTCGGAAATCAATATATATAATTTATATATTTAAAAAAGAAGGTGGGGAAACAAACACCAGGTGTGTCAGCCAGTGCTCTTGGTCGTAGGCAACCGTGTCCACCTCTTACCATCAAAGCAACGGACTTGATTGGCAGTGACTCCCAGCGTGGGAGGGCGGTGGCCAGACTTGGATGACTAGAGACAAGGCGGTCAGGAGGCCAGCAGGCGGAGAGACAGCTGTATTTTTTAGTAGCTGCTGCCGCTGGACAGCGCTGTTGGCTCCAGCCTCAGAGTCCCGAGAACAGCATCCAACTGGCCAAGCCGAGGCCATCCCAGGCCGGCCGCCAGCAGATGGGGAACTGTCCACCTTGGCTCGGACGGTGGGAAAGATGGATTCCCTGCTACTGTGAGGGCCGGGTGCTGGCTTCCTCCACATGGCACTTCCGGTGTGAGGGGGCCAGAAAGGTGACTCGAACGGAGGGCAGAGGCCTGTGGCCGTGCGGCAGGAGAGGCTAATCGCACAGAAGGTTTTCACTTCGATGAAGTCCAACTTAATCTGTTTTATATTTTGTCACTTTGCTTTTGGTGTCCTACACAAGAAGGCTTTGCCTAACCCAGGGGTGGGGAACGTCCGGCCCGTGGGTCATATCAGGACCGAGAAATCATTTGGTTTGGCCCTGCCAAGGCAACCGCAGGAGGGACTCAAAATTCAATAAATCTAGGAGCTGTTTTCCTAGCAACATAAATGTATAGTAAGTGAATTATATTAAGCAAATGATGTTATAAGTATCCAAATGGCCCTTGGCAGAGGAAAGGTTCCCCACCCCTGGCCTAATCCAGGGTCACGGACATCTACTCCTTTAGAATCTTCTAGTAGTTCTGTAACTTTCGTCCTCATTTTCAGGGCTGTGATGCATTTTGCATTGGCTTTTAACTCCTTTGGAGCAGCAATAATGGATGCTCAGTGGCAGCTCGGGAAGAAAAAGTGAATAATGAAGATTTCCTTATTTTCTCAATTTGAACGGCATTTCCCAGGGGCCCACCCTCAACTTCTGAATTCTTTCCGTGTCTGTTTCCCTTTCAATGTGTTTGGCTATTGGGCATTGAAGTTACTATGGCTCTCAACACATCTTGATTCATTGCTCACATGTGGTGCGCAGGGCATTATTCAGAGCAGCGACTCCTACATAATCCCCGTAAGCTGTTCATTTAATTATTTAATCAGAACGATAAAGTTTAGCTACTCATTTATTCACTGAATTATAAATGTTATAATAAATATAAATTAACAAGTATTTCTATTTCACTGGACAAATTCACCTGCACTGCCTGGAATCATGTTTTAGGAGTGACCAAACTTTTATATAGCAATTATTATAACAACATAAAAAAAATCTTGCCCAGCTGGTGTGGCTCAGTGGTTGAGTGTCAACCTATGAACCAGGAGGTTACGGTTCGATTCCCGGTCAGGGCACACGCCCAGGTTGCAGGCTCGATCCCCAATAGGGGGTGTGCAGGAGGCAGCTGATCCATGATTCTCTCTCATCATTGATGTTTCTATCTCTCTCTCCCTCTCCCTCTCCCTTCCTCCCTGAAATCAAGAAAAATATGCTTAAAGAAATACTTGTTGGCATGGACTAATTGGAACGAATTTTAATATGAAGTAAAATGTGCTTGTTCTGTATCTGCCGGAGAAGTTCTTAGGACTCTAGTGAAAATGTATTCATATTTGGAGCTGTCGTGGTGCTGACCTTTGGCATGTTGAAGTTGTAGAGGTTATTTTTCATACCATAGAATCACACAAGAGGAAGGTGTCTACCCATAACAGTAACATGTTGTACAGAAAGTATGAACAGTGCTGTTGAACTTCAGTTTGCCCACCACGGCCAAAATGGTTCTGTTGGTATTGGCAGAGCAATTCTCATTGACTGCAATGAAGAGATGTGCAACCCATCGCATAATACTATTCTGTTGTTACCTTCTCTCCCCACCCCCAACGCAGAACTGTCTGGTTTCGGCATTTTGAGTAAAGATTCTCATTGTTATCTCAGTTTTATTTGTCTTGCAAATCTAATGTGTTCTTTTTCTGTCTCTCTAGAATGTTTCAGACGTTTAAAGACTGGTTTTGGTTGGAAAGATTCTGGCTCCCTCCAGCAATAAAGTGGTCAGACCTCGAAGATCACGATGGACTCGTCTTTGTAAAACCCTCTCATCTGTACATGACCATCCCATATGCCTTTGGCTTGCTGATTATCCGACATTTCTTTGAAAAGTAAGTATTGCTTGTGTGTCTTTCCTTCCCATGCCCCTTCCTGGTCCCAGCTGTAGAATGAGAGAGTCCTGGTCAGATCCTTGAAGAATCTGCTGTTCAGAGGTTGCCGCTAATGGGGTGCAGATCCTGGGGGGGCGTGCATGAAATCAGTGCACACCAACTGTTACCTAGGAGCCGAACAAATAAAAGGAGAAACAAGTGCTTTAGTTGCACAGTGAGAAAATTGAGGCCGAGAGGTTAAGTATCACTGAGCTTATTAGGGTCAATGACAGCGTGGGAACCCGACTCACGTTCCCTGGGCCAGGTCTGTGACAAAGGACACGCACCCCAGAAAGGCAGCGCTAGAGAGCTGTGATTAGAGGGTGCGTTATCATTTCCAAATGCCTACCAAATAGCAAATATGGCTCCTTAAAGAGCAGACTTCATCTTGCTTTACTCATCGTTTATTTTAAAGGTTTATTGAAAGTTTTAATAGCCGCCCTTCTTTCCAAGGTATAAGGAAATCAAAGAAAAAAGTAGAAATTTGCTTTGTCAGGAAAAGCAAACTTCTTTTTTCTTAATTTAAACAGATATTACTTCCAGCCTTCTTATTAAAACTGCGCTAGTGTCATGATAACAGGAGATAAATGTCCATCTGTAATCTCTGTAGCTGTCTCGGTTTCAAAAACCTGTTATTAGCACATTATTTTTTTGGAGCAAAAAGAATATTTGAATGTCAAGACTTGGAAAAACTTAAGACGAAATCCGATAAAGATCATTTTGTCCAAGACTAACCGTAATGCAGATCACATGTGCATAACCATTTGCAGGGCCCTTATCTCCAGAGTTAGCTTGACCGGCTCTGTTTCACGGGCTGCCCCACAGGTTTCTGTACAAACAGCAGCTTCCCGTGGGCCAGCCACGTGCGTGCTGTTGGGAGGCAGAGGAAGCCCCCGATGCCACGAAACCCGAGCGGAGAACATCTGCCAACATGCCTCCTTTCTGACAGTGGGTTCTGCTTTTCCCTCAGATGTTTGGGTTCGCCAGGGAATGCATAGATAACAAAGTAGGGTTCCCCTGCCTACCGCATTAGCCAGTTCCTCCTCCCTGGCCTGCAGGGTCGCTTTCCTTGCCTCGCGCGCCCGCCGGGTGCTCTCTGCATCTGGCACCCAGGCCCTCTGCTTATTTGCATTGCAGATCTCCTACCTTTTTGGGTGGACAGCTCCATTTTTTAGGTTTTGATCGGGACAGAGAACTAGGAAATTCTTCTGGTTGCCAAAGCAGCGCAGCTGTGGAGGACCAACTTGTTCGCCTTGGTCTTGGCCTCGCCAACAACAATTAGGAAGGAATCCAATCCTCTATTAATTCTCACGACCATTCCTGATGCCTCTCAAGGGACTGAGTCAAGTCAGCATCACCTTTATAACTTGAACTCCCAGGAACTCACCCGGAGGGAGCTCTTTCCGTTCTGGGACGCTGCAGAGCACTGTATGTTGTTCCACGCGTCTCATCGCTCTTCATGCACGAGAAAGGTTAACATGGGAGAGAAAGCATGCTTTTAAAAACATGTATATTTTTTATCGATTTCAGAGAGGAAGGGAAAGGAGAGAGATAGAAATATCAATGAGAATCTTTGATCAGCTGCCTCCCTCACGTCCCCTACTGCGGATCAAGCCCACAACCGGGGGCGACTGGGAATTGAACCATGACCTCCCGGTTCATAGGTCGCTGTTCAACCACTGAGCCACGCCAGCTGGGCGAAAGCATGCTTTTTGAAAAATAAGTTATATTTTTTCCAGGGCTTCTATATCGTTTGTATTAGATTAAACCATTTACGTCATAAGTAAAATATTACTGACACCTTGCGTTTGCATAGAAACTTATAGTTGAAGAGGTACATAAACTCAGTGGAGAAAATGAGAGGTAAGTGACCCGGCCAAGGTGAAACAGGAAGTATGTAAGGAGGAGATTTGGGACTTGAACACACTTGTTATAACATGAGGTTTAGGGTTGTTGGTTTTCTATTTTCCCCATAACTTCTCGGACTTCCACAATGAACTACCCCTGATGGTCAAAGAGAGTAAATTATTATCTCTTAGGAATACAGAAGACATAGCCTCAAGGGATGATAGCAAATGTGAAATTTTCTGAACTATCTTAAAAATTCATGTAGCCCTAGCTAGTTTGGGTCAGTGGTTAGAGCGTCGGCTGGCAGACTGAAGGTCGAGGTTCAGTTCTGGTCAAGGGCATATACTTCGGTTGCAGGCTTGGTCCCAAGCCCTGGTTGGGGCCTGTGCGGGAGGCAACCAATCGATGTGTCTCTCACATTGATGTTTCTCTCTCTCTCTGTCTCTCCCCCTCCCTTTCACCCTCTCTAAAAAGCAATGGAAAAATATCCTCAGGTGAGGATTAACAACAAAAAGCAATTGATGTAAATTTGACACTGCGTTTCAACATATCCTATGTTTATCGCGAGAAGGCTTCCTTCTGTTGTCCTAGGAATTGTGACCAGGCCTGGTGGTTTGGCTGCTCACTTTTATCCTGTAGTGCTAGCCAGGAGCCATTTAAAACCAGGAAGCGGCGCCCCTCCCTTTACGAGCCGTAGAGAGCCAAGTGGAGACAGATCTGGTAAAGGACAAGCAAGTCCCTCATTTGAAAGTAACCGACATTTGCTTTGTATTTTAGGATTTCCTTTCCTTACAAATGTTAGTTTGTGGCTTATGGTTGATTTTGTGTGTGTGTGTGTGTGTCTAGAATTGCAGTTTCTAACCAGTGTATCCAGGCACTCTGCATTTATGTGTCTCAAGTGTGATTTAAAGGGATCTGAGCTACTCAAATTTAAACACTTGTGGAATAAACACATTATCTCAGAGTAAATTATGTTCCCAGAATAGTCCAAGGCAGGGGTGGAGCTGGGAAAACCAGAAGGTCATCACTTTTCTTTCACTTAGTTGTGCAGTGAATAGATTCCCCATCTTTATCACTTCTGCTCGGCAGCACAGGGCACAGGGGACAGCAGGTCCATCATTCCTTAAGGAAGGGAGGGTGCAGCAATCTCCAGGAGTTCAGGAAGGCTTGCTAGCCCGGCCGGCGTGGCTCAGTGGTTGAGCATCTACCTATGAACCAGGAGGTCAGGGTTTGATTCCTGTCAGGGAACATGCCCGGGTTGTGGGCTCGATCCCCAGTAGGGGGCGTGCAGGAGGCAGCCGATCCATGATTCTCTCTCATCATTGATGTTTCTATCTCTCTTTCCCTCTCCCTTCCTCTCTGACATCAATAAAAAATATATATATATTGTTTTAAAAAAAGATTACTACTGTCCTCACTGAAACAGTCTCCAAATTTGCACCTTAGACTTAAGTGTTACTGCGATTGCATTGCTCCAGGCGTTCTGCTTTCTCACATAAAACCCTCTGACCAAACTCTGGTCAAAGAGCCTTCAAATCCTCAGGATCAGGGAAGCAGTCCCATGCAGTGGGCTATTGTTCCTGTGTAGGAGACGCACTTAAACCTCATCTGCTTAATATCTGCCTAGGCCTGCCTGCCTTTTGTTCAATAAAATAGTATTGAAAAGAGGGGGGACCTCTGGGATTGCAAGGCTTTTGGCTCACAGGTAACCCAGGCCGTGCCAGGTAAAGAGGGGGCGATTGGGGTGTCCGCATGGGGCCGTCTGAAGGCTCGGTTCTGCAATAGTAGCAAACCTAAGAGACCCTCTCCTGGTAATTAACCTCGCTCTGAACCATTTACATGGGAGCAGAAGTCCATGTGTTGTTTTTTTCTTTTTTTCCTCTTGGACTTTTTTCTACTCCATATCAATAAAATGCAAGTTCAGGCGAGCCTGGACATGTTAAAAAAAACAAGGCCGTATTTCTCTTGTTTAAATTAATATAGATATGTTTCTCATATCACCAAGTATGCTATGGATGTGTGTTTATCCACTGTGTATACTTATCCACATACTTACTCTCACATGACCCTTCAGAGGGAATGTTACACTCATCTGGCTTTGAGATTGGCTGTGTTCCCTCACCACATAAGTCTTCTTGGCTCAATTCTGCTCTGCTTTTTCATTTCTTTCTGATTTCTTCATTTCTAACATTCGAGGAGATAGCACTGAGTGATTCTGATGGAGAACACTACCGTATTAAACCGTTTTGTATCTGTGTTATTCTAGTAAAAACAATGAGTTTGTTCTCCAGTAACAATTCTCCACTAGTAGGTTGGATAAATGAACCCATTCCACTCTTTATCCAAAACCCTGTCAGATACATTTTTTGAGACTTTGTTAGTTTTAAGAACACATTAGTTTTTGTTTTATTTGGACCTTTTGTGCAAATGGGGAGATAATTAATCATATTTCCGCAATCATGGCACGCTGTCTTTTGTCTGTGTTAAATAAGACCTCTTTTGATTGATTGATTGGAATTAACTTTTTCACTAATTACCTTTTATCCTCAGTTCCTAGTCCCATTCCCCTCCCTGCTGGGTTCTCATGTTTTTGATGGCTTTTTGTTTGTATGACCCCATGAAACATGTGCATAAACATAAATTGTATGTATTGTTAGCTGACACGTGGTACGCGATGAGACCTTATTCTGTTGCTCCTTTTCCTGAGTATGGCACTGTGGTTTATGATCTGTCCACATGGCTCTGTGTGCATCATTAGTTTGTTTTCCTGTGCCTCTGACATGTATGGGCCCTTTCCAGGAGCACTTAGTCCATCTGGAAGTTGGACTGGTTTGTGCATTTTATCAGATTATCCTAGGAAATTTTTATTCAACTCCTATGGTTGTAAAAAAAAATGAATTGAAGGGCTAAATGGTCATTCATAACTAAAATTTCCAGCATTTAATCAAACACAGAAACTCCTCAGTAAGGATAAGAATAGATCGACCTGGCTGAAGATGGAGCCTTTGTTAGAACTGAAGGAAGAATTGGGATCTATTATTATTTTTAAAAAATTAGTTTTATTGAGATATGATTTATATAACAAAGTTCATCCAAAATTGGATGCATTTTGACAAATGTATCCAGTCATGTAACCATCACCACAATTATGACGGGAGATTTTTATCAGCCGAAAAACTTCCCAGTGCCCCATTCAGTTAGCCTCTCCCCTAAACACCAGCTCCTGGCAATCACTGACACGCTTCTGTCCATATAATTTTGCCTTTTCTGGATTTCCTATAAATGGAATCCTTTGGATTATAATCTGTTGTGTCTGACTTGTTTTTACTTAGCATAGTGCTTTGAGATGTTTACCCACGTTATTATATGTACGTATAGTGATGCCTTGTCACGGCTGAGTAGTCTCTCAGTGTGTGGCTATACCACAGTTAATCTGTCCTCTAGTTGTTGGAAATGTGGACCATTTACACTTTTTGGCTGTTACAAATAAAGCTGTTATGAACATGTGAGTACAAGGATTGGTATGGGTATATTCTTTTGGTAACTAGCTAAAGTGTTTACTCTTCAGAAGATGTTATTAATGTTTGTATTTCTGTACAATAGATTATTAGTGAACAAGAAAAAGGAATGAACTCTGAATACATCCAAATAACTGGATGGACCTCAAAACCACTAGGCCAGGTGAAGGAAGCCCGATATGAGCAAGCACATATTGTATGAGTACATTGTATTTAGTACCCAGAAAAGTCAAAGCTCTAAAGACAGATCAGTGATTGCTGGGAGCAGTGGTGAGAGAAAACAGGGATTAGCAGTAAACATGTATGAGGAGTCATATTGGGTTGAAGAAAATACTCTAAAGCTGACTCATGGTGACGAGTGCACAACTTGGTAAATTTTCTTTAAAAAAAAATCACTAGCCAGTGTGGCTTAGTTACTGAGCGTCAATCCATGAACCAGGAGGTCATGGTTTGATTCCTGGTCAGGGCACATGCCCGGGTTGCAGGCTCCATCCCCAGTAGGGGGTGTGCAGGAGGCAGCTGATCAATGATTCTCTTTGATCATTGATATTTCTCTCTCTCTCCCTCTCCCTTCCTCTCTGAAATCAATAAAAATATATTTTAAAAAACAAAAACAAAAACAGGACTGGTAATACCAAGTGTTGGCAGGAATAGGGAATAACTGGAACTCTGGCATGTTATTGGATGGGATGCAAAATGGTACAACCACTTTGGCAAACCATGTGCCAGTTTCTCATAAACTTAAATAACATACTTGATGCACCACCCAGCAATCCCATTCCTAGACCTTTACCCAAGAGTGTGACATTTTCTCAAGTTAGAACTTCAAAAAGGAACATAGTAATTTCTGTAAGATAATATCACCAAATGAAACTTTCAATCTCAAAATATTTATTTTAATCTCTGGGAATCTTAATAAAGCTCTAAGTGGAATGGCTTATCTGAATTCCTGGATCTTGTGTATAAATATATTTGAATTTACAAAAAATGGACTATAAGGAACTGTGCTAGTATTTTATTTTTCAAGGTATTGCTTGCATAAAAGGTTTCAAAATTTGTTCTCCTTGAACTTAAGGCAGATAGCTGTTGGCGGTGGGTAGTCCAGTGACAACACGAACCAGTGACTGGGCTTTCATTTGGAATCCGAAGTCACCACCTGAGTTCTCTGGAGTCATTGTGGCTTCATTATCAGACTTTGAACTGTCCTTCATTTTTTTGTAGATTTATCGCCACACCTCTAGCAAAGGCTTTCGGTATCAAAGAGGAAGTTCGGAAGATTATACCAAACTCTGTCTTAGAGACTTTTTACAAACACTCTACGAGGAAACCATCTGAGGTAAGTTCATATTCTTTTGGAGGGATTTAAACATCTTCTTTCCTAATGTTTCTGTCATCTGGAGCTTCCCTCATCTGCGCAAGAAATCGGTGCCAGTTAACTGGTGAATGATTTGGTCCATTCAGATTTTTTTCTCTATTGATAGGTTTTATAGCATTCCAAGCACAGTATAAAATGGCAAATATCTATCTATCTATCTATCTATATCTATATATATAAAAGACTATTATGCTAAGTGTCCGTCCAGCCGGTCGCTATGATGCGCACTAACCGCCAGGGGGCAGATACTCAATGCAGGAACTGTTGTGAGGCACACTAGCCATTTACAGAGAAATGGCACTGCAGACCTGGCACCCACAAAGCAACACTTGGCTTCCCCCAAGTGGGACACAGGCCCTGCCACCACCCGGAGCGACACCCCACCAAATCGCAGCCAACGTTGCTGAGACCCCATGGCGCAAAATGTGGCCCACAGCCCAGCCCAGACCAGCAATTGTCACTGTGGGTGCCGGGTAATGACATCATGTAGCAACGCCGGGCTTCCTCTCCCTAGCAACAACTAGCCTCCTTGCAGTTTCTTCAGCCCAGGAACACGACTTGCTTCATAGCCGGGTGCAAACATTTCACACTTTAACCATATATCTCTGAAGCATTTTCCCGTGCTTCATCTCATTTGATTCTCACAGAAGTCTTGGTGTAGGTAGATAGGACACTCGGTGGAATCCTATTTTCTTTTCATTAGCTCTAAAACACAGATTTAGAAAGCTTAGAAACTTGACTCGACTGAAAAGAAGAAATGGTGGACCTTGAAAATGACTTCAGTTTTGTCACTGCACAGAATATAGTCAAACTCTGCTGCAGTTAAATATTTTACCCTTTGTTCTCCCTGTGTGATCTACAATAATCATCTGCTTCGTGTTGATATTTACTGCTGTGTTGCTGACAATTACCTGAAAGAGAAGTTGGAGTGCTTCACTGGGCTGGGAAAAGTTTAGCTAAATCAGAAAGCAGGTCTAATTAAGCACGTTTATCTATGTATATAAAGCTCTCACTGGCGCCAATCGCATGCGTGGGTTTCAATCTGTCATTGTTGATCATGAATTTGGTTGACACTTGTATTATAGAGAAAGGGCGAATAACGATATTAAAATATTTCTTATAATTAATTTCCTTTCAATGTGCACGAATTCGTGCACCAGGCCACTAGTTATAATATAAAATAACAAATGTGAATAGGTGGACTATTGTGTACAACTCTAATCTTGAACACTAACAATTAATGCTATAACTTGAGTATAAAGATCAAAATTTCATTTTTAATGGTAGGATATAAATAATATGTACTGCTTAAAAAAAGATCACTTTGAAGGTAAAGTAGCCCATAGCTGACAATTGTGATGATGTGGCACCATCAATATGCATTCCTTATGAACCGGTCCATTGTGGTGGCTTTTGTGTGAAGGACACTTTATTTTATCCAAGGCCTCAACACACATAGAATCTGTTGTGCCCCTGCCTGCTCCCTAGAGGTAGAATTTTTAAGAGTCACAATTCTCTTCACGATGCAGGATGTCCTTCTCAAAATGTAGTGTACTACATGTCTATGTACCATAGAAGAAGTTTTTAATCTAATAGTTTAAAAGAAATAGTGTCAAGGCAGGTCTAGATTCTTATATATATATGGAAACAGCATTGATGAGAGAGAATCATTGATCAGCTGCCTCCTGCACACCCCCTAATTGTTCTGAGCTGAAAGGGTTTTAGGGATTAGGTAATCTTTTCCTTCATGATCCAGGCAAGGAAGCTAAGGCCTCTTAGGAAGAAAGGGGGTGTCCGAGGTCATGCAGCTGAATGACCTTGGCTGAATCTGTAGCGGGAACCTGGCCCCCGCCCCCTCTCCAGCACTGTTCCTGTTATGCACACGTGTCTTCTTTACCTGTGAATAGAAGATTGAAAACGTGTTTCAGCAGCTGGAACACCTGGAGTAATTGTCCTAACTCAGTTCACACACAGCGTGGACATTTGCATCACCCTCAAACCAAGAAGAAAGATGAAGGAAAATAATGAAGATCTCTAACTTATATTGCTTGTAGATTATGAAATTGAGGCAATATTTGCAAAGCAGATCAAGATTAACAAGTTGTCCAAAAAATGCCCATACATTAAAAGTACTGGCACTTGGGAAGACAGAATATAATAGAGGAAGGCAAAGTACATGACTTCCTAGTGATTTCAGATGTGGAAACAAAATAATCTCATAATACCTCCCATAGTAACTTGGCCGGTGTCATACCAATAGCGTTTTGTCTGTATTTTGTCTTACACATAGCCATAAATTTGGCTGAGGTAAGACAAGTTGCTGGGAGAACTAAAAAAAAAAAATTGTGCTGCTTCGAGATCCGGGTATTACCTCTAACGACGTATTCCAAAGCTGTAACGGCAGAAACTGCAGCGGTGACACATGTGGGCAACACATGACTCCCTGACAGAGTTGAGTGTGTGGCGCTGAGGATGCTCCTCCAGCTGTTCTACGCGGCCTCGATAGAAACAGAAGTACTCAGTGTGCACAGCGCCGACTCCGGGCTGGTTAGCACAGGAGGGTATATAACATGGTATTGATGAGGCCCAAACACTGTGCACATCCGCTTCCCAGGAGGGTTCTGAGCTATGACTTCGCACCATTCTTTTGGGCCTGTGTATGTGCAGCTGCGAGGCCATTATTTATACATATGTTTACGTCTCTCTATATATATCTCAATAATAACTTCAAGATGTATTGGGAGTGAGCCCTGGTAACAGCCCAAGGGCCCTGGCCAACAGATCAATTATTCTGCTATTGATACAGTGGAGTAACGGCAGCACTTAGGGTTTAGCCCCTTCCCCGGGCAAAGCAGCAGCAAGAGCTGATGCAGAGAAAACAGTGTGTCGCTCCGGAGGAGCTCTGACGAGCACGTGGCCCTGGGAGACGGACAGAAAGCCACTCGCTGAGGTTCATGAAGGCGTTGCAGTTTGCTCGCCTGTCTCAGCCTTAGATTCAGACTTTTCAGAGCAAAGCACTCTCTCGTTCCGTTGATGTCACAGGCGAGTGTGTGAGAGCCAACGAGGTTGGGCCATCCTCTGCTCTCGCGGAGGGTTGGCTTGTAGGGCGAGGAGCAGGGTCTCCTGGCCCTCACGCAGGCCTCTCCTCCGGCCACGCTGCTGCTCCCTGAGGCTCCCCTGGTGTCGGAGCCAAATACACAGGCTGTGAGGACAGACTGCGGTCCAGACTTGGGCTCGACTGCAGGCGGAGTGGAGCTGGGCAGATGAGCCGCTCTGTGCCTCAGTTTCCCCCTCTGTGAATTGAACATGATAACATTGCTGATCTCACAGGGCTCTCCTGAGGATTGAATTAAGTTATCTTTTATGGTTTTAAAAAAAATTGATTTTAAAGAGAGAGGAAGGGAGAGGGAGATAGAAACATCAATGATGACAGAGAGTCATTGATCAGCTGCCTCCTGCATGCCCCTTACTGGGTGGGGATCGAGCCCACAACCCAGGCATGTGCCCTGACAGGGAATCGAACCGCCATCTTTTGGTTCCTGGGTTGATGCTTAACCACTGAGCCCCACCAGCCGGGCAGTATTTCTTGTACTCACATTGGAAAATGAAAGATCAAGAAAGCTAGTGCTTAAAAAAAAAAAAAAAAGACAGAGCTTATTTCACTGTGGAAGTGGAGAGTAGTGTGGGTTTACCACACAGCCTGTGTGGAGAGAATGCAGCTCTGAAACAGACCCGTCCGCTCAGTCATTCCTGTTTCCTGCCTGGCCTGTGAGAGCTTCAGGCCTGTGACCTTGGAGCTAATCCATTGTCCATACCGTTTCCAATTTTCAGTCATAGCCTGCAGCTTCTGCTGCCCAGAAGAGAAGCAGTCAGCATTTTTATATTCTGCAAGCATTACTTTGATGATCGGAATTCTTTCAGATCAGTTTGAATTAGGCTCTCCATCTGATTCAGTGTGAGAGTGACAGCCAGCACCTGTGTGAGCTGCTCCCGTGTTGTCTTCTGGAGCTATTGGACCATGTAAAGTAACAGAATATGCACCAGCCCAAGTTCTAGTCCTCACTTGGCTACTGGCTTTCCATCTTGTGCATTTACTTAAACTCTCAGTGTTCCAGTTTTCTCACCGGAAAAACGAAGAGATTGGGTTTGATCGGCATGTTAAGCTTCTCCTCTGCCTGGTCCCTAGGACGCCCGACATAACATTGAGCTGAATGAGCTCGCTCACTATGCAGCCTGAACATATGTGTTGCTACTAACTTATGGAGAATTGCTCTCTCTTTGGAAGTTAAGAGTTCTGGGATACTAACATTCTCTATGGTTTTGGGGGGCATGGTGTGTGTGTGTGTGTGTGTGTGTGTGTGTGTGTGTGTGAGATCCATAAACAAAAGAGGTAAATTCTCTGGCTCCAGTTCGAATGCTGAGTCCCTCTCCTCTCCAGTGCACCAGCTCTCGTAATCCAATCACACTATTTCTTGACTGCCTGCCAGTCTGACTCTGCTCTTCATCACTCATTCACCCGTTTCATCCCTTTTCAGGACGATGTTTATGGCCTGGCAAAGAAGTGTAACCTGACTGAGCGCCAGGTTGAAAGATGGTTTCGGAGTCGGCGGAATCAGGACAGGCCTTGCAGGATGAAGAAATTCCAGGAGGCTTGGTAAGAAGGACAGTCCAGCTTTTGAAGTGCTACAGTTTTTTAAAAAATATTTTTTTTTTATTGATTTCAAAGAGGAAGGGAGAAAGAGAGAGAAACATCAATGATGAGAGAGAATCATTGATCGGCTGCCTCCTGCACGTCCCCTATTAGGGATCAAGCCCGCAACCCGGGCATGTGCCCTGACTGGGAATCAAACCGCGACTTCCTGGTTCATAGGTCAATGCTCAACCACTGAACTGTGCCGACCGGGCGAACCCTACTTTTTTTCTCTATCAAAACAATCCTGGAAGACAAGCTGTCATTCAGCTTATGTGACCATGTTCAGGAGACACTCCTGGGCTCAGAGTCCAGACCTGTACTCTAGCCTTTTAGTGCTCGGCTGTGTGAACTGGGAAAACCCCGGTGTCTTGTTTCCACAGTGGGAATATGCCCACATTCCCCTTTTCTTAATGTGTGTGGGCGTGTTGATGAAAGCTCTGTTCCTTACATTATACAAATGTCATTCTTAATATTCCGTTGTTGCTTCAGCAATCATTAACTAAAACAGCAGTAATTAAAAGAATTTACTTGGCAAAGCTATTAACATACACAAATGTAGAAAGACTGGTGTAATGAATGGGGTATGCTATGTCTCCATCACCAACTCTAGTAACTCTCAACCCGGGCCACCCTGTGTCACCTCTGCTCTGCCTACTCCTCCGCACCACAGGTATTTCTGTGGGTCGATCTTTTCACTTTTCCTGAGATATACTGACATACAGCACTGTATACAGTTAAGCACACAGTATAATGACTTGGCTTACATACACTGAGTGGCCAGATTATTATGATCTCTGAACGCATAGTAATCTGGCCACTCAGTGTATATATATGTATATATATTAGAGGCCTGGTGCATGAATTCGTGCATGGGTGGGGTCCGGCCAGCCTGTTCAGGGGGAGGGGACATGGGCGGTTGGCCAGCCTGCCTGCTGGTCAAACTCCTGGTCGAGGGGACAATTTGCATATTAGCCTTTTATTATATAGAATATACACTGAGTGGCCAGATTATTATGCATTCGGAGATCATCATCATCTGGCCACTCAGTGTATATTGTGAAATGACTGCCGCGGGTTTAGGTTACATCCTTCATTTCATAGAAAAAGGAAAAAGAAAAGAAAGTATTTTCCTTGTAAGGAGAATTTTTAGGATCTACTCTCAGAAATTTTTAAATATACCATACAGCAGTGTTAAATATAGTCACCATATTATATATCACATTCCTAGTGCTTATTGATCGTATACCTACAAGTTTGTACGTTTTGACTGCTTTCATCCAATTATGACTGAAGATCACTTCTGGAGTAAATATCAGACATTGTATAATTTCATTAGTAGGTATTTTAATATACATCTCTAAAAGATACATACCACAGTAATTTTAAACATAATTGCAATACCAGGATCATACCTTAAACAATTTATTTCATAACAGCAAATATTCAGTGTGTTCATTTTTTCCTTACCTGTCTCAAATCTTCTTGACAGTGTAGTTTATTTGAATCAGGGTCTAAATAAGACCCATGCATTACAGTTGGGTTGTGTCTTTTAAGTCTCTTAATTTATAGGTCTTTCTCCATCCATGACAAAAAGATACTCTTTCAAAATATGCTTTTCCAAGGCAAGACTAAAAAGTCAGGCCACATATAAACCTCGTCACTGGGAACGAAATGGGGATAAAAGAAATGATTTGATAATACATCAAACCAGCATTTATTGTGTGTTAGGAAGTACACTAAGCAAATAATAATTATAATAACTGCCACTTATTGTTGCTTGCTTCCTGCTAGACACTATGATCTGTATTTTTCATAAATTATTTTCAATTCTTTTTACATTTTGAGGCAAGTTTTGTTTCCATTTTACAAGTGAAGAAGGTAGGCTCCCTGCGGTTAAAACTGACCTAAAGTTGCGGCCGTCTAAGGGGCAGTCTCGCGATAACTTGATGGACCTGACTGCAGAATGCTCGGGCTTTCTGCCGCACCAGATGTTTTCCCCTCCAGGGTCCGCCTCCCTTACCAGACTCTCCTTTCTTTTGGCAGCTGGCGATTTGCATTTTACTTAGTGATCACTGTGGCTGGGATTGCATTTCTTTATGATGTAAGTTGTCTTTGTGATATTTTTGATTGGAACTTGTCTTTAATCTTTAAAATCCCTGCCCTTGATTCCCTGAGGATCTAGTGCTTTCCACGAGATAGCAGCTCGTAGCCCGCTCACCCTCTGAGGCCTGGGGAGTGGCTTTTCCTAGGCTGTCTTCCAGCGCCTCCGTTAAACTGTGCATCTGCAAAGTTCATGCTTAACCCAGTCTCTCCATTTCCACTTAGGCAGCTCATGCACCCACTAAGCTGGACTCCTGACAGTCCCAGAACATGCCTGGTACATCCCCACTTGGGGATTTTAGCACATTTTCCCCCTCCGCCAGGAATGTCCTGCCCCTCCCATCTCTCTCTACCTGTCCAATTCCAACCAGCCTCATAGCAAATGCCACTTGTCCCATGAAGACTTTCCTTACTCATCCATCAAAAACTAAATCTCTCCTTACCATCTACACGAATAAAAGAGAAAGATGCAAATTGACCATACCTTCGCAATGCCCACCAGCCAGTCAGGAGTGAGTATGCAAATTAACCCAACAAAGATGGCGGGTTAATTTACATACACAGGCTCCGAGTGGCCGGGGGCATTCCACACCGCCCCAGCCACTCCGGGCCTCTGGGCAGCATGGGAAGGCGGAGAGGCGGCTCCAGGCCAGAGCGAAGGGGGTGCTGGCAGCCAGGGGAAGGAAGGCCAATTCTTGCACGAATCTTCGTGCATCGGGCCTCTAGTTATGTAAATAATTACTAAATGATTGCCTTACTAAGTGATTATAAACTTAATAGTACATTGTTCATAGAAAATAAAAGACAGCCAGCTTTTAGAGACTGCTCTCAATTTCTCTTAAGATACTTTATTGCTCCAGATTATCTGATTGCTACAGAAGCAGTCATAGATTTGGTTCGGAAATCAGTTTGTTAGAAGAGGCATTCATTTGAAATTATTTGCTCTGTGAGACAGGACGGGTTTTGGCCCCACATCCACTAGTCCAGGGTGTTGTATAGCGATGTGTGTGGATACCTCCAGAGGGAGAGACGTGCAGCGGGATGCACACATGCATCTTCCTGTGCGTGCCTGCCCCTGTCAGTGCCATCAGGAGGAGCTTGCGTTTTCTGCTGAAGCCAGCCTTTGATTCTGACAAACTTTTTTCCCCCCAGAAACCTTGGGTATATGACCTCGGGGAGGTGTGGAATGGCTATCCCAGACAGGTAAGGACCTCTGATGTAGCCCCCACTGCTTCAGCCCCCAGACCCCCGATACTGTCCCCCCGTGATAGGTCTGCACCACTGTCCTGCTCTGTCCACGTCTCTGCAGGCCTTTTTCTCCTTCTCTGTTGGAACGGACTCATCCTCACTTACCCAACACGTGTCTCATTCTATTAGTCTGTGTACAGTTCATTCTGTGTTTGAGTTTAGATTTACCATCTTGCTATTTTATCTTCTATTTGTACCACCTTCTGCATTTCCCCTTTTTTTTGTTGTTTTCTCTTCCTACATTTTTATGGGACAGTCAAGTTTTAAAAAATTATTATTCCACTTCTTCCCTTACTTAGCTTTTCAGTTATGCATACTTTATTATTTTAGTAATTATCCTAGAGATTACCATATACATCCTTGAATTATTAGAATTAATACAGATTCGGGTTCCTGGGGAATGTTATATCAATAGGTATAAAATGAGTTACATGGCATTAAAGTGAATACTCTCATTTTTCTCAGCCTTTGCTGCCATCCCAGTACTGGTACTACATCCTGGAAATGAGTTTTTATTGTTCTCTCTTATTTAGCCTGGGCTCTGATGTGAAGAGGAAGGTAAGTGTCTCACTTACAAAGTTACTTTATTCATTATTTTTCCAAAGTTTTATCCCCTGCCCCAAATCTTAATCTTTAAATTGTATTTTATATGTGTTAAGTTCTAGTTCATAGTTTTGTGGGGTTTTTCTTCTTTTTATAGCACAGAATAGTGCAAATTATATTCATACTTTGGTGCCTAGGTAAGTATTTGTAGTGGAACATTATATAAACACTGGAGGCCCGGTGCATGAAATTCATGCACTCGGGAGGGGGTTCCTGTGCCCTCTTGCAGTCCCGGAGCCCTCAGGGGATGTCCGAATGATGGATATCCTTAGCACTGGTGGTCAGTGCGCGTCATAGCAACCAGTCGTTCCACTGTTCGGTTGATTTGCATATTAGCCTTTTATTATATAGGATTAACACTGAAGCTAATCGAGTCATTTTCTCAAGAAATAGAATTGAAAAAAATCATTTTAGGTATATATATACACACACACACATACATATACATACACTCAGGTAGGTTGATCCTGTAATGATTCTGTCTTTTTTGATTTCTTGAGGCAATAAAACCTTTGATTTTCTTTTAGTAGTTGATTTTTCTTTATCATGTACAAGGTACATTGAGTCTTTTAAAAAAATTAAGTGTAGATATATGTCATACGTTTATAAACACATATCTTCGGAGTCATAAAACGGTTAGGAGTTGGGTAAAGCACAGACTCTGGGGTCAGATTGCTTGGGTTTGAATCCCTCGCTTGACCCTCACTAACATCTTGAGCTAGACGGTTAAACTCCCCAACCTTCATCTCCTTGTCTATAGCACGGAGTGGAACAGAGTTCCTATCTGCTCTGGTTGCTGTGGGGATTAAGCAAGTTAAACCACATGAAGCACTTCCTGGTATACAGTAAGTGCTCAATAAATTAGGTTATTATTATCATCATCTTTAGTCTCTTACTTTGGCCACAAGGAAACTGAAATCTTTTAAGTTTTTTTTAAAAGCACTCTTTTGAAATATTCACATACCATACAATTCACCCATCTAAAGCACATAATTCAGTGGTTTTGAGTCTAGTCACAGAGTTCTGCCGTCGTCACCACAGTCAAATCTGAGAACATTTTCATCACCTCAGAAATAAATGACTCTAGCGGTCAGTTCCCATTTCTTTTAACTCCCATGGCCCCGGGCAACCACTCGTCTGCTTCTTGTCTCTATGGATTTGTCTCTTCTGGACATTTCCTATAAATGGAGTCACACAATATGTGTTCTTTTTGTATCTGGCTTCTTTTACTTAGCATAGTCTTCGCAGAGTTTATTCATGTTGTAGCACGTGTCAGTATTTCATTTCTTTTTTTTAAATAGTCCTTGTATGGATATGCTGCACTTTGTTCATCCACTTACCAGTTGATGGCTATTTGGGTTGTTTCCACCTTTTTGGCTATTAGGAACAAAGCTGCCGTGAACATTCAGATACAAAATTTTGCACGGACATATGTTTTTTTTCTCTCGGGTACATACCTCAGAGTGGAATTGCTGGGCTCTATGGTAATTCTATGGTTAACCTTTTAGGGAAATGCCCACTACTCAACAAAGCAGCCACCACTAACAGCAGTTTGCAAGGGTTGCAATTTCTCCACATTCTTGCCAACACTTATTGTTTATCTTTTTTGTGATAGCGACCCTGGTGGGTGTGAAGTAGTATCTCCTGTGGCCTTAATTTGCATTTTCCTGATGGTTAATGAGGCTGAGCATATTTTCATGGACTTATTGGCCATTAGTACATCATCGCTGCAGAAAACCTTTGTGTTTTTATGCTCAGTTGTGGTACCTTTTTTAGCCTGGATTTGCTACTGTAGGTTATTCCACTTTTATTTGTTATCTCTTTCAGATGCAACCCCTCTTATTTCACTGGTTGTGTAGTGTTTCTTATATGTCTGTTTTCCTTTTTGGAATTAGACGTGGAATAAACAATACATGTAAATGTACACAGGATATGGTGTGTGTGTGTGTGTGGTGGGGGGGGGGTGTACAAATACCCAGTGTGGGGTTGTGGGAGAAACAGCAGATGCCAGGACTTAGATGACAGATGACAGGGGATCTCTCAAAGTTAAGTGACTTTATCAGTGAGGGCAATTCTTGTCCTATCTCCCTCACAAGGATTATATTTAGAATTAAAGTGAAAGCATTTTATAAATTTTAAAACATGCAAATGTTATTAGTTTTTAAATCCTCCTCCTCCTCCTCCTCCTTCTCCTCCTCCTCCTCCTCATCATTATTAGTTCTTCCAGTGTTGGGAACTAATTGCACTTTCCTAATGGTTTCCACTTCCCCTCCTCCTGTAGGATTTTCTCGCTCATGTCATCCACCACCTGGCTGCTCTCAGCTTGATGAGCTTCTCCTGGTGCGCTAACTACATTCGCAGTGGGACCCTGGTGATGATTGTGCACGACGTGGCCGACATTTGGCTGGAGGTAAACGCTTGCCATTAAGACACTGGTAACAACAGGACGTCCTGGGCTGCCGTGCCCCTCACAGCAAGAAGCGTGTGTGAGGGTCCAGCAGGGCCGTGAGTCCTGAAAACAGCCACAGCCCACAGATGTCTCTGGGTCCCCACATCCTTCAAGCTCAAAGAAACAAAACTTTTATTTTTATTTTTTTAAATATATTTTTGTTGATTTCAGAGAGGAAGGGAGAGGGAGAGAGAGAGAGAGAGAAACATCAACGATGAGAGAGAATCATGGATCGGCTGCCTCCTGCACGCCCCCCACTGGGGATCGAGCCCACAACCCGGGCATGTGCCCTGACTGGGAATCAAACCGTGACCTCCTGGTTCATAGGTTGACGCTCAGCCACTGAGCCACGCCGGCCAGACTGTTGTAGGATCTTGTTCTTCTAGGTCTGGGTTCAGCAAACTTTTTGGTAAAGGCCAGATAGTAAATCTAGCGTTGTGCACCACACAGAATCTCTTTTCACATATTCTTTTTCCTTTTTGTTTTTCTGTTCTTCTATTCCTTTAAAAATGTGAAAACCATGCTTAACTCAAGAGCTGACCAGCTTTAGCCTGTAGACTGGCCTGGAATTCGCCAAACCCTGTTCCAGACGTAACCAGAAGCCATTTCAAAGCAACTGGCTACTATTAAAATATGAGCTGTGTAGAGCACTTTGTTTCTTGTATGTAATCACAGTTAGCCATGTAAATCCCAGTCTGAAGGTCAAGATGATTACATTCCCTTCGGGCAGCAGTGGGCTTGGCCAAAGGCTTGTGCCTGGGTTTCTTCTCCACGTGCTGCCCCTGAATGTGGCCGCCTCGGCTGTAATCGCCCCGCTCTCCGATCCTGTCTCAGTGACCACCTGACAGTGTGACTACATTGGCCGGGACCTAAGGATTGTATGCTACTCTGTTGCTTCTAAACCCTCCAGTTCAGCGGGCTTTGCTGTGTGTCCACTAGCAAAAGTTGTGTTATTAGACATTGGAGGTGAACATAAGCCCAAGGTTGTTCCTGCCAGCCCCTCCGCCCCTCCACCCCCCACCCTGTCATTGACACCAGACGACTCCTTAGGCAACCAGGCTTTCTATCCTTAGCTGTAACAGGAGAAGCCCTACCTGACCCTTAGGGTATGTTGTCAAGTTGAGCTCATTGCTGTTAGAAGATGTTCTGAGGACCTTCAGTAAAAAACACAGCAGAATTAGCCATAGCTGGTTTGGCTCAGTGGTTAACAGACTAAAAGGTCGCAGGTTCAATTCCAGTCAAGGGCACATACCTCGGTTGTAGGCTCGATCCCCAGCCCTGGTTGGGGCGTGTGTGGGAAGCATCCAATCAATGTGTCTCGCTCACATCGATGTTTCTTTCTCTCTCTCTCTCTGTCTCTCCTCCGCCCTTCCACTCTCTCTAAAAAAAATCAATAGAAAAAATATCCTCGGGTGAGGATTAACAAAAAAACCCACCATAATACCGCAAATCTTGTTTCATCTGTTTCCCCACTCACACTCCACCTCCCCCCCCCTCCCCCTGATTGTTTGGAAGCAAATCCCAGACACACTATCATTTATAAATGTTTAATTTTAGAAATGTGTGCTAATATTTTATCTGAACACCATTTTTTTCTTTGTTTTCAGTCTGCGAAGATGTTTTCTTACGCTGGATGGAAGCAAACTTGCAATACCCTGTTCTTCATCTTTTCCGCCATATTTTTCATCAGCCGCCTCATTATCTTCCCCTTCTGGTGAGTAGACGGTGCCCTGTGGTCAGTCCCCGCGCCGAGGTGGCCTGGCACGTTGGTCAAGTCGGAGCATTGTCCTTTCTTTCCTTGATCTCCAGTTCTTCGTGCCAAGTTCAGTGGGAGAAAGAACATGAAGGGGCCCTTTTCACGTATAATCAAAGCAGTGCCGCATGGCTGGTGTGGCTCAGTGGTTGAGCTTTGATCTATGAACCAGGAGGTCACGGTTCGATTCCCAATCACCAGTGTGGGGTGTGCAGGAGGCAGCTGATCCATGATTCTCTCTCATCATAGATGTTTCTATCTCTCTCCCTCTCTGAAATTAAAAAAAATAAATAAATAAAATTAAAAAAATATATATATCTCACACAAAAGACTTAACACCTGCCGCTGTGGAAGAGACTGGTGACAAGGGAGATAGAAACTGTGACCCAGCGGGGAGGCTGCCCCTCCTCCTCTCTGTCCTGTCCATGAAGGTGGATCTTCCCTGTGATGAACAGCTTTTCCAGTTATTCCAGTGAATGTCCTTGGCCAGCTCTTTAAAGGAGAGGCATGTTCTATGTCAAAATTATAGTGATTATAACCACCATTAATTGCAGGCCAGCCCCTGGGTTAGGCCCTCTGTCTGTCTTGGCACTAGTCTGCACAGCAAATCCGACAGCTGTTATGGCTCCCGGCTCACAGGTGAGGAAAGTGATACTCTTTTCACTCTCCACCATCACTGGTCCCCACCGTGCTTTGCGTGTCCTTTTGATGCTGATTGGCTCTTGACCCCAGGGCTGGCAGTGGAGAACCTGTGTCTTCCCTGACAGCCATTCCTTTGGCAAAAAGCTTCATTCTCCATGTGTGGGTTGACAGAAACCAGGAGAAAAGCGGGAGGCAGCCTTTGGTGGTTTGGAAGGAACTGTTTATCACCAAGCAGAGTTTGGGGCTAGCCTAGGAGTTTCAGATCCTCTCAGCAGAAAACTTAGTGCTACTGAAGTTCCTGAGTTCCAGGGGAAAGAGCCAGAGACCAGGGTAAGGCCAGATTCCTGGTGGATGGACTGCACCCTTGACTAGCATCCAGGGAAGTCTGGGCAGAGAGGACAGGGCGCTGCCCTCCCTCGGGGAGCAGCTGCATTCTTTTTATTTTTCCTTTTTAATTGATTTCAGAGAGAGAGAGAGAGAGAAACATCAATGATGATAGAGAATCATTGATCGGCTGCCTCCTGCACGCCCCTTACTGGGGATCAAACCCACAACCCGGGCTTGTGTCCTGACCAGGAATCAAACTGCGACCTCCTGGTTCTTAGGTTGATGCTCTACCACTGAGCCACACCAGCCGGGCACATCTGCATTCTTTAAACCAGGACTGCATGTCTTGATTAGACATTTTCTGGCCAGGAGAGGCAGAGTGCTGCGGTTAAGTTCACGGATGGAAGTCAGTCCTGAGTTCAAACCCTGGCTCTATACTTACTGCCTGTGTGATCGTGAATAGGTTAGGTCATTTATCTGCACCTCAGTGTTGTCATCTGTAAAATGGAAATAAGGGTCGTCATGAGGCTTAGCTGAAGTAGTACATATATAATAGTTTTGAGCAATGTCTGTGACAGTATCAGTAATGCCAGTTATTATTACTAAAATGATTAATGAGTCTTGTAGACTTGGGAGTTTAATCTGGAATCAAATCTGAGATCCAGGCTTGTTCTACTCTTCTTGGTTGATGAATCACATTACTGTCACTGCTTTGGCTGAGCAAGTGTGCTTGTGAAATCAGAAGATTGCACGATAGTCATTAATGATGGGATGAATATTGTTGCAGATAACAGTTGAGTCGTGGCTTTTCAGTGTGAGTTGCATGGTACTCCATGTCCAGGGTTTGCCCATCGCTGACTCCTGTTATGGTCCACGTGTCCCCGCTATCTGTACCCGCATAACAAACCTGCTGAAAATGTAGTGGCTTACGACAGCTGTGAGCAAACTTCTGTGAAGGGCCATGGAATAACGATTTTAAACCTCTGAGGGCCACATATGGTCTCTGTTGCATACTTTTCTTTGTATTGTTTTGTTTCCTTTAAAATGTGCCAAACCCAGCTTAGCTCACAGGCTGTAGAAAATGGGTCGCAGGCCAGATTTTGCCCACAGTTCATAGTTTGCAGGCCTCACTCTTAAAAGTACAACGTTTATTGATTATTATTATCGCTATGGTTCTGGGAATTGACTGGCCTCAGCTACATGGTTTGCATTCATGTGGTTACAGGCAGATGGTGGCGGGGAAGTCAGCTGAGGTTTTCTTGAAGGCTCCCTTACCCACATGGTAGAGGTAACACATACAAGCCGTGGTTGATGCTGATGGTTGGTTAGGGCTGCAGCTGTGCCGTCAGATGGAGCAGCTACACATGGCCCCTCTGTCGGCCTGACCTCCTCATAGCTCAAGAGCGATTGAGGCAGTCCAGCCGGCGTGGCTCAGTGGTTGAGCGTCGACCCATGAACTAGGAGGTCACGGTTCGATTCCCGGTCAGGGCACATGCCCAGGTTGCAGGCTCCATCCCCAGGGGGGGGCGTGCAGGAGGCAGCCGATCCATGATTCTCTCTCATCACTGAAGTTTCTATCTCTCTCCCCCTCTCCCTTCCTCTCTGAAATCAATAAAAACATATTTTTAAAAATAAGAGAGAGAGAGGCAGATCTGTCTCTCTTTTATAACCTCGCTTCAGAAGTCACACCAAGTCACTTCCAGCCTCGTTTTCTGCAGTGGGTCCAGGTCAGGGAGTCCGGCTCATATGAAAGGGATGGAAAATTAGGCTCCATTTCTCGATGGGAGCAGTTTCAAAGAATTTGTGGATGTATTTCAAAAGCAAGCCCCAGGGAACACGTCAGTCGGGGAGTTCTTTGAGGGCCTCTAGTATTGTGCTGTGGTTGGCTTTTGATTTAGCAACGAAGGACGCTCTCCTCACACTTTCCCATGATGTCTCAGATTCAACACGCAGGCTTCTTCTTGCCCAGGAAACAGCTGGTCACAGCGCCGGGGTTGCGTGACTGTGGAGGTGGCGTGTTGCTTTCCCACACATCCTTGACTTTAAAAACCCCACGTCTGAGAACTCATTCCCATGCCTGCATTTCTGGATTTCAAGGAGAATTAGTCACGCATTTGGCATGGTCTTGACCTTGACACTTCAGTGAGGTCAGAGAGCAGCCCATAGCACCGTTTGCTGTCTTCAGGGAGTTAGAGATTGCAAGTTAACCAGCCTTAACAGACTTGACTGTGAACATGTCTTTCGCTGGTAAAAACTTTCCTGTGCTGATGTTGACTGATGTGCATTGTCTGGGAGGTGGAAGGAAGCCTATCGGAAGTTCGGGAGGTGGGTTTTCAAGGCTTTTGGAAAGACTCCATTGCAGTGCCTTGCGCTCTAGCTTAAATAGTTTCCCCAAAAGTTTGAACCTGTCGCACAATCGATCACCTTGTGACACCAAAGAGGAAAAGCGAGTCCCTGTTGTTGCCTGTTCCAACAATCTGTCCCAGCCCTGTCCCTGCGCACACTCGTCTGCAAGGCTGTCTTAGGAGTCCAGATCGGGTGGGATTTCCCGTGGAGCGAACCACGTGCAGAGGAGAGACGATTTGAGGGTTCAGACGTTTTAGAGCTGCGGTGGGAGGCAGTGTGCAACTCCGCTGCTCTAGTCTTTCCAAACGCCTTTGTTGCGCCCTTGGGGGTGAGATCAAAGATTGATCAGGGAGAAAGCAGACCCATGTGAAATTTTTCTGGAAGCTTCGCAGGAAAGGACTGGCGCTTGCACATGACACTTGTCTCCCTTTCTTTGGCTTTTCCTGGATTTCCCCAGCCGTAAGCACATGTGCGTTCCCTGGGGAGTTGCCTTTGGCATTTGCACCCCGCTGTTCCCTCTTCCCCCCGCCTGCTCCTCACGGGGCTTCACTCAGCTGACTCTCAGTCACCGGCAGCCAGAGTGAGTGACGTGGGTTTTCTAAACATTGTTACTCTCAACCTCAGGCAGGAATTCCAATTGGCAGTGTCCAAATTGCTTTAATCGAATTGCCTGGTTACCCTATTTGTTTTCATGTTTATTCAGAAGTGTTTAAATTTCAGGCTTATGTTTTTTAAAAAATATATATTTTTTATTGATTTTAGAGAGGAAAGGAGAGGGAGGGAGACACAGAAACATCAATGATGAGAGAGAATCATGGATCTGCTGCCTCCTGCACGCCCCCTACTGGGATGGAACCTGCAATCTGGGCATGTGCCCTGAGCGGGAATCGAACTGTGACCTCCTGGTTCATGGGCTGATGCTCAACCACTGAGCCACTCCAGCTGGGCTAAAGACTATTAATACTGACCTTTAAAAAAATTTTTTTTACAAAAACAAAATCATCTCCAACTGTGAATAATACTCAGATCCTTAGCTCCAAGGGTAGATATGCTTATGGAACTTTGTTTTTCACCACTGGTCCCCTGGTCTTCCTTCAGGTGGTCCCCTGGCCTCCATTCAGGTGGTGCCCTGGCCTTCATTCAGGTGGTCCCCTGGCCTTCCTTCAGGTGGTCCCCTGGCCTCCATTCAGGTGGTCCCCTGGCCTTCATTCAGGTGGTCCCCTGGTCTTCCTTCAGGTGGTCCCCTGGCCTTCATTCAGGTGGTCCCCTGGTCTTCCTTCAGGTGGTCCCCTGGCCTTCATTCAGGTGGTCCCCTGGCCTCCATTCAGGTGGTCCCCTGGCCTCCATTCAGGTGGTCCCCTGGCCTCCATTCAGGTGGTCCCCTGGCCTCCCTTCAGGTGGTCCCCTGGGACACTTCCCATGCAAGGGAATTCTGTGGGTGGTGAGAACATGGAAATACTTGGAATGGCGACTTGGAGAGAGGACAGTTTTAAGGAAAGAAAAGACCAGACAGCACTGAAGGCACCCAGCAGGGCTCTAGCTGACGTGCTGAGTGAATGACAAGGCAGGGGCAGAGCCGGGTCTCGGCCTGGGGTCGGCTCCCAGGACCCTGCCGGGGCTCAGGGCCTGGCCTGGCCACCAGGGGAAGGAGGGGCTCGTGCAGGGGAGAAGGCTCCGGGGAAGGCCGCTCCCCAGCCGCCGCTGCAGATGTGTATCTCGGAACCAGACTTTCCGGTCCCGCCCCTTGGGGAGCAGACAGTGCGTGGCCCGCGTGTTTGTTCGGTGTCTCGCGGCACAGTGTGCCCTCCGCAGTGCTCGCTCCCGGCCCCACATGCCGGGCCCCTGCTGTGTGTGCCTTTAAGAGGGCAGCACAGCCTCCTCTTCCTGTCAGAGCATCTTAGGGGATGGGGCCTCAGCCACAATTTAGCCCGACTCCTTCCTTCCTTTATTGCTTCAGAAATAATGCCAAGCTTCCCTGACAAGTTCCATTTATTCTAGAGAACTCTCACTGTGCCCTTTACCCCGATTTACTGGTTAGTGTTTGTCCCGTTTGCTTTGTCATCCCTTCTCTCTCTTCTCTCTCAGCACACACACACACACACACACACACACACACACACACACTTTTTCTGAACCATTTGAAAGTTGCAAACATCATATCCTTTTAGTCTTAAATACTTCTGTATTATTTCTTAGAACAAGGACATTCATTTCTAATATTTTAAGAATATGTTTTCATCCAATTCTGTGCAGCTATTGCATAGGATGGTAGTGGTCGGCAAACTATGGCTCACAGGCCAAATCTAGCCCACAAACTTTTGGTTAATAGTTTTATTGGCACACAGCCACACCCACTGATTGATGCATTTATTGCCGATAGCTGCTTTACCACTGCGGCAGGAGAGTTGAGTGGTTGCAACAGAGACCAAATAGCCCAGAGGCCTGAAATACTTACTGTCTGCTCCTTTACCAAGTGCTTTCTGGCCCCTGGTATGTAGGTTATGTTCGTGGACATGGCCAATTCTCTGTAACATGTTATTGAGTGATAACATGTTATTGAGTCATGGGGAAGGGGGAAGTGCCTTTATTGTTTATAGGAAAGATGTCTTAAATTAGATTCACCAAAACGTACTAGGTTACCTGTGAGTTGTGAGATTTTAGGTGATTTTTACTTAACCTCTTTATATTTTTCTGTAATTCCTAAGCTTAAAAGAATATTTGCATAAATAAAATGGATAAGTGGCTATTATCTTTGTTATACAGAGTGGGTGAATAGATGAACTGTGGTATGTCCATAAATTGGAAGACCACTCGGTAATAAAAAGGAACATGTTACTGAGACCCGGGACAACTTGGGTGAATCTCAAAGGCACGGTGCTGGGGAGAGAGGGCAGACTCAAAGCTGACTCACAAAAGAGAAACTTCAAGGGTCGGAGGGCAGACGAATGGCTGCCAATGCCAGGCATGGGGAGGGTGTGACTACACGGGCACAGCACAAGGGTAGCGGTGACAGAACTGTCTGTACCCTAATGGTGGTGGTCACACAAACCTGTGATATATTATAATTCCTAGAGCAAACCAAAAAATAGTTAATTTTACTACATGTTAAATTTAAAAAATAAAATAAATATGTATAGGATAAAATTGAGGGATCATACACAAAAATTACAGTGCTATTTGTTTAAAATTATGGGCAACTTTCCAGTTTTATTTTCCTACTTCCTAGGGATAAGTTATTTTTATAATTAGGATATAATACTGACAAGCAAACCTGTGCAAGAACTCTGCGATGTGGTAGTGTGGGAGGCCTGGGGAGGGACTCGCTGGCCCGTCATGCTGCCGTGGCACCTGGAGGAGCCGTGTGTTAGGGTCGTCGAGGGCGGTTCACACTGTGTCCAGGAGTCTGTTTATGAAACCCGGGCAGCACGTAGTTCCCTGTAGAAAGTGGGAGGAGCAATAGAATTGTTGCTTCTTTCAGAGCCTCTTTTATCCGGAAAATTGACTTTTGTAGAATTCCCCATAAATGAGACTATGTCGTAAGGTAATAATAACCCCATATATCCACGCATAATCTTGTTTGTTCTCCAAATCTGGGAGGGGGAGTGGGGTCCGTGCATGCTCTTCTGTTTGCAAAGAGGAAACCGAGGCACCAGAGCATCGGAGCGCAGGCTGGGTGGCTGTAAACATTCCGCTGGCTTTAACTTTCCTCCCAGGAGGCAGACCGCGCTTTCTGTAGCTTGCCAATAATGATAAAAAAGGTAATGCTATCATATTGTTGTCTATTGAGCATTTCCTGGACATCATTAGAGATGAAATGAATGCTGTATGCCTTGGGAGGGAAAAAAAAGCCGTTCTCTCGCTGAAAAGTCACAAATACTCGGACTGGAACGAAACGCTCTCATCTGTTTGGTTTTCCAGGATCTTATATTGCACGCTGGTCATCCCGATGCTCTACCTCGAGCCGTTCTTTTCCTACATCTTCCTCAACCTGCAGCTCATGGTCCTGCAAGTCCTCCACCTTTACTGGGGTTACTTCATCCTGAAGATGCTCAAGAGATGCATATTCACCAAGGTCAGTGCTGTCCGAGTCTCGTTATTCTTTTAAAAAATACACGTTTCTATTGATTGCATTTTTTAATATTTTTAAAATTGATTTCAGAGAGGAAGGGAGAGGGAAAGAGAGAGACATCAATGAGAGAGAGAATCATTGATCAGCTGCCTCCTGCACACGACCCAATGGGGGTCGAGCCTGCAACCCGGGCATGTGCCCTGCCCGGGAATCTTAACTGTGGGGACCTTTTGGTTCATAGGTTGATGCTTAACTACTGAGCCACACCGGCTGGGCATTATTATTCTTAGCAAGTAGACTTCAGTGCCAGATTGAAGGTGAGGCCCAGACAGTGGAACATTCTAGTTAATTTATAGTTAACCAGAATTATTTTTTAAAGTTTTGATCATTATTAAATTTTTTTTTCTAGACTTTTCATTAAGTAGGTCTCGAAGGTGCTTTTAAGAAATAGCTTTTATTAGAGGACAAGTTAATTTTAAGAGATTTTAATCTAAAAATTGATTGCTGCTTTTTAAAGAATGTCCTAATGAGTCTAGATTTGCTCCAGGTTGGGACAAGCTTCATGGTGACAGTTGAACAATATCTTAGAGCATCTGATTTGCATATAATGTTCTCCCCTGAGTTTTCTCCTACTCTCTGAAATACTGTATATCATTTGGCAATCATTTTTTTCTGAAAACATCTGTTTTCCTAAACAACACAATGATAAGACAGTTCAGACAATAGAATATGGTTTTGTTTTGAGCTCAGTTCTGGATGTTAACTTCAGAGCAGGGAGGAGCGGGCCTCAGCAATGAGGAAGCGCAGCACCTGGGGCGATAGTTACCTGCTAGTGACTGTCTGTATCCTTCAGGGTGTCGGGTGCTAAAGAGAGGCCGGCCTTGCTGTGGAAGACGAGAGGCATGGACTCAGGGCACTAGGGAACGCTTCATGGACTAGACGGGACTTGACTTGGCCTTCAAGGCAAGTTAAAAAAATCAGATCACAGCTCCTCTTTGTGTGCAAATCATACATCCAAGGCTCGAAAGGCTCTTTCAAAGTTGGGCCATCCATGTCTGACCCAGCATCGCATCCTCATCAGAAAGAGTGACCTGTAGGCCATGGAGATGCTGGTCATTTGTCTGATGAGCTCATTGCTCACCTCTGATTAACTCGGTTTCCTACCGGAGGGAGTACCTGTGCCTCAGTGACCCTTGAGGAGCTGACAATTGCGCGGACATTGCGATAATTGACCTTCTACCATGTCTTACCGTCTCGATCTAGACAGAGGTGTGGGAAATCAGGCTACATCTCTATGACTCCCAAACCAAATTCTGAAAGCTGTGTTTTTAAAAGAATCTAAATTACTGACCTGAGCTTGTTTTCCTGAGAGTAGATTCTCCGTTAAGGTTGGAGTGCCAAGAAAACATTTCATTGACTGGTTCTGGTTTATTAATATTCTAAAGAGTTTTTCTGTTCTCTGCCAAAGCTGTTTTATCTCGAAGTGACTGATAAAGTTGAAGTGACTGAGATAAGGATACGACTGAGCAGCTAGACAGCTGCACGGCCAGGGGTTGGAGGGAAGGAAGGACACCGGACTGAACCGCCTTAGCTTTGGGTCAGGCCTTCCCGGAGTCCTGTCCCTGGGCAGGGACTGTCTCATTACCTGGCGGGGGACAGTGACCACAGGCCGGGAGGGAGCCAGCAGAACAGAACTCGAAGCCAGGAGAGATTCTTGTTTGGTTTCATCGTGATTTTCATCTGCCTCATCTCTGATGGCTTGTACCAGGCCTAAGTGAAAGCCTAGCGGGCCGGGGGCTGTGGACAGGAAGTCCTGGTTTCTCGTGCTGCGCTGTGGAAAAGCTGCTTCCAATTGCGAGTTGACAGCGGCGGTGGAGGCCCCCAGCCCCTCGCTGCGGTTCCGATGACTTCAGCTGGCGAGCATGTGCACTCCGTTCTCCACGCGGTGGCAAAACTGGCTGCGAAACCAGCTTGTTCCTCCAAAGCCCTAGGCCGCCTTTGAAAGAATGCTGTTTCAGGCAGAGTGCATTCATGGCATGAGGGGGCGGAGGGGGGGGGGGGGGACAGAGCCGTGGAGGGGAGGGACAGAGGTGGTAGTTGACATTCTTAGAGCAACAACGAGCAAGTCAGTTTTCAACAATATTTCATAAATATCGAGTATTTAACACTCAACTTCATTGTTACTAAAGTGACTAATTCTTGTATATTTAATACATGGGATTGCAGAAGTTTGTAGGCCTCCAAAAATTTCTTTTAAATCTCATAACAGAGAGTGAGAATTCGTCCCTTTAAGTTTCTTCTGCCTGGTAGGCCCTTCGTAAGTCCTTTTGAATATGCAAATGAATACATAATTTGGGGAAGCAAACCACGCTGTTTGGGGTGGAAAGTTAGAGAATAATTTATGAATCTTTCTACGGTCTCCATGAGTTTGCATGGTAGACTGCAAAAGACAAAAGTGGTTATACTTCTTAATAGTGATTTTTTAAATAGTCACACTTTCTTTTTCCTGAACAGTAGGGTCATTGCATGCGTACAATGAATGAGGACCTACCATTTGCTTCTGTGGTCACAAGCCTTACAAGAGCAACAGCACTGTAATCTCGGGACCCTGACATATGCCGACCGTGGGGGGCAGGCATCTTGCTGCTCGAGACCAAGACTTGGCTCTGAACCCTCGCAGGGTCCCGTCAGGTGGTGACGTGGTGATGCGCTGCCAGCCCGCACACCGCCGCGGGAAGCGTGGCGAGCCCGTGTGCTCCCCTGTCACTCCCCTGCAGACAGGAGAAGTGCTGCCGGGAGAATTAAAGGGGCACAGCCTGCTTTCGTTACCATCCCTAGAACTTGATCGTCCCTCAGTTTTTCTTTTCTTCCTGGTAAACAGCATGCTGGGTGCGGGCCAGCTCAAGCGTGTCTCTGCGACATCTTAGCCTGGTGCGCGGCCAAGACACGAGGGAGGAGCCGTAAAGGCCGGGTGGAGAAGCCAGCCCCTTGGCAGCCTGCCCCCGCCATCTGCTCTCGACAGGCAGCGCGCCCCGAGTTCACAGAGTGACACTTGACACAAGCTGCACCGTTGGCGTGAGAGAAAGGAGCCCTCATAACCACGAGGAAAGTGAGGCCTGCAGCAAGGTCACAGTCATTGCATGCGCAGCCGTGCCTGGGGCCCGAGTCCCTTCACTCGTAATACTCCTCCTTTTCTAATTACTCTTCATGCAAACACTCGTTTTTTAAAATTGATTTCAGAGAGGAAGGGAGAGGGAGAAAGAGAGAGAAACATCGATGAGAGAGAAACATCAATCGCTGCCTCCTGTACACCCCCAACCAGGGATCGAGCCCAAACCCCGGGCATGTGCTCTGACTGGGAATCAAACCAGTGGTCTCTTGGTGCAAGGGTTGCTGCTCAACCACTGAGCCACACCAGCCAAGCTCAAACACTTCTTTGTTTGAAATAACTAGAAAATCAATGTAAAATATTTGTCTGAAGTGAAAAATAGTGAGTACATAAATGCATTGACTAACCAAGATCACAAAGTAAAATGCAGTGACAAATCCTTTGACTTATTTTGGGACTTTTTAAAAGCATAAGAAAATGTTTTATAGTAATTTTTTTAATCCCAAGTAACTTCCTGCTAAGCAAGCAGGGTACTAACTGAGAGCACAGGCTCCTGTACCTTCAGATCTCAGCTCTCCCACCTCCTGGCTGTGATCTAGTCCTTGCCTCAGTTTCCTCACCTGTGAAGCGGGGCTGATGGCATTGGGACCTGCCTGCCCTGTAGGCTGAAGCCCTCGAGTCAGTGTCTGGCCCACAGGAAGCACGTGGTACGCGTTAGCTGTCAGCAGCAGCAGCAGCAGCACTGTTGACGCCCGTTCTTTGCGCCAAATCACAGGGCGCCAGTGAATTCCACGGAGCCGGGCAGCTGGCTCCCCGTCCAGCTCTCCGCCTCTCGCCCAGGTGCTGCTGCAGCGGATGTCAGGGGTCAGGTGGAGACGGGGGATTTTTAGGGCAGAAAACAAATCCCCTTCAGGGTTTCATACCTGTGGCTGTGATGTTACAGATCGCACATACATGATACATTTGAATATAACATGGGGTTTTGTTAATATTAAATGCCACACAATTTCCAGTTTATCCAAGTTCCTGTCATGCGCAACCACCTACGTGTCCATCACACAAGCGCTCAGTCCCAGGAAGTCCTTTCTGAACCTGATTTGTCATCTCAGGCGGGGGCCCTCCATCCTGCTGACCCACACCCCGGCACGAGCCTGAAATGAAATTCCTGGGTCATATGACTCACCTATAGCCGAAATTTCAGAAAGCAGTATAATGCCGCAACCATAATGAAAAAGAAATGAGATGAAAGACACTTCTGATAAATATGCATTTCACGTGTAACACGTGTGTGTGGCTTCACTCAGCAACATGCTGAAGTCGGTAGATGCCATCTGCTTATGTGTAGACCGACTGTGAACGGGGCAGCTGCGCGCACAACCGGCACCAGGGCTGCGCTGGGGACTCGGCGGCACTGGTAGTCTTGCCGTTGGTGGCGTGCTTTTCTGAAACTGAAGTTCTGAACAAAAAAAAGCAGTCTTCCTTTGATTTATGTGCATCGTTGCATTCCTGGAAAATTGAGAATATATTGAAACCAGGCAGGAATGGCTGTGCTGGAGTGTCAAGTGGAGTTAGGTTCCGGGCTCAGGTAATTGTAACCAGGTCTTCACCTGCATGCCGGCCTGGCGGCCCATCTGGACATCATGCACACTGGGGGTGGCCGGCGTGCCAGCCACTGCCCCCGAAATGTCAGGGGTGCTCCCCAACCTTCGTGACTATGGGATCCACAACTTACCCAAGTTCTCATGTGGTGCAGGGCCTCTTCCTGGAAGTGAGGGTGCTGACGTTGTGGCTCAGGGCAACGGGGGCGCCCTCGAGGACCAGCTCACCTCTCGGCTCAGGCAGCTCCGCGAAGCCCGGGCCAGTGGCGGGAGGTGTGCTTCTGCTTTTCTTTGTTAAGCCTCACCTGAGGAGATTATCCCATTGGTTTTTTAAAAAATACATTTTTATTGATTTCAGAGAGGAAGGGAGAGGGAGAGAGAGAGAAACATCAATGGTGAGAGAGAATCATTGATCAGCTGCCTCCTGCACTACTGGGGGTCAATTTTGAATTAAGATCAAGGTGTGGCAGAGCTGTGTTCCCGCTAGAGCAAGCATGTCAAACTCATAGGCTAACATGGGCCAAACAAACAAGGTGTAAGTGTATGTGGGCCGCAAAAAAACAGAAGCTTCAATTTTCATAGAAACGTGGGTTTATTTCAATAGAGACATGCTGAATACAAAGGAATGAAGTAAATAATTGTTAACATAAAATAATAGAACATTTTAATAAAAGTTAATGTTTTTTCTTGAGCATGAACTTACCAGACACTAAATAACTGCCCAAATTAATAAGCGTAATGCAAATAAAACTATTTTTCTTGTTTTCTGAAAGCGAAATATTTCCTGTTGCGCACACCAAACAAGCCAGTCCAAGACTAATGACGTGGCCATCGGCTGCTAAAATATTCGCTGCTGGTAGTAGTGAAGAGAAATGGTGCGCCTGCGCCTAAGGCGCGTAAGGGAAATGAATGCAGCGTGGTTATAGTCATCAGTCATTAGCGAACATTGTAGCTTGTTAGTAATAATTATATATAACTGGATATTGTAAAAATTAAGTCACGAAATTTTTATTAAAATGTTTCTTACATTCTGTTATATTGGCTGGGCCACAAAAATATTCATTGTGGGCTGCATGAGGCCCGAGGGTCGTGAGTTTGACATGCTTGTGCTAGAGGCTCTAGGGGAGAATCTGTGCTTTGCCTCTTCCAACTTCTAATGACTGTCAGCCTTGGCCTGTAGCCAAGTCTCTGCCTCTGTCTTTCTATTTCTTCTCTCTGTGTCAGACCTTGCTCCGCCTCTCTTACAAATACACTGTAATGGCACTTAGGACCCATCTGGATAAACCCGATAATCTTCTCATCCCAAGATCCTTTACTTAACCACATCTGCAGGCTTTACCATAGAAGGTAACATTCAACGTTCCAGGAACTAGGACCTAATGTTTTTGAGGACATTTTTCAGCATACTACAGTAGTGTTTAGAAATCAAAAGAGAGAGAGTGTGTGTGTGTGTGTGTGTGTGTGAGAGAGAGAGAGAGAGAGAGAGAGAACATGAGAGAGAGAGAGAAAATTTGTGTTGCCCTCATATCTTGCAGGCTTAGTGCTAAACTTACTTATTAATTCTCGGAGTGTTTTGAAAGATTCTTTGGGATTTTCTCCATAGATAATCATGTCATCTGCAAGCAGGAGCACTTCTTCCCAATCTGTATGGCCTTTGTTTCCTTTTTGCCTTATTACATTGACTAAGATTTCTGATACAGTGTTGAATAGCAGTGGTGAAAGTGGACATCCTTGCCTTGTGCCTAATCTTAGGGGGAAAGCATTCAGTCAGTCACCATTAAGTAGGTGTTAGCTTCTATTCCTTGCTCAGCTTTTTGTTTTTATCATGAATGAATGTTGAATTTTATCAAATAGTCATCTATTTTTCCTTCTTTAGATTGCTAATATAATAGATTACATTCATTCATTTCCAGATGTTGAACCAGCCTTGCATTACTAGGACAAATCCTACTTCATTGTGTATTATTATTTTTATACTTTCCTGGTTTTGATTTGGAATACTCGGTTGAGGACTTTCATATTTATGTTTGTTAGAGATATTGGTCTCTAGATGTCTTTTCTTATATGGTCTTTGGTTTTGGTATCAGGGTAATCCCGGCCTCATAAAAAGTTGGTAAGTTTTCCCTCTTCTATTTTATGGAAGACATTGTGGAGACTTGGTATTATTTCTTCTGTGTATGTTTCATAGAACTTGCCAGTGAAACCATCTGGACCTGATGATAATTCTTTTTCAGAAAAATTTAAACTACAAATTTCAGTTCTTTCATAGTCACCTCCATCTCCGGGCTGCCTAGACCACTTTGGGTGAATTTTGGTGTTTGTAGTTTTGGGGGAATTGGTCTACTAGTACCTGCCTAAGTGGTGCGATAGGTATCTGTGGAGCGGTTCATGGCATTCTGTTACTAATCTCGGGGTACCTGCAATGGTGACAGGCATTGCCCCTTCCTGTTTTCTGATAATTTGTGTCTTCTCTTTGCTTTGACAACCTTGCTAGTGATTTATCCGGTTTATGGATATTTTCAAAGAACTAGATTTTGGTTTTATTGCTTTTCTGTATTGTTTTTATTGTTTCTGCTTTCATTGATTTTTTTACATTATTTTCTTCCTTTTGCTTGCTTTGGACCTATTTTCTTTTTTTCTAGTATTTTAAGGTGGAAGCTCAAAATTATTTAACAATAAGCTTAAATTATTTATTTGTGAATATATTATTTCTTCTTCTTTTCGAATATAAACATTTAATGCTATGAAATTTCTTGTAAGTACTGCTTTAGTTATATCCCACCAACATTGAAATATTGTGTTTTCACTTTAGTTCAAAATATTTTCTAATGTTTCTTGAAATGTACTCTGTGATTCATTGATTATTTGTGTGTTAATTTCCAAGATTTTGAGATTTTTCCATTCTATTTTTTTAAAATATATTTTTATTGATTTCAGAGAGGAAGAGAGAGATAGAAACATCAATGATGAGAGGGAATCATTGACTGGCTGCCTCCTGCACGCCCCCTACTGGGGATCGAGCTGCAACCCGGGCATGTGCCCTTGACCAGAATCAAACCCAGGACCCTGAGTCCGCAGACCAGCGCTCTATACACTGAGTCATACCGGCCAGGGCTTTCCTGTTCTATTTTTGACATTGTCTTCTGTGTAATTCCATCATGACCTAAAGCATACTTCGCCCGTGTCAGTTCTTTAAGTTTGTTGAGGTTTGCTTTGTGCTCATGCCCTGTTCTGCCCCAGTGAGTGTTTGCTTGTTTGGATGGGGGTTTTCTTTGACGGGGGCCATAGCTCTGAACTGGGCCCACTTACCTGCTCATTCATTCATTCAAGATTGGCTGGCCAGCTGTCACTCACAGTCCATTCTCTCCTTTGTCCAGAACATCCAGGATGTGAGGAGTGATGACGAGGAGGAGTACGAAGAGGAGGGAGAGGAAGAGGAAGAGGGGAAGGAAGAAGCCACCAAAGACAAAGAGAGAGACTGTTTGAAGAACGGACTCGGGCCTGACCGGAGCCTCCTTCCCAATGGTCACCATGGCCGTTAGCGGGAAGCCCACGTGGGCCCGCGGGCCAGTGTGGCCAGGGCCGCAGAAGCCAGGCTGCCCTCCATCACTGCAACCCAGGACTCACAGGGACCCCAGGTCCGCCCTCCCTCTTCCCCACGCCCCCTTCAGATGTATTTAAGAAAAGCGTTGTCGGGTTGTGTTAAAATGTTAAATATAAGCGTTCCCATGGGTTTACTGCAGGTAGGACCAGACCGGTCAGAGACTCAAAGATCTCTCCAGGGAGCCGTGTCGGTTCTCGCTGTCGTTCCTTGGAGATGGTGGCACTTCGGGAGCTCCCTGTGCTGCGGGCGTTGCAGCGCCCGCCTTGCCCATCCCTAGCGAGTGCGGCAGCGCCGTTAACCCGCTTCCTCCGATGGGCTCGGCCACACAGCTCCTTGCCCCAGAGCGACTGAGAGGTAGCGATGGGACAGGGGCTTGTTTTAAACCTCCCAAGCCTGTCGCTCCGTCTGTCCAAGGGGAAGAATACCTGTCCCGCCTACCTCACAGGCTCGGAGGAAGGATCCAACGAGAGAAGGCAACTCTGGGGTTATTGTCACTGCACCTCGTCCCCTGCGATTCCAGCTCCCTTTGGGAGAGAGAACCTGGCTAAGCTGGGCATTGCATGGGCCTGAAGGAGAGACCCTGTCTTAAAACGTCCCCACTCAGCCTGCCTGGAGACATCTGGAAGTGCAAATGACCAGAAGGCCCTTTCCATTCTACCCTGAAACTATTTATTTGTTAGCTTCCCAAGGGTAGTTTCCCAATTCCCTGGGAATTCTCCTCCCGCAGGCCCAATGGCCACAGGGAGGGAGTTGGGTCCCATCCCATCGTCTCGCGTTGTGCTGGTCTGTCCTCCTTTTCTTCTCTGAAAGGCCAGCAGAGCTACCCAGCAGGCCCTGGGGTCCACCTGGGGGCCTGGGGGAGTGGGACCGGTCAGGTTGCTCCCTGAGCCACTCTCACCGGGAAACCGGAGCCTCTGGGCATGATATGCGTGTGAGCTCCTGACCCAGAGGAAACCTTAGACCCGGGAGGGGGGTGCTGCCCATTCATCTCCCCGGTCACCAGCCGGACTGCCAAGCAGCAGCACAGAGCCCAAGGCAGCCTGGCCGACACCCCAGACGGCAAGCGCAGGTGCTCGCGTCAGCCACGGCTCCCGGGCCACCTGCGTGTCTGGGAGGACAGAGGGGCCGGGGCTGCGGGGCTGCGCTTGGTCCCACGGGGACATGTCTCCTGAGCCCAGCATGCAGGGCAGGCCCGGGGCGCTTAGGTGTCTGCTGGCTGAGGAAAGGCCACTCCCAGCAGAAGGAAAACCGGGCACCATGTGCACCCCGTCCCACCCCCGTCTCTCGGACGTTTTGGTCACACTGTGCACCTTCGTCTCATTTCACTCAGGGCCCGTATTTAAGCCAAGGCACAGCTAGGACCGTGGGCACCGGTCACGCGTCCACACAGGCCCCGCCGACTGGGCTGCGGCCCCGGAGCAGGACGGCTCTGTGCGCAGGACAGGTACCTGAACGTGTGTTTTACTTAAAAGATGTTTTTTGTTGTTGTCTTTTTTTTTTTTTTAATTTAGTTCTTTTTAACGAAAAAGATGTTTTTAAAACCTTCAGGTTAAACCGAAACCAAAACCGTTCAGAATTCTTCCCCCAATGGAATCTCCTTTTGAGAACTCCCTAGGACAGTAGAAAAGCGTGTGGCACATGTTCTCTGCACAGCCATGTGGCCACTGCGAGTCCAGTGCGTTGTCCCCATAATGTTATATTATAACCCAAAGTGCCCGCACCCTCTCAAGGGCACCGCTGTGGAACTATTATTACTATTACATTATTATTGTTTTGGTGGAAGAAGAGCATGCTGAGATAGTGTTTTTTAATGTTTTTCGTTGGCAGAGTATTTGTTCTCTGATTGATTTTGGTGTTGTCTCTGTACCAAGTATCTTCTTGCTTACGGTAAAGAATTGTTTATCGGCTGCTCTACCCTCCAGTTCTCCTGTTCTTGTTGGAATGGTGAAGGTAGAATCGATGTGCCAGTTTCTGCCATCTCTGATAGCTGGGGCCCTAACCTGCCTCTCAGGTAGATGCGCTGTGGGGCGTGTGTGGGGCTGGTTTTAGAGCAGCCGCTCTACCTACAGGAAACACGGGCTCAGCCTGTGCCAGGTGACGTCATAAAAGTGCAGCCACCGCGCCCCAAGGTGACTGTCATGGAAATGACTTAACAGTGCAACCAAGACAGGGCCCGGCACACCCGGGATTGAGTAGATTCGGCGCACACCCTGCTCGGCTTCTCAGAGCTGGTGACTGGTCTCACCTGGTGTGGAACCATCTGCCGGTCCTCTGGACTCTAGAGACGCCCTGCCAGGAAGCACAGGCCACAGAGCCACGTTAGGACAGTGGGGCTGCTGGCCATGGGGTCCCGACACCGGACAAGAGGTGGCAGGTTGGTCTAGACCGGGGTGAGCCTCGGCTCTGCACAGTGTAGACAGACAGACACCTGCAGGCTGGGGCCTCACGAGGTCCTGGCGGCAGGGCCCTGGGGCAGAGGCACTCTGGGGGCTCAGGAGGGCACCGGGCCTGGAGGTGTTTTCTCACCCGCCTCTCAGGGGCGGAGGGGAAATGGGGTCCATCAGCATTCCCTGTGACCTACGCACGCCTTGCCTGGTGCCCGCTGCACATTTCCATCCAGTGCTTTGGGGTGAGAAACAGAAATCTGCATGTCAGCCGCGTCTGGGTGCTTCTGAAGAGCAGTGAGGGTTCTGGGGGGGCCCCCACTCCCCACCCACTTCGTTCCTACCAGCCGTTTCACATGCTGATAGATGGGGACATGCCCTGACACGGGCTAGTCAACCCCAAATCCGTCACCCAGATAAAGCAGACATTGGGCGGATAACAGGAGAATAAGAGCTAGCGCCTTTGACGTCCTCGCCTTTCTCAGATTGTTGGTGCTGTTTGACCACAGCCTTTCCTTTTTCCTAAAAATTTTTAATACCAAAAATACCATTAAAAGAGCCCATACCCTCATTGTGTCAATATATTGGAAGGTGTAAGTAAAATGTATAAGTTCCTAGCAAAATACAACTTGTCAAATGGGCACACGAGGAAATAGCTACCTAAATAGTCGTCTGTATAAGACAAAATTAAATCTGAAATTATAAAATTCACACACAACCCCACAAAGCAGTCCTTAGGCCCAGATGGGAATTCTTCCAATATTTCAGAAAGAATTTACACAAGCGTTACGCCAGCTTTTCCAGAGACCAAAGGAAGGAACACATCCACGCTTGTTTTATAAGACCGGCACAATCTGGACACTAAAATCTGACAAGATATTAGAAAAAAACAAAAAACGAACAATTACAGGCTGTCATTCATGAACATAGGCACAAAATCCCTAAACCAAAGCTGATCAGTGATTCTCTCTCATCACGGATGTTTCTCTCTCTCCCCCTCCCTTCCTCTCTGAACACAATAAAAATATAGTAAAAACCAAAAATAAATACATGAAGAGGCCCTTTGCCCAGTTGCCAACTCTTGGTCCTTGCAAATAAAAACCTTCCACCAGGGGGCCCCCAAGCTCTGGTGAAGGAGAAGAGGGGGGAAGGACAAAATCCACTGGTGGTTAAAGGGGGAGAGGGTCCTGGCCGGTGTGGCTCAGTGGTCGAGCATCTGCCTATGAACCAGGAGGTCACGGTTTGATTCCCGGTCAGGGCACATGTCTGGGTTTTGGGCTGGATCCCTAGTAGGGGGCGTGCAAGAGGCAGCCAATCCATGATTCTCTCCCATCATTAATGTTTCTATCTCTCTCTCTCTCCCTCTCCCTTCCTCTCTGAAAACAATAAAAATATAAAAGAAAAAAGAGAAAAATAAAATAAAAAAGCTCAAAACCCTGGAACAATTGAGTAAGCCAAGTCAAATGATGGGCTTTGGGTCCAGGAGGCACGTCCAAGAACACAGCGGTCAGTGTGGTCTCTGAGTGGAGCTTCTCAGGAACACATCTGGCCTGTGGCCACCGTGGGGGCGTCTGTGGGCTCCTGCAGGGGCCGGCTCAGCCTCCCAGCACCCATGGCGGCCCCTAACAGCAGGGCACACAGCCCAGGCCTGGGAGTCAGAGAATGTGTGTGACAGAGAGGGACTGCAAGCACGCTTGGGACCGGGAGGGAGGGAGAGAGAGCAGAGAGGGGGGAGGGGGGGGGGAGAGAGAGAGAGAGAGAGAGAGAGAGAGAGAGAGAGAGAGAGGTGGGCTGGGGTGTGAAGGAGCCAACAGAAGGCAGAGAGCCCTTGAGAGCCAGCAGGTGTCCGAGCAGGGTGGGCAGAGGTCCCCTCTCCCTTCTCCTCCCAGGCTCCTCCTAACTCCCCCACCCCTCTGCATGGCCCCTCCATCCCTACCAGCCTCCACCTCTCCTCTTGACCCCCCCCCCCCCCCACTTCTTCTCAGGGCGGAACTTGACCACAGCCGGCTGTGCTGGTGGCTCCTCCCACCTGCCCATCTGAAGAACCCCGTGTGCCTCTGGCCGCCGGCCCGCCCGCCCGTTTGACCTCTGCTTTGGTTCCCGGGACCTTGTTTTATCATCATAAAGTGTTTCCAGGCTGAAAAGGGTGGGACCTGCCCATGCCTCAGAGCAAGCGCCAGCGCCAGCCAAGTTCACGGCCTGCCCCCTCCTGCCTCCCTCCCCCCCCCCCTTTTCGCTCCCCAGCACCCCGCAGGCAACCCCAATAGCCGCGGCCTTGGCTCTCAGTGGAGAGGCTGCTTCAGGTGGTCCTGGGATGTGAGCTTCCTGTGCTTAGGACCTGGAGAAGCCAACTGGGCGAGCCAGGCAGGAGGGTGGCAGAGGGATGAGCAAACGGAGGGGGTGCAGGCAGAGCCCCCCTCCCCTCCCCGCGCCCCAGCGTGTGGGTGGGACCCCCGGGGAAGGGTGCAGGGCCGCCCAGCCTCCTCTCCGGCCTGCCTCAGGACAGGGAGGAAGAGGAAGGCGAGGGTAAGGGACACCACGCCTGGCTGGAAGGCCGCGGCTCTGAGCAGGGGCTTGGCATCCGTCTCGCCTTCAGGCTCACGTGCAGTCTTGTGAAACCCTAGCGCTTGACCCAAATCCCACGACCCACCCCACCTGCAGCAGCGGCCTGAGGGTCCCCGGGGAGAAATAAAGCGAGGAAACTGTGAAATCAGGTCCAACGGAAAAAAAAAAAAGAGAGAGAGAGAGGGCTGGATTCCCCCCTTCTGTTCTTGGCAACCACTTCCAGAAGGCTCCGGGGAAGGAGAATTTGATAACCAGGCAACTACACCCTTAGATAGCCCGGCGTCTGGCCCTTAGCCAGGGGCACGTTTGCAGTGGAACGGGAGAGTCATTTCTACAAAATGCATTTGTCTTTCAGCTCTTAAGTGTCTGTCTGTCCCCACACCCCTCTCCCTCCGACCCTTTCTCTCCTTCCTCCCTCCAGCTTTCTCTTGCCCTCCTTCCCCGCCCTCCCCCAAGGATGGGTCTTTAGTGGGACTTAGATCAGACCCGATCACACTGCCTGGTACCCTCACGGGCCACCCAGAACCCTCTTTTCTTCTCTTCCATTATTTTCCTCTTAATCCCCCGCCTTCCACTCCCGGAGAGGGGAAGGCAGTCTATATGTTCAACGTATGTCTTCCTTGTCCACTTTCTGCTTCGAAATACAGTGTCGTTTTGTGCTTTCATTACATAAACATAGTGTCAAGCGATTCACATTTTCAATTCAACACTGCCTTCGCCACAGCTTCAGGGGGAGCTAGCTGACATGCACTGTGTGACACGGGCCCGTGTCTGGAGTGCACCGTAGGGTAAGTTGTGACGCGGGCGCACTCACTAAGCGATCAAAGCGATCAACACATTCATCAGTCCCCGATGTCGCCTCCTGTCTCTTGGCCATCCCTTCAGCTTGTTAATACTGTGAGCTGCAATGACTGAGTTTTTAAAAAAATACATATTTATTGATTTCGGAGAGAGGAAGGGAGAGGGAGAGAGAGAGAGAGAAACATCAATCACTCGACCAGTTTGAGCCATCACCATCGGCATTTCCTAAAGTCAAATATAAATCTGGGTCAGTTCCCTTCTCCCGCACATCCTCGCGTTAAATTCGAGCCTCGTTCATCAGACCAGCTGCTTCCCTGGAGCAGAGAGAGGAACAGGGAGAGAAGGAGGGACTGTGGGAACCGGAGGGGCGGTGCTGTGAGGGGAGGAATCTGGCCGAGCAGGGCCAGGTGTGCCGCTGAGTGACAGAACGTATATTGCTTTGCTCCGTCGTCTGTGAGGGAGGGGAGCTGGCTGTTGGGATGCTGCTCTGTGCTCATGCCTCCCACTCTCGCCCTTGTCCCGCTAATTTAGCAAAAAAGGGAGCGCAAGGTCCTCTTTGTCAGAGGCTGCCTCCCCCGCTTCGGGAGGGACAGGAAGATACAGTTCTTCTCAACAATAGGGCCCGTGTGGCTCAGTGGGTCGGGCATTGTCCCGCACACCAAGAGGTCAGCAGTTCGATTCCCGGTCAGGGCACATGCCCGGGTTGTGGGCTCGATCCCCATTAGGGGGCGTGCAGGAGGCAGCCGATCCATGTTTCACTGTCACATCGGTGTTTCCCTCTCGCGTTCTCTCTAAGAATCTCTCTATATATAAAAGCCCAGTGACCAAACAGCAAATGACGAGAACAACCGGTTGAACAGTCGCTATGATGCGCACTGACCACCAGGAGGCAGACACTCAATGCAGGAGCCGCCCCCTGGTGGTCAGTGCTCTCCTACAGTGGGAGCGCTGCTCGGCTGACCAGGATGAGCTGCTCTCCCACAGCTGCCAATCCCTGCAGGCCATGCCCCCCACCAGTGCACGAATCCGTGCACTGGGCCTCTGGTCTATTATAAATATTTAAATTATTTTAAAATCAATGTTTTAAGGAGCAGGGCTAGTAACTTGGACTTGTTCTGCAATATCACTACCAGGGCCTGGTTGGGTGAGCCGAAATTCCCAGACAGTGGCGATTCCCAGAGTCAGGCAGGAATGGCCTGGGTGGCTAGGGCACCCCTTCACCGTGAGGCAGACCCAGGAAGTGGGGAGGTGCGTGCAGACCCCACAGGGAGAGGTGGGCAGGAGGCACCCCGGGGATGAGGATGCTGGCCAAGCAGTTGCATTTTGGGCCGGGCTCCAGGCTCTACAGGGAAAGAGTGAAATATAAATCAGGGGAAAAAATTTAAAAGCTACCCCCCCCCAAAAAAAAAAAATTGAAAAAGAACCCAGGCCTTTGGAGCTGAGAGCAAGCCTGTGCTTGCCTTTCCCACATATCTGGCTGTAGATGGAAGATGGGACTGATGCCAGACGCCCCCTGCTGGAGGGTATGGGGCATCTCATGGGCTCCTAGGAGGAGGGGTGGGCCATGGCTCAAGGACCAAGTGAATTTAGACTCAAAGAGGTTGTCGCGGGATTCCCCTCTGACACCCTCTCTCCTCACCTCCCGCCCTGGCCAATGGCTCGGCAGCGGGTTCTGGAAGGCAATGGTTTCCTTTTCATGAGGGACTCTGCACACATAGGCTTCGCCACTGGGTTGCCATGGCTACTGGTTTCCACCAAAGTAGATGCTGGTGCTGCTGAGGGAGGGATGGGTGGCTCAAGGACCAAGTGAATTTAGTCTCAAAGAGTTTGTCACGGGAATCCCCTCTTGCACCCTCTTCCCCTCACCCCCCGCCCTGGCCAATGTCTAGTCAGTTGGTTCTGGAAGGATCATGGGTCTTCTCCCACCCACACATGGATGGAGCATGCACAAGGGTCTAGGCGCCTGCACCCAGCTCACCAGCTCAAGAAAGGCCCGAGTCAGGGGGGACTAACGAGGGTCAAGTTTGGGCTGAGGGCCCACAGTCCTCTTAATACTGCCCAGGGGTCATCCGCTTTCAGTAGCCATAGTAACAGGCATGGTGATGGCTGCCGGCACCCAAGCATGACTGTCGGGCATGAAGTGTCCAAGAGAGGCACGTGACCGACCTGCTGGTGTCTGTTCCAGCAGCATGATGGGAAAGCTCTCCGCCCACCAGAAGAGAGTTGTTCACAAAACACAGGTGGACACACCACAGCGTGGAGGAGCTGTTTTGACCCAGAGCCAACCAAGGCCAGCTGCCCGCATGTCACACTCAGGCCTCTGCTGCCACCTGTAGGGCTTTGGTGGGCTTGCGTGTCTTGTGTTCATCTCCCCCCGACCCCTGACTCTTCCATCTGTGAAATGGGTTTAAGCCCCGCCCTTCCAAAAAATTAAGACAAAGCTATTTGTGTGTGTAAACATGAAATGAGATTATGGCAAATAGTGATTTTTTAAGAAAATATGCTTTTACTAGAGGGCCAGTGCACGAATTCATGCACGGGTGGGGTCCAGCTGGTCCACCCCAATTGGGGCCAATCGGGCCAGGTCGGCTGGCGGGAGGGGCCTTGGGTGGTTGGCCAGCCAGCCCTACCCCCTGGTCGAACTCCTGGTCAAGGGGACAATTTGCATATTAGCCTTTTATTATATAGGATTGATTTTAGAGAGGAAGGGAGAGGGAGAGAGAGAAACACCAATGATAAGAGGGCATCATCCATCGGCTACCTCCTGCACGCCCCCTACTGGGGATCGAGCCCGCAACCAGGGCATGTGCCCTGACTGGGAATGGAACTGTGACCTCATAGGTTGACGCTCAACCACTGAGCCATGCCGGCTGGGTGCAACTTGATTTAAAAAAAAAAAAAAGTTTTGTCAATTAGTCTTGGATGTCTCTCCATGTGATTATAAACACCAAATTACTACATTTTCCTTTATTGATGCCTGGTGTTCTGTTAGCCATGTATCTGATGATGGACATACAGGTTTTTGCAGTTTGTGTGTGCTGTGGTGACCATTCTTGTCCTTGTGCCATTGTTTCTCCATGGTAGGTAACCAGATGGGAATTACAGAGTTGCTGGGTGTATGCATTTTAAATTTTACTGCCGATTGCCCAGCTATTCTTTATAGTGGCTGCGCCAGTTTTCACTCCCAGCCATGGGCACAAGAGTGTCCTCTCCAGTGTCTGATATTTCCCAGCTCTCTAGTTTCGCACAGTCTAGTTGCTCTCTAGTTGCTGCTTTAGTCTGCCTGCGTCTGTTAGGTTGACAGTGACTCCTTCAGGCTGACTTCAGCGGCGTAAGTCATGGTTCCCCTGGCTGCTCCTCACCGGCTTTGAGTCGCAGGCCTTTGAGCTGGTTCTTTGGCCAACAAAAGCTGCACCAAAAAGGTCACCATGACACTTCTCCATCTGTAAGAGGGTGTGACCATACCTGTTCCGCTGGCTTCTGTGAGGATAAAGACAGCAGGCTGTGTGAAGGGTCTGGATAAATTCTGCTATGTTGGATGTAGCCGGCAGTCAGGTGCAAACAGAGGTGTGCAAGCAAGTGCCCAGCGGCAAACATCCAGATGCAGCGAGAATGCGCTTTTATAGGGATGGCACGGTTGGCCAGGACGATTTCCAGCCTGTCTTCTTGTGCAGCTGGGGCGGCAGGATCAGGGATTTTAAACATGAGGAGAAACTTTCAAGATTAGAGACTTCCCCAAGGTGGTCCCTCAAGGTGTCCCCTCCTGGGTCCTCCGGGGTCGCGCGCCACCTGGCGTCCGGTCTCCGCCACTGCCCAGAAACCACGTGTAAGAAAGTGCTTACAACCTAACAACACACCCTGGTTTTCACCCGTCCTAGCCAATAGGCGAGGGGGAGGCGGGGCAGGGGAAAGCAAGCGCCCAATCACCTCCTGCTCTCCGAGGGGAGGGCGGGGCTTCGGGTTTACCACGTTGGGTTTGTCCGCAGCGCTAATTACTTTTTCCAGAGGCAGGAGGAGGGTTTCACTCCGGCTGGCGCCGCCGCCTCGCGCGCTCCTGCTCTGCCGTGACCATCCGGGGGGCTGCTCCTCCCCAGTACCATGTGTGACGGCGCCCTGCTGCCTCCCCTCGCCCTGCCCTTGCTGCTGCTGCTGGTTTGGGGACTGGACCCGGGCACAGGTAGCGCCCCCTCTCCCGCCGCCCTTCTTCGCCGGTGCCTCTCGCGACCCCCTTGCTTCTGCCCTCCCGAGGCAGCCAGGCGGCCAGCGCCCGGCCGTGCAGCGCTGCTCGGGCGCCGATCGGCTGACAGCGCCCTGGCCGACGAGGCGCAGGCCGCAGCCGCAGGATGGGGTTCCGAGCCGGGCTGCCGCACGGGGGACCTTCGGCGGGTGGTCGGGCCCGGGCGGAGGCGCTGGCGGGCACGGAGGCGCCGAGGCCAGGGCCGGGCAGAGCGCGCCCGCTCGGGGTCGCGCTGTCCGGGTGCTGTCTGGACCCTTGCACGACGGGCGGCCGGCGGGAGGGCCGGCAGGAGGGCGGGTGGGCCCCGCCGCGCTGACACGTCTCCTCTCTCCCCTTCAGCTGTCGGCGACGGGGCGGCCGACGTGGAAGTGGTGCTTCCGAGGCGGGTGCGCCCGGACGACGTGCACCTGCCGCCGCTGCTGCCCGGGGTCCCCGGGCCCCGACGGCGGCGGCGCCCCCGCGCCCCCCCAGCCGCCCCCCGCCCCCCGCCCGGCGAGCGCGCGCTGCTGCTGCACCTGCCGGCCTTCGGGCGCGACCTGTACCTGCAGCTGCGCCGCGACCTGCGCTTCCTGTCCGGCGGCTTCGAGGTGGAGGAGGCCGGCGAGGCCTGGCGCCGGGGACGCCCCGCCGAGCTGTGCTTCTACTCCGGCCGCGTGCTGGGCCACCCCGGCTCCCTGGTCTCCATCAGCACCTGCGGCGCCGCCGGCGGCCTGGTACTGCCCGCGGCCCCTCCTCCGGGTCTGCCCCTCAGTCTGTCGCGGCGCAGGGGGTGGTCCCCCAGGAGGGCTGGGCTTCGGCTGGGGGGCCTTGGTGGGAGCTTAAGCCTCCAGGGGCTGCTCTACCGCAGACAGAGGGGGATATGTCTCAGCCCGTCAGGCCCCCAGACAGAGAGGCGCACTCTCTCTCTCCCCCCTCTCTGGGCCCAGGTGTAGAGCGTGTGCACGTCCTGGGGAACACCTGTTGGCGTCCGTCTCCCCTCTTCTTGGCTGTGGGGATGGGGTGGTGGGCATTCATTCCCCTCCCTTCTGTCCCTTTGAGACCTCTGTCCATGGAAAAGGGAGTTTGGGGGGCTCCCCCTCCCAGGCCACTAACCCACTCTAATTAGTTGTGAACCAGGAGGGAGAGGATGCCCCTACCCTCGTTCTCTTACACGACACGTAGGCGATTGTGGGGCACCCACCCTGAGCCAGGCCCGAGGGGTGCTGACCTTGGACATAAGGTTCTCCCTGTCTCCAAAAGTCCCCAGCTGTGGCGATAGCTCTTCCTCTGTCCCCAAGACCCTGCCCCCTGCAATGCAGGCACCCGTGTTCCGTGCACCTGCCTGGACCCCCAGTGGTCACTCCGCCGCACTCCGCCTGGCCAGGTGCTTCCCAGCACCTCCTCGGGCCCGAGGAGCGCAGGCTGCCCCCAGCAAGCCTGGCAGAGGCGCAGGGCCTGAGCCACACAGCTGCTTCTCTGTCTACTGCCATGCCTGGCTGCCGGCGAAGCAGTTTCTTGTTTCTATCTACTTATTTTTTAAAATATATTTTTATGGAGTTCAGAGAGGAAGGGGGAGGGGGAGAGAGAGAGAAACATCAATGATGAGAGAGAATCATCCATCGCCTGCCTCCTGCACGCCCCCTACTGGGGATTGAGCCCTAAAGCCGGGCATGAGCCCTGACCGGGAATCAAACAGTTCATAGGGTGATGCTCAACCACCTCCGGGCAGGGAAGCAGTTTCTGACATCGTTGTGTGTCTGCCCTTCCCAGGCACAAGGAACTGCTTGCCCCACCTTGAGCTTATCTGGCTGCAGCTTCTAGAATTCCTTCGCCCTTCCTCACGCCGCAACAAAGCCAGACGGCCTGGGGTCCAGGTTCCTAGGACAATTCTGTTTTCTTCTGAGCGATGGAGGGGACCCCAGGGGAAATGTCCTAGGCCTGGCACTCGCCAGTGCCCCAGTCCGGACGTTTCTGTGCCCTGCGCGGAATGTGATCTCCTTTTACTCAGCCAGGAGAAATCGATTTCTTTGGCGAAACCAGGAAAACGGGCCGTAGGCGGAGGGGGCAGAGAACGTGGGCTGTGGGCGAGGAGGGTTAAGTCGGAGCGAGAAAGGCCCCGATCGCGGTAGGACTGGGGTCAAGGCCGGATCACGTTCTGGGAGGGACTGGAAGGCCCACATCATTTTTGCTGTTGTTGCCAAAGTGTTTAAAGTCTAGGTCACATCCCTGTACTGTACATGGAAACATCTGAATCCCATTTGCTGCGGTTTAGTGAGTTTCTGTAGAGGTCAGAGTTTAGACTTCTCGGTGTAAAGTTTCCAGCGAGTAGCTAGCTCTCTGCGGAGGAGCCGGGGGTGGAAATCTGGATCGCATCGGTTTAAATCCCCACCGAGCGAGCGAGTGAGCGAGCGAGGGAGCGAGCGCTGGGCCCTCTGCAGATGGCATCGGAGCCATGAGAGTTCATGTCAGTCCTCCAGGCTTTCGGGGCTGCCCTTCGCTCCGGCGCCATGTGAGGGCGCTGTGCTTTAGATAAAGGAACAGGGCCAACAGGCTGAGCTGGGCCCTGCCAGCGGCGGGTGGACCTCGTAGAGGAGAGATTCTAAATTCCTGCCCAAGCCGTCGCTTCTGTTGTTTAGTCTGCCCTGTTCCTCCCGGCCCTGGGAGCTGGATGCTGGGCCCTCCTGCCTTAAGTGCACTCTGGCCGGAGGCAGGAGGGGACAGACGGCCTGGGGACTTGGTTTGCAAGGTGGTCGGGAACGCATGGAGAAGAGAAAGAAGGGGGGTAGAGGGCTGACTAGGTCTGCATGGCGCTCCGTGCTTGAGACAGTTCAGGTGGGAGGGCACCTGAGAGTCCCTCTTGACCGCGGTGGAAGCACTGGGAGGTGGAGAGCTGGCGTGTGCGCGTGTGTGCGTGGCATGTGTGAGGACAGGCGTGGCTCCAAGGCGTGGGGGACAGGGCAACGCCACGTAGAAAAATTCTGGTGGCCATAGAACCGGAGGTAGAGCAGGGGTGGCCCACTCAAGCTGTAAAAGGCTGAACAGCAACTATTTTAGGGATTGGGGGACCCTTTTAGCAAGAAAGCAGCCGCAGAGGGTAAATAAACAAATGGACATTCAATAAAACTTTATTGAACCATGTTGCGTATCAAGGAAATCCTGCCACACCTAACGTCCCCACAGTGGCTCAGGGAGCAGGGGCGGAGACACAGCCCTGCTCCTGCTGTGTGGACTCCTCCCTGCTGTCTGTCTCCTGGGACATTTTGTTGTTGTTGTTTTGTTAATCCTCCCCCCCCCACCCCGAGGATATTTTTCCATTGATTCTTAGAGAGAGTGGAAGGGAGGGGAGAGACTGAGAGAGAAACATCGATGTGAGAGAGACACATTGACCGGTTGCCTCCTGCATGTGCCCCCACCAGGACTGGGGATCGAGCCTGCAACCGAGGTACCTGCCCTTGACCGGAATCGAGCCCGGGACCCTTCAGTCCGTGGGCCGACGCTCTACCCATTGAGCTAAACTGGCCAGGGCTCCAGAGACATTGGAAGGAGGGGTACAGTGAGAGTAGATCCTCCCTTCATTGTGTAGGGGCCTGAAGAGTAACCCTGCCCCCCCCCCCCGCCCCCTCCGTGCTCCCAGTGGGCACAGGTGTGGGCTGCGGCGTCTCCTCTCCCTGAGCCTCACGTCGGAAGGCTGGGCAGGCTGTGTGCGCTGCCTGGAGCTGCAGAGCCCACGGGCTCCAGCATTCGCTGTGTTCTGTTTATGCGGCTCCGCTGTATTTACATTTCCCAGAGTCCTCGGAGGTGGCGTCAGGCTTTGGAAGCGTGTCCGTAGCTGTGTCATTTCAAAGCCATGACGTCCGCGCCGGGGAGGAAGGTATTTCCTGCCCCACATAGCTGACGTCAGTTTGGCCCCGCCGCCGCCGCCCGTGAGGAGGACCGGATCGCGGGATGCCAATGCGGCGGGAACCCGGTTCAGCTTCCCCGGGATTGGCAGTGGAGACGGAACTCCAAGGTTGGAATGAGCGTCCGTGCCGCTGGTGGGAAGAGAGGGGGTGACTGCCACCCCTGCCCGTGAGGACACGCAGCCGGAGGACGGGAGGGCCCTGCCCGCGGGGTCGGGCAGCCGAGCAGTGACCCGCGGCTTCGGGTGAACGCTGACAAACTGGGGAGTCCAGGCGTCGGGCTCCGGCCACCCCTTCCTGGCCGAGGCCGGGCTGCCAGGGCCGGGCTGTGCGTGAGATGTTGGGACCAGCCCGGACCCTCAGGAGCTCTGGGCTGCGGGAGGTTAAGAGGCCGGGCCCGTGCCCTAGCGCCGTGGTCGGCAAACCGCGGCTCGCGAGCCACATGCGGCTCTTGGGCCCCTTGAGTGTGGCTCTTCCACAAAACGCCACGGCCTGGGCGAGTCTATGTTGAAGAAGTGGCGTTAGAAGAAGTTTAAGTTTAAAAAATGTGGCTCTCCAAAGAAATTTCAATCGTTGTACTGTTAGTATTTGGCTCTGTGGACTCATGAGTTTGCCGACCACTGCCCTAGCGGGTGTGGCTCAGTAGATAGAGCGTCGGCCTGCAGACTGAAGGGTCCCGGGTTCGATTCCGGTCAAGGGCACGTACCTTGGTTGCAGGCTCGATCCCCGGCTCTGGTTGGGACACGCGCGGGAGGCAACCAATCGATGTGTCTCTCTCACGTCGATGTTTCTCTCTCTCCCCATCTCTCCCCCTCCCTTCCAGTCTCTCTCTAAAAAAAAAAAAAAGTGGGAAAATATCCTCGGGTGAGGATTAATAACAACAAACAAAGAGTTACCAGACTCTTGATTGCTTATAAAATTGCCTGCTTTTTCACGCAACACCACGTGGCCACATAGAGCAGCAGCAGGAATTCGTCTTGGCAAAAATTCTATGGTGTGGGGACCACTTGGAAGGGAGCAAGCAGACCAAACTGCACGGTCGCACGCCGTTACATTGGTCCAGGTGTCGGGAAGGTGCCTCGTCCTGAGTGACTCACCGATGAATAGTATTATCCGGGGGCAGCGGAAACATCCTTGGAAAACGCAAAGCTCTGTGCAAAGAAATAGCTGAGTGGCGGTTAAGGAACGTAAGAAGACGGCAGAGGACAGCTGGAATTTGGAAGGACGGAGGGACACAAAGGGAAGAACTTGGACCCGAGAATGCTAAGCTGTCTCTGCAGAGACGTCCCCATGGCCTCGAAGTGACCTTGTACACCCGCCACCGCTCCGGGGCCTCAGGCTGCCCGTGACCGTCACCCAGGGCACGGGATGAGATTCCCTCGTTTGAACTTTCGCTTCGCTGGCAACGTCGTGAAAAAGAAAGCGGAGCTGGAGACGGGGCGATGAACTGGAGGCATCTCAGACGGATCGCATTCTTGGAGTTCATTTCCTGAACGCTGAGCTGCTGCAGCTGGCCGGCCTCGGATGTGTCCAGCGGGAGAGGTTTTTGCAGCCAGAACCTCAGGGGGAGCCACGCAGAGCCACCGTGAACCTCTCCCTGCGCTCGCTTCTGCGCACGGATGCGCAGTCATGTTCTTATTGTTCTTCTTTTTTAAAAAAAAAATTTTTTTTTAATTGATTTCAGAGAGGAAGGGAGAGGGAGAGAGAGAGAGATAGAAACATCCATGATGAGAGAGAATCATGGATCGGCTGCCTCCTGCATGCCTCCTACTGGGGATGGAGCCCGCAACCCGGGCATGTGCCCTGACCGGGAATCGAACCGTGACCTCCCGGTTCCTGGATCGACGCTCACCCACGGAGCCCCGCCGGCCAAGGCACGTTCTTGTTCTTCAGGACATGGGGCTGCACGGCCGGTCGTCGGGGGCTGTGACCCTGGAGCCAGACCCTTAGCTGCTCACAAAGAGAAGGCAGTGGGCGGAGCCTGTGCAGTCCTTGAGGGAGAGCTGGCCACCAGGGCCTGGGAGACACGTCTCTCCTCGTGCCCCACAGGCCGTCCCAGGCCTTCCCAGTTATCAATCAACCAGCCAGCCAGCCAGCATGTGACAGCGACCGGCTCCCTGTCACCCACCTGCCAAGCGCAGGCCGCTCTGGTCGGCTCCCATCCAGCCTCGGAGAGAGGGAGATGCCGGCCGTTCCTCGGAAGGCGGTCCGGGTTCACCCAGGAGGGCTCCTCGGGGCGGGACCCATCCCATGGCCCAGGCCGGACCTGCCAACTTGACTTCCACATGGAAATGATTACCTGTGGTCATCGAGGTCTTCCGTACACCAGCGCCAGCGGGCCCTGTGGGCCCCCCGCGGCCCACCTCTGCCTCCGTCGGCCTCTTTGGTCTCCCCAAAGCACCTCCCGCTCCAGTAGTAACTTCAGGGGAGAGGCTCGCAGGCCGCGCTCCCCTGCGGGTCACGCACCGCCACTCTAAGGGTTTTATTTGGGCCGTAAAATCTCCGAGTTGTTCTTGGCAGACGTTCTAATGAATTAGAGACCTTGACATCTGCTTCGAGCCGTCCCGTACGGTCTCCCCTGTGTGTTGAGGACGGAAGGTTGTAGGCGATCGTATGGGGCGATCCGATTTACTTTCGAAGAGGCGTGGTGTCCACGCGTCCTTGGGGAAGGGGGAGGGGTCTGCTTCGTGAGGCAGAGCGTCTCAGAGTACAGTCCCGGGTGGCCGTGGCCGTGGCCGTATCGCGTGGGGCCTGTCCGATGGGCACGTTCTGGGTTCCACCCAGACGTCCGGGGCTTTGGGGTTTGAGAAGCGCTAGTTTAGGGTGTCATCGCTTTTAGACAAAGGGATGGGGCAGAGAGAAGGAAGGATCCTGGAGAAGGAGCATGTCCCAAGTTCAGGAACAGTTCTGCACATCGTGTGTATGTGTGTGTATGTGTATGTGTGTATGTATGTGTGTGTATGTATGTGTGTATGTGTGTGTATGTGCATGTATGTGTGTGTATGTGTGTGTATGTGTGTGTGAATTAATATTCATCCTATTAAAGCGACTGATGAAAAAATCCTAGTTCTTAAATTTTTCATTCAATTTACAAAGTCTGTTTCATTGATCATCCAGCAACTCTTGGCATTTAGGGGGCTTTGAATAATATTGGGCCCCACTTACAAATTTGGTGATTAACAACGTTTTGACCTTTCACACTGTGCTTAGAAATCTAACCTATTCAGTTTCACTTTTAGGTTCTTTGTTTGGTTAAAAAACAAACCCTCGGCCCTGGCTGGCATGGCTCAGTGGCTAGGGCATCGGCCTGTAGACAGAAGGGTCGCAGGTTCGATTCTGGTGAAGAGTACATGTCTGACCCATTCCATCCTCTGTTGAATTCTAAATATCCCCAGAGGGAGATCCATTTTCTCATTAAGGACAGAATTGTCATTCATTCCCAACACGTTTGGGGTCTCCTCCTCAGGTAGACTTTTGGGGATGGTTTTAAAAATTATTTTAAAAATCAATTTTGGCCTGGCTGGTGTGGCTCAATTGGTTGTTCGTCATCCCGTGCACGGGAAGGTTGCCGGTTCGATTCCCACTCAGGGCACATGCGGGCTCGATCCCTAGTAGGGAGCGTGTAGGAGGCAGCCAATCAATGTTTGCTCTCATCTCTCTCTCTCTCTCTCTCTCTCTCTCTCTCTCTCTCTATATATATATATATATATATATATATATATATATATCCCCCTCCCCCCTTTCCCTTCCTTTTTCTCTAAAAATCTTTTAAAAAGTCATATGTGTTTTTATTTTTTTCCAAATTTGCTTTGATTAATAAATACATCTTTGAAAGCAAACCTGGAAAGTGGGTGCTGCCGCATATATCACTGGACCCCGCCCCCCCACACCTTGTGACCCCCTCCCCAACACAACTGCGGGTGGGATGCCTCAAGGCACACACAGGCTCCTCCTCGGGCTCCGTACGCTGGGCCTCCTGCTCGGAGAAAGCCCCGGTGTGGGAACCAGGCCACAGTCAGGTGGCCTTGCTGTCCCCGAGCCGCTGGGGTCCCAGGCGAGCGTGAACGAAGGTGACCGACATCCCGTGTGTTGTTTTTCCCGGGCAGGTCGGCCTCATCCAGCTGGGGCAGGAACAGGTGCTCCTGCAGCCCCTCAACAGTTCCCGGGGCCCGCTCGGCGGCCGAGAGCACCTGGTCAGGCGCAAATGGTCCCTGGCACCCAGCCCCTCCACCGAGGCCCAGGCCCCCGGCCCGCTCTGCCAGGTTCTCACAGGTGAGTCTGGGAGACGGGACGGCTGACTCCCATGTGGCGCCGTCGCACACCCCCTTACCCACCCCCACTGGTGTGTCCCCCCATGCAGCCAAGTCACGTGACCTGTGACTCTCTTTTAGGGCGACTTGGTTATTTAGAAACTAGAGGCCTGGTGCATGAATTCGTGCACCTGTGGGGTCCCTCAGTCTGGCCTGCTGGGATCAGGCTGAAACCAACTCTCTGACAGCCCCTCAGGGGTCCCGGATTGCGAGAAGGCGGTTCTCAGGTGATGCACCATGGAATCGGGCTCCCTCCTCTCTGGTTCTGGGTGCCTCACCCGAGAACCACTGCTGCCAAGAGACCACAGCTCGGCAGCTCCTGCGTTGAGCATCTGCCCGTTGGTGGTCAGTGCACATCATAGCTACTGGCTGGTCGGCCGGTTGTTTAGGCTTTTATATATATAGATGGGCCTTGCAGCTCTGCTCAGCTATTTCGAGCCGTCCTGCCCCTGCCCGGTGGTGATCCTTCCTTAGCCTAGGAGGCATGGGAGGTGACCGCGCTGGGTCAAGGTCAGCCCTGCCACGCTGGGGAGCTCCAAGTGGTGGATGAAGAGAGGACGCCAGCAAGCATTAGGGTTTTGCTCTGTTCCTTCCCACACCCTCACAGAAGCAGGGAGGCTGGACTCGGGGTAAAGTCACTGGGAACTACCAAGTACCACGAAGTCCTAGGCTAGGGCAAGCGCGTGGAAACCTCCCTCCCCCTCCCGTCAAACCCGCACCGTCTGCGGCTGGTCTAGGTGCGCGTGGGCCATGTCGCGGAATGCCCGGCCCGTGGCCCGCCGCCCTCCTCTGCAGGGGCGTGACCTCGAGGATCGCTGACGAGAGACGATAAACGATAAACGGCGCTTGTGTTTGCATTTCTGTCCCTGGGGTTATAGTGGAGGCATCCTTTGGAAGGACTGTTTAGCCTCCAACAAAGGAAATGAAACTATTCACAAAAGCAGGGCGGGGAGGATGTGCTGGAAACCAAGTCAAAACAAGAGCAGTCATGCAAAAGCGCAGGCAGCAATTACTGAGGCGGCTGAGGAGCTGACCTCCCCCACATCGCACCTCCCGGGGCTCCCCTGTGTGCGGGAGAGGCGGGCGTATTTGAGGCCCTGCCCCGGCGGGGGAGGGTGGGGAGGTGGTGGTGGTGGGGGGACAGGGGGGACACAGACCAGGGAGAAAGGTGTATGTTTTGCTCTGGGGTCCTTCCTTTGCACGAGGGTCTCCGTGAACTTGGCTGCTCTGTTGAGAAGGACAGTGGCCGCTATTAATAGGCTTATAATCAGCATCGCACGTTGTGAGTTCAGCAACAGGGAACATGGATTGATTACTGAGATGCCCGCAACCGGCATTGTTAGAGTTTCCCGGAAAGGTGAATCGAAGGGACCCAGCTTTTCCCACGGGAATGGGGTCTTCATGGCTGAACGTGGTGGCCAGGGAGGTCCCTGGGCCTCGTCCTTAAGGTTGTGTTGCCCCAGCCGGGGACATGGCTTAGGGGTGGCCAGCTGGCTCATGCAGGTGAGGGGGTCAGATAAGTCTTCCTGCTCCAGGAAACACTGGAGTGAGCTGTGAGTAAGGTAAGCCGCCATGCTCTCCAGGGGCACAGAGGGACTAATGCAGTCACGGCCAGCTGGAGGGAACCACTGAGCTTGCATTTCTTATTTTATTTATTTTTTAAAGATATTTTTACTAATTTCAGAGAGGGAGGGAGAGGGAAACATTAACGATGAGAGAGAACCATGGATCGGCTGCCTCCTGCACGCCCCCTACTGGGGATCGAGCCCACAACCTGGGCCTGTGCCCTGACCGGGAATTGAACCCTGACCTCCTGGTTCCTAGGTCGACGCTCAGCCACTGAGCCACGCCGGCCGGGCTGAGCTTGCATTTTCTCAGTCTTTGGGGCTCCCAGAGAGGAGACGGGCTGATCCTATTTCGGTTATAGCTCCTTGTTTTTAGGGCCTTATAAACCGATTCATAAAATATCACTCCAGTTTGGAAGGGACTTGGCATGAGAATGTGGAATCTGTGTGAGCCCTTTCCCCGCCTTTGGGTGAGAGTGTGCGTTTCTGAAGGTTTTTTGGCCATTCTCAACAACTAAAATGGGACTTGGGATCTTTTGAAATGTTTTTCAGTGTTTTTTTTTTTGTTTTTTTTTACGTGGTTATTTTTAGTTTAAAATTTTTTGTCTGTCTTCTGCGGTTATTTTCCTGTCTCCTTTCAGATCTGGTGTAGAGTCTTCACCTCTCATAGTCTCTAGCGAGCATCTGAATTTCGTCTCTTCTTGCTCCACCCTGGTAGATGGGACATGTCATGGTAGAGCCAGAGACTCAAATAATAAAACGACTTTTTGCCACGAGGCACTGTCACCATAGGACTCCTGCCCTGGCCAGTGTGTCTCAGCGATCAGAGCGTCGGCCTGCGCACCAAAGGGTCTCAGGTTCGATTCCCGGTTAAGGGCACATACCTGGCTTTCAGGTTTAGTCCGAGTGTGGGAGGTAACCAGTTGATGTCTCTCTCTCACATCGATGCTTCTCTCACACATCAGTGTTTCCCCCTCTCTCTGTCTCTTCCCCTTCCCTCCCACTCTTTCTAAAAATCAATGGGAAAAATATCCTCTGGCAAGGATTAACACACACACTCTCTCTCTCTCTCTCTCTCTCTCTCTCTCTCTCTCTCTCCAGGACTCCTACATGTTTAGAAGACGTCTGACAAGGGTAACCTCAAAGGAAGGCATCATGGTCCTTTGCCATCTAAGTTCTGTTCTGATTGTTCTTTTTTAAAAAACATATTATATTGATTTTTTTACAGAGAGGAAGGGAGAGGGATGGAGAGGTAGAAACATCGATCAGCTGCCTCCTGCACACCTCCTACTGGGGATGTGCCCACAACCAAGGTACATGCCCTTGACCGGAATCGAACCTGGGACCCTTCAGTCCGCAGGCCGACGCTCTATCCACTGAGCCAAACCAGTTAGGGCCTGATTGTTCTTTTTAAGTAATTGCAGTTATTTTGTAATATTGTCTGGTCCATTTATAGCATTAACAAGTTATTGTAGTCAGTGTTTAGAAAATACTGTGACTACTCAGAGATTGTATATTGCCAATTTATGCAAGAATTTGCATGTGTGACCGTGTGTGAGTGAGTGTGCGTGTGTGTGTGTATACTCTGTAGTAAATGATCGGTTGGGGCTTGTGCTTTGTATCCATTAAGATTCATTTGGTTGGAAATGAGAGAGATCAAACTGGCTTCAACACTGATGACATCGCTGCCATGGGCTCACGGAACTGAGGCTGGAGCTCAGCGAAGGCTTGGCCAGACCGGGCTTCTTGGCAGTTGTTGTTTTTTTTAAAAAAATGTTTTTATTGATTTCAGAGAGGAAGGGAGAGGGAGAGAGAGAGAGAGAGAAAAACATCAATGATGAGAGAGAATCATGGATCGGCTGCCTCCTACACACCGCCCCCTGAGGGTGGAGCCCACAACCCGGGCATGTGCCCTGGCTGGGAATCGAACCGTGGCCTCCTGGTTCCTAGGTTGATGCTCAACCCCTGAGCCACGCGGGCTCCTATGGCACATATTTTATAATGATGTTTCCTCCATAAGCCTGAGTGATCGCAGTCTCTCTGTCGTAATTCTGTGTTTTTCCCCTTTCCGTTGGACGTATTCTCCGTGAGAACACAGAAAAATCAGTCTAGGGCAAGCACCCTGGCCCTCTTCCGGAATATTCCCATTACTTGATTGAGAAAGAAAATTGAAAACTCAAGCGTGGAGACAGAAAGGAAAAGCACACCCAGCCGTGTGTGTGTGTGTGTGTGTGTGTGTGTGTGTGTGTGTGTGTGTGTGAGACTGCCTTTCTCACTGCCGTTCCCCCAAGCAGAGGAATTGGACGCTAAGCGTGTTATCTTTTCCCAGTCCTCTCCTGGGCTGTTATGCAACACCCCCCGCCCCCCCCCCCCCCCCCCCCCCGCCGCCCCACTTGAATAACTCGAAGCAGAGCCAGCCTCCAGCTTCCATAGGAAAATCTGTCTCGGAGCTGCGGGCAGACCGGTCCAGAATGCAGTTGCTTATTTAAAGTGCACGCTGGCCGGGACCAGCCAGGTGGCTGGAGGAAGCTCCTGGCAGCCGGGTCCGCCCTGAGGCAGGAGGAGGAAGAGGAATCGTGGTCCCCAGAAGGCGCGGGCCAGGCCCCAGGCCGCCGGGTGGCCGAGGCGCGGACTTCGTGTTCCAGGGCCGGTGGGGGTGGAGCGCGCGGCCCCTGCCAACTCCCGCAGAAGTGTCTGATTTTTGAATCAGCAGCGTCCCCCTTCCCGCTCCCTCCGAGGGGGAGAGCTGGAGGGAATGTGGGCCTGGGCTGGGGAGCCTGCCCGGCCTACCTCCCAGCAGGAGGACTCGGGCCAGAGTGTCCGACACGCGGAGGAGGGGAAGGGAGCAGACACCCAGTTTGCGGCGACTGTTTGCTCTTTCTAAGCAATGCCTTTCGGGTTGCCTTTTTTTTTTTTCTCCACCGCAAATGGTCTGGCTTTCTCAGTCCACTCATTTCTCATGGAAAAGCCCAGAAAAAAAAAAAAAAAAGGCTCGTCAGGACATCTGCTGCCCAGTGTTCTTGGGCGTCCTCCAGCCACGAAGGCAGGGCTCCGCTCCGCAGGGCCCCCCTCCAGGGCGGCGGGCGATGTCTCCTGCAGGACCAGACGGGGAATTCGCTCGCCACCACGGGGATAGGGTTGCACCCTCTGCCTGCAGCCCAGACCTTTCTCAGGCCATTAGCAAGTCATGGATCCGGCCCCGTGTCTCGGGGTTGGGACAGAGCTGGACGGTGCACCGTAGAGGAAAAGCCCCATAAAGCCCGCCCACGGGGGGCAGAAAATATCAGGCGTGGCTGGTGGTCGGCAGGGAATGGAACTGCCTTCGTGGTGAGAACCTGCCGGGAGGGGCCAAAGCCCCCCAGGTGGGGACAGGGAGACCCCACGCACACCCGCCGTGGGCATCGATGCCACCCCCGTGCTCAGGGACACTCAGGGGTGGGGGAGGCGAAACGGGGCTTGGCTTCTCTCCAAGGAGAGGGCGTTATTTATTTATTTATTTATTATTATTTTAAAAGATATTTTTATTGATATCAGAGAGCAAGGGAGAGAAAGAGAGAGAAACATCCATGATGAGAGAGAATCATCAATCGGCTGCCTCCTGCCCGCCCCCCACTGGAGATCGAGCCTGCAACCCGGGCATGTGCCCTGACCGGGAATTGAACCCTGACCTCCTGGTTCATAGGTCGATGCTCAACCACTGAGCCACGCCGGCCGGGCGAGACAGGCGTTATTTAGAGACAGAACTCAGAGGCCAGAGCTCAGGACACCTTATGGAGCCTGGACTTGGCCTCCTGGCCCTCACAGCCATCACACATGTTGTTGGTGTCGATATTTAAAGAAGTACCACTTTCTCCCGGATGATAAACTCTAGGGCACCCCCGGCCAAGCCGGCTGCTGCTTTTCCTCGTCCTCTGTAGAGTCTTCTGACTCCCCGCGCCTGTCGGGGACCTCCTGGCTTTGACTCGGGGACACCTTGCCCTGCGCGGGGCTGACCGTGGGCAGGGGCCGGCCGAGCGTCTGGGCGTCACGTTTGGGCGTCACGCCTGGTCTGTCCTGGGGGAAGGGGGTCCTCTGAGTCACATCTGGACGGCTGGTTGGTTCCCTTTGGGGCAGCAGTTAATCACGTTTTCAGTGTTGAGTGTTTCGAGCCGCACGGGGGCCGAGGCCCTCAATTAATTTCTGTCAGGGGCCTGGTAGGCTTGGCTCTGAGTTTGAAAAACTGCCCTTTTCTGTATCGATGGACTTTTCTCAGTGGTCTTGGCCATTCTAGTGATGTGAGCGTCCGCCTTTCATACCCTCCAGGGAGTGCCTGCCCCAAACCTCCCTCCATTCCCCTCCTTGGTGCCCTTCCCATAATGAAGACGGAGGTTTTGCACTTGAACGTCCGCAGAGAAATAGCACAGGTGTTCTTTTTTAAATATTTATTTTTTAAAAATATATTTTTATTGATCTTAGAGAGGAAGGGAGAGGGAGAGAGAGAGAGAAACATCAATGATGAGAGAGAATCGTTGATCGGCTGCCTCCTGCACGCCCCCTACTGGGGATGGAGCCCACATCCTGGGCATGTGCCCTGACCAGGAATGGAACTGTGACCTCCTGGTTCATAGGTTGACACTCAACCACTGAGCCATGACAGCTGGGCTCCTTGCAGTATTTTATATACATACTAGAGGCCCAGTGCATGAAATTCGTGCACGGGGGAGGGGGATCCCCTCAGCCCAGCCTGCACCCTCTCCAATCCGGGACCCCTCAGAGGATGTCCAACTGCCAGTTTTAGGGATCAGGCTGAATCCGGCAGTTGGACATCCCTCTCACAATCCGGGACCGCTGGCTCCTAACTGCTCACTTGCCTGCCTGCCTGATCGCCCCTAACTGCCCCCCTGCCAGCCTGATCACCCCTAACCACCTCTGCATGTGAGCCTGATCGCCCCTAACTTCCTCCCTGCTGGCCTGGTCATCCCCACCTGCATGCCCCCCCCCCTCCCTCTGCTGGCCTGCTGTTCAGTTGTTACTGTGAGGGCGTCATGACTAATTTGCATATTACCCTTTTATTAGTATAGAACAGTGGCAAACCGCAGCTCTCAAGCCACATGCGGCTCTTTGGCCCCTTGAGTGTGGCTCTTCCACAAAATACCACGGCCTGGGCGAGTCTATTTTGAAGAAGTGGTGTTAGAAGAAGTTTAAGTTTAAAAAATTTGGCTCTCAAAAGAAATTTCAATTATTGTCCTGTTGATATTTGGCTCTGTTGACTAATGAGTTTGCTGACCACTGGTATAGAAGTTATCTAGCGCTTAAACATTCACATATTGCCTTCTACTTTCAGTTCCAAAACGGGAACATTATTTGTCACAGAACAAACTTAAACTCCTCTCCTCCTAAAGACTTACTCTAACTTAAGTAAAACTGCATTATCTATTTGAAAACAAATGCTGCGCATTTATAGCTAAAGGATTCTCGGGGGAAGATTTCCATCCGCGCAGAGCAACTTGCCAAATCTTTTGTGACTCCCCGTTGGTCAAAGCCACGAAGAACATGAGAGTCAGCAAGACCGGCCGATCTCCGCTCAAGAGAAGCCGAATGCCTCTGTGACTTGCTATAAACTGCAAACTCCCACGAGAGAAGGTTCTGGTAACAAGCAACATGTAACTGGGAGTCAGAAACGATGTTGCTTGCATCTGGCAGATCCATCAGCCTGTTTTTCCGAAATGCTTTTATCCCTGGAACGTTGTTGTGCGTACCAAAAAAGGAAGGGTTTTGAGCCCCGATGGAACACGCGGAAGTAGCCTACCTTGTGCTTGAAGGGACAGAGGCGTGCAAACCACAGAACAGCGGGCTGCCTGTAACTAGCTCGACTTGTTCCTAAAACTTGGGCTTCACGTACGGTTAAGTTTAGGGGGTGTTTTTTCCCCCCTGAAAATTTATTTTCCCTTCAGCCGAGTCTCTCTTGCTTTATTGAAATGAAATTGAGGATCTCTCCTTCGATCTGCCCTGTTGCCACCTCAGTTGCTCAGAAATCTCTCTCATGGGTCTGAGGTGGAGGTGGGAGGAGCAGATCAGCCACCTGCCGACCTAGGACATGGGCGGGACCAGAGCCTGCTCACGGTGGGGCGGGGGTGGGGAACGTCCGGCCTGCAGGCCATATAAGGCCCCGAGAAATCACTTGGTCAGGCCCTGCCAGGGCATTCGGGGTGACTTCATTAAATGTTTGACTACATAGAGCAGGCTAATTTTTTAAAAATATATTTTTTAATTGATTTCAGAGAGGAAGGGAGAAAGAGAGTGAGAGAAACATCAATGCTGAGAGAGAATCATTGATTGCAAGCACTGATTTTGGACTTCAAGATTGATCAGTTCTTTATTTGGGATCTTAACTAGACAAAAAAAGAAAAAAGAAAAGAAAAGAAAAGAAAAAAGAAAAACACCAAAAAAAAACAAACAACAACACACACAAAAAAAATCCAATCACAAAACTCTTATTTTTCACCTTTTTCTTGTAAGGAATTTACATGCAAAAGATGCCTTTTATGAAAACGACTTGGCCTTGGGCAAAGTTATTTAAAGCATTCATCCTTGGAGAGCAACACTTATTTTTTTTTTTTCCTTTTTGAAAAAAAGAAAAAGAAAAGAGAGAGCCATTCTCTTTCAAGGATGCTGGGTTTCTGCAGCTGCCGGAAAGTTCCCCCGGCTGGGAGCGCTTCCCAACACGCGGAGCCACCGTTTCCAGGCACAAAAAAACGGGTGTTTTTCTACAAACCGACCCTTTGCTTTGGCTAAAGAAGAAAAAGTGATCAGAAAAGAATTTGGGAGGGCCTGAGCGTGTTATGTAAGTCTGTGTGTGTGCGCAAACTCTAACCCATCACCTGGAGCCCAGCCGGTGTGGCTCAGCTTCGACTAATCCAGGCAGTGAAACTGATGACCTAGCAAAGTCCGTCTCTGCTGTTGAGCGAAGGCAGGCGACCTGGACATGACACAGGAACACACCGTTTCCGGGCAGGGGACAGCTTTCAAATGATCTCGAGCCTGGCCTGCATGGCTCAGTGGTTGAGCATCCACCTAGGAACCAGGAGGTTACCAGTTCGATTCCCGGTCAGGGCACATGACTGGGTTGTGAGCTCGATCCCCAGAAGGGGGCGTGCAGGAGGCAGCCCATCGATGATTCTCTCTCATCACTGATGTTTCTCTCTCTCTCTTCCTCTCTGAAATCAGTAAAAACGTATTTAGTAAAAAGAAAGCCTGGCTAGATCCGCATCACTGATCTCGCTTCGGCCCCATCCCCCCCCTGTGAGCGGGCTCTGGCTCCCCTGGGACCGTGCGGACCCCTCCACTGGCCGGTGCAGACTGTCCCTTCTCGCAGGGAGGCTCCGCGGAGGCCTGCTCCGTGCCCGGGGTTGGGAATCGCGCCGCCGCCGAGGACTGCACTCACGCCTTCCTTGCTTTCTAGAAAAGAAGAAGCCAAGTAAGGGCGGGCCGTCGCCGGACTGGCGGGAGCGGAGGAGCGCCATCCGGCTCACCAACGAGCACACGGTGGAGACCCTGGTGGTGGCCGACGCGGACATGGTGCAGTACCACGGGGCCGAGGCCGCACAGAGGTTCATCCTCACCGTCATGAACATGGTGAGTCCTGGCGGTCCCGACCCAGGCAGGCAGCATCCTCATCTCCTCCTCCGTTCAGGGGGAGGCAGGCCCACACACCTGTGGTCCCCGGGGGGCTGGCGGGTGTGCCCACGGTGGATGGCGCTGTTTGACTGCCTGGGTCTGCATGGTGAGTGGGCCCGGCCCACCACTCCTTCTGGAAGCCATCGAAGACCCCTGCTGTGTGGGGGACCCCTCCCCTGGGATTAAGAGCCCAGTGAGTCCCATCCCTGCTCTCCCTGCTCAGAGGAGTCCAGTCTAGTAGGAGGGATCAAGATCCAAATTTAATGCAAAACAGATCCTGCCCAGCCGGTGTGGCTCAGTGGTTGAGCATCGACCTATGAACCAGGAGGTCACGATTCAATTCCTGGTCAGGGCACATGCCCAGGTTGTGGGTTCGATCTCCAGTAGGAGGCGTGCAGGAGGCAGCCGGTCCATGATTCTCTCTCATCATTGATGTTTCTATTTCTCTCCCCCTCTTCCTTCCTCTCTGAAATCAATAAAAATATATTAAACAACAGCAAAAACTATAAAAACAACAACAACAAAAAACAACAACAAAACAGGTCCTGCGGTGCGCAGCGAGGCCTGGCGGCAAGTGGGGACCTCCGATGCGTGGAGTCTTGGCTGTATGTGTTTCCTTTTGTGACCGGCTTCTTTCACCGAGCACAGTGTCCTCCAGGTTCCTTCGTGTGGTGGCGTGTGCCGGACTCCCCTTCCTCTCTCAGACCCCGTGGTACTCCCTGTGCACATGGACCTCGTTCGCTCACTCGCCCGTGCATGGCCCCGGGCCGCTCCCACTTGCGGGCTGTTGTGAAGGAGGCTGTGGTGAACGTGGGTGTGCAGATGACCCGTCGGAGCCCCTGCCTGGGTTTCCTTTTAGGGATCTACCCGGAGGTGGGATTGCTTTTGCTAACTCCTCATGCTGCGTGGCCCTGGTTCCTGAGCAGGATTTCTGTCTTTCCCGGTGGCTGGGTAATGACGGGTTGCGGCCTCTAGTCCACCCAGAGGAAGCCCAGATGGCGGGCTGGGGGCCTGGCCCCGCTCCCGACTCCTCCATCTGCGGATAATTTCATCTCATTTATTTTTTTTTTAAATTGTCCGGGGCACGAGTGCAAGGAATAAACCTTCATTACAACAACTGAAGTAGTCCTAAGACAAAGCTCCTATTTTTATATTTCTTTTATAATTTCTCTTTTTTTAAAATATATGTTTCTGTTGATTTCAGAGAGGAAGGGAGAGAGAGAAAGAGAAACATCAATGATGAGAGAGAATCATGGATCGGCTGCCTCCTGCACGCCCCCTACTGGGGATCAAGCCTGCAACCCGGGCATGTGCCCTGACCAGAAATCAAACCTCGACCTCCTGGTTCCTAGGTCGATGCTCAGCCACTGAGCCCCGCTGCCGGGCCTGCTTTGTGTTTTAAAAGATCCCTCCGCCTGGCTCTTATCCAGGGACGTGGAGGCCTGCTCCGAGCTCTGTGTCCCCCACAAACCACTCACCTGCCCAGGTCCATGCAGAGGGAGAAGCCTCTTGCCAGCCATCTCTGGGGTCCCCCAGCGGGCAGCGCAGAGAGAGGGGGTGCTGTGTCCCCGGCTTTCAGCTTCCCACGGTTTTCCAAATGTTGCATAGTGTCTTTTTCCATACGTAACTTGATTTTCCTTCGGTTGGGGGCGGGGCGTGGTGACACAGGAGCTGGGATATTTTAAAGAGCAAATCGCAGCCGGGCCCGGAGAGCTGACACCAGCAGACCTGGGTCTGGGCAGCCCCGCTGGAAAACGGGCCCCTGGACAGAGCTTCAGTTGTTCTCAGCTTCCTTAACAACCACCGGCAGAGCGAGACGCTGACGCGTTCCAGGCAGGTTCCGCGCGGGGGGAAAATGACATCAATTTTACTCAATGACCAGGCAGGACGGATAAGCGGCCTCTCTCTGGCGACCAGAGAGGACAGCGCGGTGTGTGAGCACGCCCTGGTCCTCAGACCCGGTGGCCTCGGGGGGTGAGGGGATGGGGCTTGTTAAATGTAGCCGTCGGGGCCCACCCCAGGGTCTCCAAGCCGTAGGGCCTGGCCCGGGCTGCAGCGTATGCCCTTCCAAGTCCCCAGGTGATGTTGGGGCTGCTGCTGCGGGGACCCCACGAGGCGCTGTGGGAGGGAAACACCCCTCCTGTGTGGGGTCCGAATGGCGCCCTAATTGCAGAGTCACTCACAGTCCCCAGGTGCCCCTGGGGAGGCCCTGACTCACACGGGTAGGGAGTGCTGCTGTGAAAACCCTCTTGGGCCCGGCTGGCGTGGCTCAGTGCTTGAGCGTCGACCTAGGAACCAGGAGGTCACGGTTCGATTCCCGGTCAGGGCCCATGCCCTGGTTGCAGGCTCCATCCCCAGTAGGGGGCCTGCAGGAGGCAGCTGATCCATGATTCTCTCTCATCACTGGTGTTTCTGTCTCTCTCTCTCTGCCTCTCCCTTTCTCTGACATCAATGAAAAGTGTATGTTTAAAAATAAGGTCTGTAGGCAGGCATTGCCCCTCCGTGTGCCCCGTCCAGGGGAGCAGGTGTGGGAGCCGGACCGCCACTGAAGTGCTTGCCCCCTGGCAGGAGCTGTCCCACGCTCGGCTGCCTCCCACACGGCCCAGCAGAGCGCAGGGCCGACGCACAGGACCGTGCTGGCAGCCGGTCCGCCAGACGAGAATCGGACAACAGCCACCACACACACAGCCGCGGGCCGCGGAGACATGTAACCGAGTCTCCCGACTGTTTTTTCCCATGGAAATTCCTGCTCAGGACAAGTCTGGAGGCAGCGTCCATGCGATGTTTGGAGAGACACCTGGCCGGGCAGGGAACGGCGCGGCGCGGCGTCTGGAAATTCTGTCTCGGGCGTCCAGCGCTGGCTGCGCCCTGGCGAGTGGTCAGAGCCCCGGCTGCAGCTGTCACATTTCCTTGGCAGCCTGGGGGGCCCAGCTGGGCGGGCCCCCTGCCGCTGTCCTGGCTGGGTGACGTGGGGACACGGCCAGGGAGGGGCGGACTGGGACCCCTGGGGAGGAGCTGTGCACAGGCCAAGAGGGTTTTTGTGTTTTTTTAAAAATATGTTTTTATTGATTTCAGCGAAGAAGGGAGAGAGAGAGAGAGAGAAACGTCAATGATAAGAGAGAGAACCATGGATCGGCTGCCTCCTGCACGCCCCCTTCTGGGGATTGAGCCTGAAACGCGGACATGTGCCCTTGACCGGGAATCGAACCCTGACCTCCTGGTTCATAGGTCGAAGGTCAATCACTGAGCAACACCAGCCAGACTAACCATTAATTTTTAAGTAATATATTTTTTAATTAATAGAACTTATACTTTATGATGTATAAATTCATGAATTTATGGTTTATATCTTTATATTTTATGTCTTAGATTTATAGAAAAATTGAACGCATAGAGGTTTCCCATAACGTTTCACGGGTTACGAACATCTTACGTTAGCACGTTGGTTATAACTAATGGATCAGTATTGGTCCATTATTCACTGGAGTCCACCATTGGCTCCGACTTCCTTAGTTTTTACCTAGTATCTCTTCTCTGCTCCGGGATGCCATGATATTTTTAAAAAATGTTTAGATTTACCTCTTTCCTCCCTTTTCTCTCTCGGTAGGTTTACAACATGTTCCAGCACCAGACCCTGGGGATTAAGGTGAACATCCAGGTCACCAAGCTCGTGCTGCTGCGACAGCGGCCCGTGAGTCCCGTCAGCGCCGCGCGCAGGGAATGTCCCGGGTCTGGAAGCTCCGAAGGAGCCCGGGGAGGGGGGGGTGTCTGACTTACCACGCTCCCAGGCTCTGCAGGTGGCATCAGTGTGCCTGGGGCCAGGGACCGGGCATGTCCGTGGGGAGGAGGGCCGGTGCCGTTCCTGGAAGCTCAGGGTGCAGCCGTCCGTCCGACCGCTTAGAATCTCGAGGGAACCCCGAGCAGGGGCCTGAGCTCCTCCCTCCCCCGCCCGGCACGTCTCAGCGGTGCAGAGCGTGGTGGTGGCGAGGTCTCTGGAACCACGGCCGCCCTTCTGTCGCTCTCCCTGAGCGTCAGCCCACATTTGGAGTCCCCGTAGCATCGCTCTCTGGTCTTTGGGTCGGGTGCTCCCCGTGGGACACTCCCACGGTCAGGCAGGAGGGTGACGGGGAAAGGCCGGTGCTTGGTGGGCGCATGCAGTTCAGGTCACCCAAAAGGACACTTGCCCTTTTTTAAAAAAATATATTTTTATTGATCTCAGAGATTACTGATTTTGAGAGAGAGAGGAAAGGAGAGGGAGAGAGAGAGAGAAACATCGATGAGAGAGGAACATCGCGGATCGGCTGCCTCCTGCACTCCCCTTACTATGGATCGAGCCTGCAACCTGGGCATGTGCCCTGACTGGGAATCGAACCGGCAACCTCTTGGTTCCTGGGCTGATGCTCTACCAGTCGGACAAAGAACACTTTTCTTTAATAACATAGTCTTGCCCTGGCCGGTTGGGCTTTGTGGATAGAGCGTCGGCCTGCAGACTGAAGGGTCCCGGGTTCCATTCTGGTCAAGAGCACGTACCTCATGTCTCTCACATCGATGTTTCTCTCTCTGTCTCTCCCCGTCCCTTCCACTCTCTAAAAATCAGTGGAAAAATATCCTCGGGGGAGGATTAACCAAAATAAATGAACAGCATGGTCTTCATTTGAACGTCCAAGTAGCCCCACAGTGGCTTCGGTCTGCATCCCTGCGTCCACCCACCAGCGTTAGGTTTGTGTTCGGGAAGCGTGTCTGGCACGGCGCCCCCGCGGGCAGCTGTGTCCACCTCACACTGTAGCCTGAGCACCAACGCCCACTTCCCGGGGCCTTGGCTTCTCTCAATGCCCCCTCCTTCCGCCCCCCGCCCCCCCATTTCTTTCAGGCCAAGCTGTCCATTGGGCACCACGGAGAGCGGTCCCTGGAGAGCTTCTGCCACTGGCAGAACGAGGAATACGGAGGCGCCCGGTACCTGGGCAACAACCAGGTGCCCGGAGGCAAGGATGACACGCCCCCCGTGGATGCTGCCGTGTTCGTGACCAGGTAACGTGGGAGGCGGTCTGCACCCCCACACGTGCTTGGAGAAAGCCGTTTCCCGGGGAAGAGGGCCGTTTGCTAGGAATTCAGGCCTGGTCATCGGACCGTTGGCCACCTGTGTGAGCCTCAGTTTCCTCATCCGTGCAGTGGGGGTAACAGCAGAAATGTGGAAGCAACTCCCGTGTCCATCGGTGGATGCGTGGGTACACAAAAGGCGTCTCTCTCACATCGATGTCTCTCTCTCTCTCTTTCTCTCCCCCTCCCTTCCACTCTCTCCAAAAATCAATGGAAAATATCCTTGGGTTGAAGAGTGACAAAACAAGAAAAAGAAAAAAAAAATGGTACAGATGCTCAATTTTGTGTTCGGTGTGTTCTACCACAATCAAACATGTTTAAGAATGTCCTTTTCCACCGGAGCACATTCCGGGGTGCTGATTGCACGCGGGTGGTTCTGAGTGGGGGTGCTGGGGAGCGGGGAGACTGGAGGTCAGAAAAGCAAGATTTCTTTTTTTTTTTTTGTAATCCTTAACTGAGGGCATTTTTTCCATTGATTTTTAGAGGGAGGGGAAGGGCGGAAGGTGGCGGGGGGGTGGGGCGGGGGGGCAGAGACAGAGAGAGAGAAAAACATGGACGTGAGAGAGACACATTGATTGGTTGCCTCCCGCACACACCCTGACTGGGGCTGGGGATCAAACCTGCAACCCAGGTACGTGCCCTTGACCGGGAATCCAACCCGATACGCTTCGGTGCGCAGGCTGACACTCTAACCACTGAGCCACACGGGCCAGGGCAAGATTTCTTCAGCTGCCGGCAGGGCCTATGCCAAGGCCTGCCGAGGACTCTGAGCCCAGCAGCCCGCCCAGGGCCGGCGCTCTCTGTCTCCCTTTGGGGCCGGCACCTCCTGAGCTACCTGAGCCATCCCAACGGTGCCCAGTTCTGCGGGGCTGCTGGGCCTGCGGGATTGGTGTCTGCCCGCCCCCTCAAGCCCTCCACGCCCTCGCAGACGTTAAATTAAAGACCTCCCGGCAGCCCGGGAGGCGGTGTGAGAGTGGGGGGCGGCCGCCAACTTGGCCGAGAGGCATTGTTTAATAATTAGAGGCTGAGAGCCGCAGATCCCCGGGTGGGGATAATAACGGGCTGATGTTTTCCCACGGAAATTGGGTGTGAGGCCGCTGCTGCGCGGGGGAAGCTGCTCCTTCCTCCCAGCGTGATCCGGCCCAGGGCCGCGCAGGCCCCGTCCTCGTCCCGCACCGCACTGACGCCGGCCCAGGCGAGGTTTCTTCTCGTTTGTGTCCCCCCTCCCTGCCCCTCCATGGGCTGAGCCCGAGCCCAAGAGTGTGTCCCCCTAGACGCCCACCAAGCCTGCAGGCGGCCAGTGCGGGGAGGGGAGCACGCAGGACGTCATGGCAGCGGGAGCTGCCGGGCAGGCGCGCGGGAGCCGGTTGTCAGCCGCTGCGGCCACGGCTGGGGCGCCAGAGCACCCCTGAGTGGACCAAGTCGGGGGCCCCGGGGCCCGCACAGAGGACGGGACCTAGGCGTCCACACCTCGCTCGTTGTTAGCTGTGACTCTATCACCCCCCGGGCCCCGAGCCCTTTGTCCCCAAGAGCAGCCGGAGGCCAGGATGAGGCTCTTGTACCTGCAGGATGGGGGTGGGGTCAGGTTTTGAGCAGCTTCACTCTCTCCCTTGTCCACCGCCACATACCTGGGGGGCCAGGGGAGCTTTAAAGAAATATGTTCAGGAATGACTCTGGCCCGTCCAGCGTGGCTCAGGGGTTGAGCATCATCCTATGAACCAGGAGGTCACGGTTTGATTCCCGGTCGGGGCACAGGCTTGGGTTTCGGGCTCGATCCCCAGTGGGGGGCGTGCAGAAGGCAGCAGATCCATGATTCTCTCCCATCATTGATGTTTCCATCCCTCTCTCCCTCTCCCTTCCTCTCTGAAATAAAAAAATAGATACATTTAAGAAAAGAAACGACTTTTGAGTTGCCTTCTGGTTCCAGCATCTAAACCCCGAGGCTGCCCGAGCAGAGTGGCTTGGGGAAGTCACCGTAGGTTGAGGGTATTGACCAGTAATTGTTTCTGATCCGTGACGTGGCCCACGCTTCTCCCCGAATGCTCTCAGCTGTTGGAAGGAGGCGCTCCAGCCACCGAGTGGTCCGTGTGGGAGAGTTTAGCTGTAAAAGGGGGGTCCTGTGTGGCTAGGGGGGGGGGTTGCACTCGGAAATGCAGATGAGCTGCTATGGGCAAGCCCTGCCGGTCATGACTCTTCATCGTCTCCCGTGACAAGTGGAGCGATGACGTCGCGATGGGCGGGACGACTCTCAGCGTGGACAGTGTGTCCCCCCCTCCCCCCCCCCCGCCCCGTGCTGCATGCACCTGACTGCTGTCCTGTGTTCTTTGCAGGACAGACTTCTGCGTGCACAAGGACGAACCCTGCGACACCGTCGGTGAGTTCCGAGTTAAAATAATAATCGAAGGGCCCGCTGCATCCCTTCCGATACTTCCTGCCTTTCCAGTCGCCTCTTTTCTCGTAGAAATGGATCTTTTGACTTCGTTCTGCTTATTTTCCCAGAAAAGTGTTGCCAGTTCTTATGGCAGGAGGCATCCAGACAGAGGGTTCATAAGGAAGATAGGAAATGTTAAGCCCGGGGCGGGACCACGGGGTGGCCCCGAGGTGACTGTATTCGGGGCGCACTTGTTTCTGAGCCTCTAGGCCACCAGAGCCGCGGAGGGGGAACCCCCCTGAGTTAACGCGATGGTCATGAGGCAGAGCTTTTGCTGGTTTGTTCGCGCGCCCACGGGTGGTTTTCCCCACGCGTCCGGGTGAGGGGTGAGCGGGCTGAGCCCTGGCAGCAGCAGGCTTTGCTTTCCGGTCACAGAGCAACGCTACCACCAGCACATTTCCCTTCTTCCCCTCCCTCCCTCCTCTTCCTTCTCCTTCTCTCCCCGCCCCCCCCCACCTCTTCCTCCCTCCCCTCCCCAGGTGTACTGGCTTCTCATAGGCTTCCCATTGACCCATTCCTTGGGCATCGGAATAGACTGCGAGGTTCCCAGGGGCCCCCTAGAGGGGTGAGGTCAGCGACTGCCCAAACCCCTCTTCCCGAGGTCACCATCCGGCGCCGCCGAGTGCGAACTTCTGCTCCCGATGTGCTCAGCGTCCTAGGAGCACAGGCTAGGACGGGCGGTGTACCCCCTGGTGGAATTCACGTGTTCAAAAACCCGGCCTTCCCCTGGAGGCCGGTCGCGTCTCATCTCCATCCTTCTCTCTGGCTTTGCCACGTACAAGCCGGAGGTTTTGGTTAAACCTTCATCATCCTTGCCCTGGCTGGTTTGGCTCAGTGGGTAGAGCGTCGGCCTGCGGACTGAAAGGTCCCCAGTTCGATTCCGGCCAAGGGCACGTACCTGGGTTGCAGGCTCGGTCCCCGGCCCTGGTTGGGGCTCATGTGGGAGACACCAATGGAAGTGTCTCTCACATCGATGTTTCTCTCTCTGACTCTCCCCCGCCTTTCCACTCTCTAAAAAAAAATAAAAAATCTTCGTAATCCTTAAAAGGATCACTTCAAAGGGGACTTCAAGGCCCTTTGAAATCTGGCTGGCGACGACAGCTGCCATTGATGTCACCTGTCAGTCTTTCTAGGCTGTACTTTGCCCGTCCTCTGAACAGATCTGCGAGCTAGGTGTCGGGCATGCTTCCCCTTTGGGGCCGTGTCCATAACGGAGTGACTAGACGTCTCAGTGTGACAGAGGCCTTGGTAGAGGGACCGCTGACCCCGTCTCAGTCTGGCTGGGGCTGTCGGTGACCGGTTCATGCTGACCTGTCCACTGCCGGGGCTGCCCGGCGGGGGCTGTCCTCCCCGAGCCCATGACTCAGCTCGGACGGCCGCCACACTTCTGTCTTGGCTGCACCCTCCTGCTCCCTGAGCTTGTCCCCATGGAGGCACCGGTGCCTCATGTGCCTCCGAGGACTCTGCGCTACACAGACACGGGCTTTCCCGTGTGCCGTGTCCCTCAGCGCCTGGCCCAGGGCTGGGAAGACTTAGTCCCCACTGTTGGTGAATGACTGATGACTGGATGAGTGATTGAATGGACGAATGATTGAATGAATGAGTGACTCAATGAATAGGAATGAATGATTGATGGAATGACGAATGATTCAATGACTAGAAATGAATGAATGATTGAATTGTTGAATGAATGAGTGAATCAGTGAATGAATATGAATGAATGAATGAGAGTGAATGAGTGAGTGAATGAATGAATGAATATGCAGGAACTCCAGTGTGTCCAACCAATGTGCATCTGATTACAGGCAGCCCTTGGGTTACGTCGGACTCGACGTATGTCGTTTCGTGGTTGCGTCACCATCTCCCATTTATTTATTTAAAAAAATAGTTCCGTCATTTCGACCTACGTACATACGTGCTTTATGTTTTTTATTATTTACCACAAGTAAAGGTCAGGAATTGTTATCTTTCTTTTAATTTTTTTTACTGTTTTACTTCATGACTGCTGTGTCTGTGCTCCATGTGAGCGACGTAGGTGCTGATGTAGGCGGGTTCCGACTTACGGCGAAAATCGCGTTACGTGGCGCCGTGGGAACGGATCCCGACGTCAGCCCAGGACCTGCGGTGTGTGGTTTCCTCTCCTATGACTTAGCGCTGGCGTTTGTGTATTCCCCTCTGAGTGCGTACCCCTCATCTCTGCCCTGAGCCGTGAGGGTGTGCCGGCTGCCAGTTGACGGGAGAACCCCCCGAGTTCCACGTCCCCCCGCCCATCCGCCCGAGAAGCTTCTCTCGTCCTCTCTCCTGCGGGGCTGCCGGACCGCCCTGTCCTCAGAAGGGCGCAGTCTGTCCAACCCGCGGCCTTTCCCGTTTCCCACGGTATCCCACGGTTCGACTCCATGAAAACGATGCGTGTCTTTGGTGTGGTTTTTCTTTTCTTTCTTTCTTTTTTTTCTGGAAACGCCAATTCCACTTAATACTTCCTCCTCCAAGTTCCCACGGCTTTTCTCTTGCTTGGTTTCAAACTCTTCCAATATTTTCTATTGTCTCCCGTCTCCTGGACCCCATGGTTACAAAATCAAACGGGACCCAGCAGCTGGGCCTGGGCCGTGCCAGGCGTGCCTGGGGAGCGCCCCGGCCTCCCCTCTCCACCTTGGCCGAGCCACTGGTTGAGTGGAAGGGTTCCCGGAGCCACAGGGCGAGGGGACGGGGGAGCCCCTGGGGCCGGCCTCCCGGGCCGGTGGCGGCGTTGCTGCTGCCATGGAGCTCCAGCTGCCAAGACAAACACGCGTTTGGAGATCAAGTGGGAACCCCCAGAGGTTTTCGTCTTGGAAAAATAAATCTGGAAGTGTTGGGCCAAGAGGCCCTCTTGCAGGTCTGCTCAGCCTGCATGCGAGCGTCGGGGGGAGCGCAGAAGGCAAGGATGCTGGCGAGGGCGCCGGGGAGGCCCGGCTCGGAGCGGAAGAAGGGGCTCCGGGCGGAAGCCCCCGGCGCTGCTGCTCCCCAGTGTGTACCCTTGGGCTTGTCCCCTTCACCTGCCATCTGCGGCCTGGTGGCGGGACCCTGCGTGCCGGCGGTGAGGTCAGAATGGAGTGCGCACACAGCACATGCTCAGCGTGTGGCACGGCGCCCACCGCCGTGGGAAGTGGTGGCTGTGATTTTTATTAGCTATTTCTCGAAGCTGATCGGCTGTTGCAGGGTCTTAGTTTCAGAAGGTACCTGGTATTTCCAGTCAATCAGCCCTTCTTGCCCACTCTGCCTTCAGAATACAGTTGACCTCTTTTTTTAAAAAAAAAATATATATATATTTTTTATTGACTTCAGAGAGGAAGGGAGAGAGAGAGAGAAACATCAATGATGAGAGAGACTCATGGATCGGCTGCCTCCTGCACGCCCCACACTGGGGATCGAGCCTGCAACCCGGGCCTGTGCCCTGACCGGGAATCGAACCGTGATCTTCGGGTTCATAGGTCGACGCTCAACCCCTGAGCCACGCTGGCCGGGCCAGTGGACTCTTTTTAAAATATATATCTATTACTGATTTATCATCATTGATGTTTCTATCTCTCTCCCCCTCTCCCTTCCTCTCTCTCTGTGAAATCAATAAAAACTTATTTAAAAATGAAAAGGAAAGTGAGCGACGAAGGCAGCCAGTGCGGACAAAGAGCTCTGTGTCCTGTGGCGCTCCGGAGCAGGGGGGGCTAGGAGAAGGGTAAGGCAGGTCAGAGGGGACCCCGGGAACACAGTGCCCTTTCCCGCCTTTGCACTTGGGGTGAGGAGCGGGGAGCGGGGAGGAAAGACGTTTTTGCCTCTGCACAATGGCGAGCGTTGTCTCTCTCAGATCACACCCCTCGGAGTCCCCCCTGGAATGTGTGATGACGGAGGAATCTGTGGCAGAGTAACCACGTCTGCTTCAAGCCGTTCTTCTTTTTTTTTTTTTTAAGTTTATTTTATCTTTTTAGAGAAGGGAGAGGGAGGGAGAGAGAGAGAGAAACTCCAGTGACGAGAGAGAATCACGGATCGGCTGCCTCCTGCACTCCCCACACTGGGGATGGAGCCCGCCACCCTGGCATGTGCCCTGACCGGGAATCAAACCCTGACCCCCTAGTTCATAGGTCAGTGCTTAACCACTGAGCCACACCGGCCCAGCCAGAATCGATTTTCCTTGTGCAGGGGTGTCTGCCGTCCGTCAGAGCAGTTGTCCTCTCTGACCTCTGCCCGGAGGCGAGCCCTCCGTCCCGGTCACTAATGATATGTCCACACATTCCTTTGGGTGGGCGAACACTGCCCCCCTGGAAGGGGCAGGACACGGGTGGTCTTGCTCTGGGATGGCCGCGGGCACGCGTGCTCGGACCCCAGCCGGCCCGCTCGGCGTGGGGAGGCTCAGAGGCCGCCCAGGTGCGCTCCCCTGGCTCCGCGCCCACGCCCGTCGGGGCGCCAGGCTTTGCAGAAGATCCGGCAGAACAAAGCCCCCTTGTTGCTGCCACACCTCCCTGTCCCAACGTGCCAGGCCCCCCTCATCCCGGTGAGCCGTCTGCCAGCGAGGTATCCAGAGCGAGCCAAAGCCGGCCGGACGCCCAGACTCAAAGCGGAGAGCCGTCTGCACACCAGGGCACCTCCCGGGGCGTACCTGCCGCCTGCTTCCTCCCGGCTGCTGTGTTGGTGTTTAGGCCACCGTCGGCGTTGTTCCAGGTGGATGCGTCCACAGTAGCTACGGGGCAAAGGGCAAAGGGCAAACTGTTGGGCGATCGCTCTGGTGCCGTCAATGCCGCCCAAACCCTCTGGGGCCAAGGCGCGATGCCGTTGACTAGGATGGTTTGGGGCACAAACCCACTTGGCTGACGAGGTCACAGCATAGGGTCTGGACTGGGCCCCTGTGTGGGGGCCAAGAGCTTCTCCAAGGCTCTCCGATGGCGCCAGCCCCGGCTGGGGTCCCCGAGCCACCGGCCAAGGTGCCAGCTGGGGTGAAGGTACCTCTCGGCCAGGCCAGCCCTGAGCTTATTCCTGCTGCCGGGAGCTGAGCGCCTTAGACGTCGCAGAATTGTGGGCAGTTTCACCCCAGCTCTCTGTCTTCCCACAGGCCCGCGCAGAGCAGGCTCCCACCCCGTTTATGATTTCTTAAAATGTATTTGTACTGATGTCAGAGAGGAAGGGAGAGGGAGAGACGGATAGAAACATCCGTGATGAGAAGGCATCACGGATCAGCTGCCTCCTGCACGCCCCCCACTGGGGATCATGCCTGCAACCCAGGCATGTGCCCTGACCGGGAATCGAACCTGAACCTCCTGGTTCATAGGTTGACACTCAACCACTGAGCCACACGGCCAGGTGCAATGTCCTTATTTTCGCATCCTGTCAGCAGCAGGAGCCCCGCCCAGGCCCCCTCAGGGCACGGGAGGGAGGGCTTCTCGTGGCCGGTTGACTGGAGCTCAGGGTGCTGAGTCAGCATCCACATGGCAGCCGGCTTCCTGAGGTGGGTGTGGGGACTTCTTTACTGAGGGGCTCTCGTGTCCTTGCCAGGGGAGTGTTTATGGACTTTTGCTCAGGAGCTGGTGCCCAGAGCCGCCCTCGGGCCTGGCCTGACCTCCCCCCACCCCTGCCCCACTCCCACGCGCGGCCCAAGAGCCAGGGCCACCCTCGAGGGGCCTAGATCAAAAGTCCCCTCCGTACTGCCCTCGACCCTCGGCCTGGGTCTTTGAAATTCCGCCTTGCATCCCCAAGAGGGTGGCTTCGCTGGGCCAAGCATTCGCCAGAAGTGTGGTTTCTTCATCATTCTGAGAACGCGGGTCTTTTTTCTCTGCTGACTTGGCACGCGTTCCTGCGCACGGCCTTGCATTTTATGCTTCCTGTGGAAATAGAGCTGCTAGCGTGAGGGGGAGTGAAGCCGTATGTCAAGGTCGTCCCAGGCAACTTTCTAGAGCATTCCATTGCACGGGTCCTTGGAATAGAGTCAAGGCAAATTGTAGACACAGCTCACGTGGTCCATAGGCGTCCTGACTGGGGATGAGCCCGCAACCCAGGTATGTGCCCCGACCGGGAATCGAACCGGCGACCTTTCGGTGCACGGGGTGATGCTCAACCAATTGAGCCACACTGGCCAGGGCACGCTATTTGCCTTTAAACGTGGCTCACACATTTATTATTTTTACATTTTTAACTTTTTTTTTTATTTTTGAGAGGAAAGGAGAGGGAGAAGGAGAGAGAAAAATCCATGATGAGAGAGAATCACGGATCGGCTGCCTCCTACACACCCCCTACTGGGGATCGAACCCAGGCATGTGCCCTGACTGGGTATCGAACCATGACCTCCTGGTTCCTAGGTTGAGGCTCAACCGCTGAGCCACGCCCGCCAGGCTGGTTCACAAATTTAAATCACACTTCCATCCACTTAGAGCACGGGGACTTGGGAATGAGCCTGAACTCAGGACTCGATCTCAACCACCGTGGTTGCCAGTGAATAGCCGTAAATTTCTTTCTTGTCGTTGGCACATGGCATCCCGGTGACAACCAGGAGGGTGCTGGTGCCGTGAGCGGTTGGTGGGAGCCCAGGATGGTCCGAGGCGTGGGCAGCTGGGCCAGCAGCTGGGACTGTTTACCCGGGACTGTTTGCCGGATGAACCAGAGTTTACACTGTCCTGTGTTTACTTCTGGAATCTGCAGTCCCCTGGCAAGTCTGTAAGAATTATGTGCTGACGCCATGCAGTTTTCTCCCGACAAAGAAAACAAGGAAACCTCCTTGCCCCCAGTTTCCGCACCAGAAAGGTGCTCCTCCCAAGAAGAGGAAGCTGGCGGCGCAGGCAGAGCGTCTGCCCTGAGATGACACGGCGGGGGACAGGCCGGGCGGCTCCCGGGGACGCGGTCTCCGTTCGGGAAAAACTCGCCGCAGCCCTTCTTGCCTGTCCTCAGCATCTCCGATTTAAAGAATGTGTTTTGCCAGGGGTGTAGGAGAGAGGGAGTTGGGATAGAAGCACACAATTGTGTGTTGACCGTGAACTTCCTTCATATCAGAATCAAAATCTAGGGGACTTTAAAAATATATATACACTTTTTTTTTTATTGATTTCAGAGAGGAAGGGAGAGGGGGGGAGAAAGAATCATGGATCAGCTGCCTCCTGCACGCCCCTAATTAGGGATCGAGCCCACAACCTGGGCATGTGCCCTGACCGGGAATCGAACCGTGACCTCCTGGTTCAGAGGTCGATGCTCAGCCACGGAGCCACGCCGGCCGGGCCTGGAGGACTCTCGTGTGTGTGCGCACCTCCTCTGCCTCTGTCCCATGTCTCCTGGGAAAGTGAAATATAGCCAATACCTTCAGTCTTCATAGCAAGTACATATTCGTTCTATTCGGTTTAAGCCACACACAGAAAGGAGGAGACAATTAAAAAGAGCTATAATGACTTCACCATTTCTTGGAGGTAACTGCTGTTAATATTACTGCCTCTATCCCTTGAGTCTTTTTATCTTTAGGATTAAGAGCATTTGGACCTGGCCACGTGGAACCTCTCCTCCATCCCACCCACGTCTCTGTATAAACACATTAAGGTTTAGGGAAATCTTCTGAGTCTGAAAAGATTATTCACTGTCGTTGGTTTATCAGAACTTTGGTGAGGGAGGCCTGGGGTTTGCCTGGAGGAGCTCGAGTGTTGGAGAAAGAGAGCCCTGCTTCTATCTGAGGTTGGTGGCCCAGCCTCCATTTCTCCGTCTGTGAAATGGGGCCATGACCCTTGCCAAGTCAGGAAGGGCCAAGCATTCGAGCAACACCTGCCCGTGGACAGGACCCTAATAAATGCTATTGCCTTCCGGCTTCCCTTGTGTTCCAAGAAGCTCTGCCAGCATGTGCAATTGATGCTTTTATTTTTTTGAATATATTTTTATTGATTTCAGAGAGGGAGGGAGAGGGGGAGAGAAACATCAATGATGCAAGAATCATTGACGGGCTGCCTCCTGCACCCCTGAGCCCACGACTCAGGCCTGTGCCCTGACCGGGAATCAAACCGCGACCTCCTGGCTCATAGGTCGACACTCAACCACCACTGAGCCACGCCGGCCGGGCTGAGTTTTCCTCTTTTGTGGACGAGCTCCGATGTGGGGATTAGGTGGGTGTTTGCCGGTTGGCGCCTTTGCAGCCGGAGTGATGGGGTCTCTGCCAGCCGGCAGCTCACCCTCCCTCTGGACGGCTGTTTCCCTCGGGGAACGGGGAACAGCGTGGCCTTTGCTTCCCGCTGGAGCTCCTGGTTTCGTGCCCCTTTGACCCTGCAGCCCTTACTTTACAGCAGCCTGGGGTCCCCCCGACGTGGCTGTGGGACTCCGCGCGCTTGCGCACCGTCGCCCGTAAATGCACTCGGGTGTGTCCGGGCCCTTTCTTTCTCTTTCCCTCGCTCGGCTCCAGGACCAGGGTGCTCACAATCGCAGTGAATCGTAAAAAGCACTGGACCGCCCTGGCTGGTTTAGCTCAGTGGATAGAGAGTCGGCCTGCGGACTGAAGGGTCTCAGGTTCGATTCCGGTCAAGGGCACATGCCCGGGTTGCGGGCTCGATCCCCAGTGTGGGGTGTTCAGGGGGCAGCCGATCCATGATTCTCTCTCATCATGGATGTTTCTCTCTATATCTTCTCCCTTCCTCTCTGAAATCAATACAAATAAAAAAGTAAATAAAAAGCACTGGACCTTGCCCGGCCTGTGTGGCTTAGTGGATTGAACCTTGTCCTATGAACCAGGAGGTCACGATTCGATTCATGGTCAGGGTACATGCCCCGGTTGCGGGCTCCATCCCCCAGTAGGGGGGCGTGCAGGAGGCAGCCAGTCCATGATTCTCATCATGGATGTTTCTCTCTCTCCCCCTCCCTCTCTATTTAAAAGTCAATTGAGCCCTGGCTGGTTTGGCTCAGTGGATGGAGCATTGGCCTGCGGACCAGAGGGTCCTGGGTTCAATTCCAGTCAGGGGCGCATGCCTGGGGTTGCGGGCTCGATCCCCGGTGGGGGGCATGCGGGAGGTAGCCAATCAGTGATTCTCATCATTGATGTTTCTATCTCTCTCTCCCTTCCTCTTTGAAATCAATAAAAATATATTTTTTAAAAAAGTCAATTGGAAAAAAATAGCCCTGGACCTTCATCCACCCTCGTGTGAGAACTTTTTTTTAAAAAAAACTAAACCGAGCCTTTGTTTCTAGCTTTCCAGAACTCCTCTGCGCCTTGGGCAAATTAAAAGGCAATTACTGGAAGGCTCTGTGCTGAGCGGCTCCCTAGCCTGTGCGTTACCTCAGCAGAGTGGGGAGTGGGGACTGGGGCCGCCTGCTCCGGCCCAGGTGCGGCGGAGGCTGGGGTCGTGTCCGTGTGGCGGTGAGTGTGCTGGGTCAGCAGACGCCCCGGGGACGGCAGGCTCGGCACAGCCGGCCTTGGCTGTCGCCCTTACCCCCTCGCCAGACGGCTTCTCCCGGGCGTGCTCATCGGATTGTTTGTAATTAATTTATTGGCCCCGGAGGCCTGGCCTGGGCCTGGGATGGTGCTGCTGGGTGTGGCTTTAAGCGCACGTGGGTGCGTGTGTGTGTGTGTGTGTGTGTATGTGTGTGCACCCATGTGTGCATGCAAGTGTGTGCATGCATGTGCGCGCGCGTGTGTGCACCCATGCGTGCATGCATGTGTGTGTGCATGTGTGTGTGTGTGTGTGTGCACTGCACATGCATACCGGCAGGGCTGCGTGGGAGTGTGCGTCTGGCTCACTGCTGGCCACTTCACAACAAGCCACAAAGAATGTTTTGGGTGTTTTTTTTTTTTTTTTAAATAAAACCAGAGAGATGACCTGGAAGGCCCCGAGGAGCCAGACGGCGTCCTTGCTGGAGGTCACGGTCACCTGCAAGGCTGGGTTGGGATGTCCATGAGCAAGGCAGCATCACACGGCCAAAAGCCATTCTCTGTCCCTTTCATCCGAACGTTCTCCCCCGGGCCCCGCGTGTTGCTGGTTTCTAGTGAAAGTGGACACACGGAGTGGTGCCCGGCTCGGTGGACCCCGGGTCAGCGCGTCTCCCTGCGGCGGGGAGGCTAGCGAGCGGGTCGGGGGCTGCTGGAGGGACCAGGCGGGAGGGAGTGGCTCAGGTCCACCCCAGGGTGAAATGATATCCACAAGGAGGATGTTACCCGGCCGGCGTGGCTCAGGGGTTGAACATCGACCTAGGAACCAGGAGGTCACGGTTCGATTCCGGGTCAGGGCACATGCCCGGGGTGCGGGCTCCATCCCCAGGGTAGGACGTGCAGGAGGCAGCCGATCCATGATTCTCTCTCATCATGGATATTTCTCTCTCTCCCTCCTCCTCCCTTCCTCTCCCTTCCTCTCTGACATCAATAAAAATATACTTAAAATTTTTTTAGAAAAACACTTGATAGGCATCTGTTGTGTTACTGTTATTACTAGGCTGAGGCAGGAGCGTCGCGTGCCCACCGATCCCGCTGTGAGCTCCGGAAGGCAGGCCCGGTCCGTGCCCCTCGTCACCCCGTCTGCCCTCTCTTCGCCGTGCGTGACGTGCGGGTCGGGGCCTTCCTGGCGGGGGCGGACCCGGACTCTGAAGGCCGTGTCTGTGTCCCCGCTGCAGGCATCGCTTACTTAGGAGGCGTGTGCAGCGCCAAGAGGAAGTGTGTGCTCGCCGAGGACAACGGCCTCAACCTCGCCTTCACCATCGCCCACGAGCTGGGCCACAAGTAAGTGTGGGGCCCTCGGCCTGTCTAACGCCTCTCCGCGGACGTGTCTCTGCGCTCCAGTTCCCCGCGGGCGGGGTCCGTGCTGCCCCGCGCCTCTGCTGCTTCCACGGCGTGGACCCCAAGCTCCCCCAGCCGCAGGCTCGGAGGGTTGGAATCTTTATTTTTTTTAAATATTTTTTAATTGATTTCAGAGATGAAGGGAGAGGGAGAGAGAGAGAGAAACATCCATGATGAGAGAGAATCATGGATCGGCTGCCTCCTGCACGCCCCACACTGGGGATCGAGCCCACAACCTGGGCATGGGCCCTGACCGGGAATCGAACCCTGACCTCCTGGTTCAGAGGTCGATGCTCAACCACTGAGCCACGTGGCCGGGCGGTGTGTCCTGTTGGAATTAGGGCTGTTGTATCACCGACGGTCGGGGTTGGTCTTTCTTGCAGGCCTAAAAGGGTCTGCGGGCAGGCACGGCGCCGGGGTCTGCTTTGCCATCAGGCCGTCCAGGCTCGGTTTTCGGATGCGCTCCTCCCTGGCCCCCCGGGTCCTTCTGTGCTTTGCTACTCAGCTCCCGGGGCCGTCAGCGCCGGACTGAGGGGCAGTCGGGCACGCGAGCAGGGTGCTCCGGTCTCACGCCAAGGTGCGTGGCCCCCGGACCAAAGTGTGCGTGTGAGCGTCCTCCCAGCCCCGTCTGTCTGCTCCAGCTTCCAGAACCGGACAAAACGCTGGGGCTCCCGTCCTCTTGTGATTATACTTTCTCCACGTGCTGCTGAGCGTTGCCGGGTCTTGCCATGCATTCATGGGCAAGCCCGCTCCCGTCCTCCCTGCCGTCCGCCTCGGCCACGTCCCTCCTCCTCCTCCGGTGTCCGCCCTGAGCGGCAGGACTGGCTTCCGAGGAGGGCCCCCTCCTTTCCCGCCCCCGCCTCCCTCTCCCACACCAGCCACAGCAGGCTCTCCTTCTGCCCCTGTCTGGGGAGATTGTGAACGGGAGGGGCGGGACAGCTTCCGGAGCCGCAGGAGCTTCTGGCTGGCGGCCCCGTTCAAGTGGCCTTTGTGCCCTAAGCGGGGATTTCCCACTGCCCAGCAGTGCCAGGAATCGCATGGAAATCACCAAGATTTCCTTTGGCGTCTGACCCTGGACGCAGAGTCCAAGGCGAGGCAAGGACACTGCTTGAAGCCCGGCCCCATGGCTCCGTGCTTGAGCGTCGACCTATGAACCAGGAGGTCACGGTTGTTCGATTCCCGGTCAGGGCACATGCCCGGGTCGCAGGCGCCATCCCCAGTGTGGGGCGTGCAGGAGGCAGCCGATCCATGGATCTCTCTCTCTCTCATCATTGTTTCTATCTCTCTCTCTCCCTCTTTTTCTCTCTCTCGCCAATCAATGAAAACATATTTAAAATAAATGAAGTATTTTCCATGGGGGTTTGTTTACTAGAACAGCTTCCGCACCCTGATTTTGAAATCTCTCCCGCCCTCCCTGGTCGTCCTCACCTGTGCTTGGAGACACCCACACTGGGGGGCTCCGTGTCTCTGGGGGAACCACACACTGAGAGGCTCTGGGCCCGGAACCCCTTTGCCTTCTACATCCCGGATGGGATTCTGCAGGGAGGACCTCCTTCCCTGTCTTAATAACCCGCTCTCCGCTACAAAGTGGCCGCTCCTTCCCTGTCTTAATAACCTCCTCTCCGCTACAAAGTTGCCGCTCGAATAACCCCTCATCGGCCTCAAAGTTGCCGCTAGTGAAAACACCAATTACCGCTTGGGCGCCGCTCCTGGCGTTGCCGGAGACGGCATCCCACCCTCTTCCCAGGACGGCTGCTCCGAGCCGGAATCCGGAGGGGCTTTGGGGGCGAGCTGAGAGCTGCGTACACCATCATTAAGGCGGCCAGGAGAAGCTATTTTTATCCTGCACCTCGAATGCCAGTTGAAGCAGGCGTGATTAACTGCAAGGAGCCTATAATTTGCACTAGGGGAAGTGAAGTTTGTTTTTTTTTAAAGATAAAAAGGATTGCTTCAGAAGAGCCTCTAAATAAATAAATAAATAAACAAATGGAAAAGAAAGAGCAGTAACAAAGCCGCCAGGGTTTCAATGGTGTGGAAATTTCAACAACAAATCTTTGGCGTCTAGAGAGACCGCACTTCACGGAAAGCCCCTCAGAGGAGCGTTTCATAATTGAGCAGGAGGAGGTTTCCACGTCTGAAACCCCTCCGTTCCTGAGACTCTCCACCCTCAGGGTCTAGTCCGTAGGTGAAACGTGTGGGCCTTGAACTTGGGGCAGGGCCAGATTCCACCAACCGCAGTGCGCTCCCTGGACGCGCCGAAACTGTGCGCCTGGATTTCCCGGGGAGCTGTAAAGGGTCCAGATGTTTCTCCCATGCACTTCATTTGCCGGGGTGGCATCTAAGTATTTTGATTATTTCTTTCTTTTACATTGAAAGTAAGCAAGCTACGGGATAATTTTTTTGTTTAATGTATTTTTATTGATTTCAGAGAGGAATGAAGAGGGAGGGAGAGAGAGAGAGAAACATCAAGGATGAGAGAGAATCATCGATCGGCTGCCTCCTGCACAGGGATGGAGCCCGCAACCCAGGCACGTGCCCTGACTGGGAATGGAACCTTGACCTCCTGGTTCAGAGGTTGATGCTCAACCACTGAGCCACCCCGGCTGGGCAAGACTTTTATTCCCTGAGTGCAGGAAGCGCTGGGCTTGAATGAGAAGCTCTCCGTCCAGTATTCGGTCATATCTAGCTTTGCCATTAGCATAGTCCCTGTGTCCCTATGGAGAGTGTATTGGTCTTTGCCTCTAAAGTGAATTCAGGCCCGACTGTGGTGGCTCAGTGGTTGAGCCTCATGCTGTGCACCAAGAGGTTGCTGGTTCGATTCCCAGTCAGGGCACATGTCCAGGCTGTGCACTCCATCACCACTAGGGGGCGTGCAGGAGGCAGCCGATCCATGGTTCTCTATCATCATGGATCTCTCTCTCTCTCTCTCTCTCTCTCTCTCTCTCTCTCTCTCTCTCTCTCTCCCCCCCCCTCCCTCTCCCCCCGCCCCTTCTCTCTTCCTCGCTGAAAATCAATAAAAACGTTGAATATTTTTTTAAATCCCAAACCTTCTGAGAGGGACAGGCAGGCTGAGAGCCTCCTAAAACTGCCACTTCCGTAGCGCCTCAGACACGTAGGGTTTGGGGAGAAGCAGCGTGCTCCTTGTCTCCAGACCCAGTCAGACCCCGGCCCTGAGTTATTGTGTGGGATGCGTCTGGGCCCCATGTGACAGGAGGCCAGTCCGTGTCCCGAATCCCACAGCCCCTTGACGTTAAAATTACAGTGTGCGCTTCACACGCCTCGTTTTTGTGAACTATGGCGCTGCCAGAGGAATGGACGCCTGGGATGCAAACCTACAATAACACGAGCCTCTCGGTCAAGCAGTCCTTCATTTAAAGGCAAATGCCACGCTCCCAGCCCCAGGGCTAGTCCATCAAACTGGAGCTTCACCAGGCGCTTACTTAGCGGTTGACCATTTTTAGCCGCCAAGTAGCAAGCATGACTGACACAAGTAGGTTTGGAAGGAACATCAGTGGGCCCTGGACAGTGTGGCTCAGTGGTTGAGCATCGACCTATGAACCAGGAGGTCACGGTCAAGGGCACATGCCCGAGTTGCAGGCTTGATCTCCAGTAGGGGGTGTGCAGGAGGCAGCCGATCCATGATTCTCCCTCATCATTGATGTTTCTCTCTCTCTCTCCCTCTCCCTTCCTCTCTGAAATCAATTTTAAAAAGGGGGGGGGGGAGGGCGGATTGGATGCTGGACCCTGGAAGCAGAGGTGAGAAGCCCGTAGGATAAGTGTCCCTGTCCCCTCTTCCTTCCTCGGCAGCTTGGGCATGAACCACGACGACGACCACTCGTCCTGCGCCGGCAGGTCCCACATCATGTCGGGGGAGTGGGTGAAAGGCCGGAACCCCAGCGACCTCTCTTGGTCCTCCTGCAGTCGAGATGACCTTGAAAACTTCCTCAAGTAAGTCCTGGAGTCCCTCTGTGCCTTCCATGCAATGGAAAGTGCTTCCAGGAGACGCACCACGGGGCCTCCGCACGTGTGGGAAGGGGCAATGGATCTCAGAATGCTCAGCTGCCCTGAAGCATGGTCAGGGCAGGGCCTCCCGTATCGGCCACGCTTTCTCCCTCGTGTGCACCGGGTGTGACGTGTGCACCTGGTGTGATGTGTGAACCTGGTGGGCCGTGTGCGCCTGGTGTGATGTGCGCGTCCTGCGAGGCGCAGGCATCTGATATGACGTTGGGCACCCAGCTCATATTAAAAAATGCTTGTTGGTTGATGGAAATATCAGCACCGTGACCGTGCCTGGAGCTGCTTCCTCTCTCTGCCGTGTGTGACCGTGAGTGGACACCACTGCGGCGGTGGCCGTGGCTGGAGCAGACAGATGCGCTCCACACCCAGGCTCCTGTGACAGGGACGCGCCTTCACCAGGGACAAGGGCTCGTTCAGTGTTTCTTACTGATTGGAGAGAGGAAGGGAGAGTGAGAGAGAGACATCCATGATGGGAGAGAATCATGGATCGGCTGCCTCCTGCACACCCCACACTGGGGATGGAGCCCGCAACCTGGGCGTGTGCCCTGAGTGTGACCTCCTGGTTCCTAGGTCGACGCTCAACCACCGCCACACCGGCCGGGCATCCCATAAGGAATGTGGAGGCGCAGCCTTCTCAGTGACTCAAAATCAAAACAAAGACCCAGGCATTTGCGTGTCGACTTACCTCTTGTCTGTTTCAGGTCGAAAGTCAGCACCTGCTTGCTGTTCACGGACCCCCGGAGCCAGCATGCCGTGCGCCTCCCTCACAAGCTGCCTGGCATGCACTACAGCGCCAATGAGCAGTGCCAGATCCTGTTTGGCACCAACGCCACCTTCTGCAGAAACATGGAGGTAAGCGGCCCGGGTGGGGGGTGGGGCGGCCCAGGCAGGAGCGCGTGGAGGACACAGGTATTCACACTCCACGCACCTGTGCACGCACACACGTGTATATGCATCCACACACATGTATATGCACATACACAAGCAGGCATGCATATACGTCTACCATCATGGGCATTGGCACAGTGCATGCCTGGAGAGCCGAGTGCACACACGGGTGCACGTATACACACGCTCGTACACTCAGAGTCAGGTTTTGTTATGTAACGTGTTCACTAAGAAACCCACATTGCTATCGTATGCCTTTGTAGTTATTTTGTATTTGGAATTATATTTGCATTGAATTGTTTCCTTGGTAACCTTCTGTCCTTCATCATTATGCATGGACAGATAGTACTCTGAGAAGGGGCTCAGAGTCCCCACCCGGTGCCTCCTTGTGGGAGGCCAGGTTCTGGGTGCCTGGGAGTAGCGGTTCAGCATTTGTCCCCCAAGGCATGTGCCGGCCTGCGGGAGTTATTACTCTTCTTCTTTTTTTAAAAAAATATATTTTTAGCCAAAACCGGTTTGGCTCAATGGATAGAGCGTCGGTCTGCGGACTGAAAGGTCCCAGGTTCGATTCCGGTCAAGGGCATGTACGTTGGCTGCGGGCACATCCCTGGTAGGGGGTGTGCAGGAGGCAGCTGGTCGATGATTCTCTCTCATCGATGTTTCTAGCTCTCTATCCCTCTCCTCTCCCTTCCTCTCTGTAAAAAATCAAAAAAAAAAATATATATATATATTTTTATTGATTTCAGAGAGGAAGGGAGGGGGAGAGAGAGAGAGAAACAGCAATGATGAGAGAGAATCATGGATCGGCTGCCTCCTGCACGCCCCACAGTGGAGATCGACCTCACAACCCGGGCATGTGCCCTGAGCGGGAATCGGCCCTGACCTCCTGGCTCATAGGTCGACGCTCAACCACGGAGCCACGCCGGCCGGGCTGTTCTTCAGGTGAAATTTGAACCCAGAACCTCCTTCCACTGGACTCCATGTGCGTTCTTTTGGCATTCACCATTTGGAGCCTAAAAAGGCCATTTCCTCGCCCTAAGGTTTGGGGTGAAGGACTCTGGGAAAACGCTGCTTCCGGCGGCGTGGGAGCACCTGGCTTCCCCTGTGCGCCAGGCCCTGCTTCCTGGAACACCTGCAGGCAGAGAACCAAGGCAGTTAGGGCCCTGGAGACACGCCGCCCCCCCACCACCACCACCAGCATCGCGTCTCCCTTGTGTGCAGAGGCTGGTGCTGTGCGCTTAGAGCTGCCCATGGAAATAAGAAGTGCAAAAAACAAAAAAAAACCAAAACTCATTGGCATCGCCTCATTGGCACTTGTTCCAAGTCCTTGGCAAATAGAGCCGTCTCCTCTTTTAGCCAATGGTAATGTGATGTTTTTAATTCAGGAAAGCGTTTCAAGAAAGTCCAAACCTGCACGTTATAAACAGCGGGTAGTAAATATTTATTAGAAAGGGGAGACGAACTTGACCGATGAGCCAGTCCGGTCTTTTTTTTTTTTTTTTTTTCTTATGCCGACAAGTCACTCCTGTCCTTGTCAGCAGTCCCTGCAGAGCAGGGTCTCCCTCAAGGTGAGACTGCGGGTGGTGACAGCTGGAAGGAACAGCGTGGCATTGCCCCCTCCCGGCCCCCATTGTTTTTAAGTGATTTTTTACAAATATATTTGTATTGATGTCAGAGAGGAAGGGAGAGGGAGAGAGAGAGAGAGAAACATCAATGAGGAGAGAGAATCATGGATCGGCTGCCTCCTGCACGCCCCCTACTGGGGATCAAGCCTGCAACCTGGGAATCGAACCTTGACCTCCTGGTTCATAGGTCGATGCTCAACCACTGAGCCACACCAGCCAGGCCCCATGCATAATAATTACAATGTTACTGACTATATTCCCTCTGCTGTACTTTACATCCCAGGGACTATCTGCAATTACTGCTCTGTACTTCTTAACCTCGGCATGCTGTGGGTATCGTTTTGTGTTTTTTTAAAATATATTTTTATTGATTTCAGAGAGGAAGGGAGTGAGGGTGGAGAGAGAGAATCATCAATGATGAGATCTCCTACTGGGGATCAAGCCCATAACCTGGACATATGCCCTGACCGGAAATCCAACCGTGACCTTTTGGTTCATGGGTCAACGCTCAACCACTGAGCCACACCGGCCGGTCCAGGTATTTCTTTTGATACGTCTTTCCCGGGGTTGTCACGCTCAGCTCGATTTAGGAACTACCGATCTAAACGAAGCCTGCCCCTTTAACACCCACGGCCACACCTGGCCAGAGAGGGCGGCAGCCGGACGGGAGCCTCGCCCTGCCCCTCAGACAGACGGGCCAGGCCGTGCGGTAGGAAGCTGGGTCGGATGCCAGGGTGAATGCCGCCGTGCCTGCCTCGGTCCCAGCTTCCTGCCCGGCAGCTGCAGCTCCTCTCAGAACTATGGGGCTTTGGCAGCAGATGGCCCCAATTTTCCAGAAGCGTTTGAGCGTTTACAGTAGACATCCTCCTCGGAGCGCTCTCCCGCTCTGCGCTCTCCCTCATGCCTGTTCCCCTGGCCGGCTGCACGCCTGGGTGCCCTGGCCCTGCCCTCCCCCAAGCCGTCCCCCTTCCCCCTGCACCAGGTGGCCCCAGCCAGCCCCAGCCAGCCCCAGCCAGGTGATGGTGGTCTCTGCCACAGCCTTTAGGAACATGCAAGGAGTGACCAAACCCGGGACTCACGGAACCTTCCAGAAGCAGGCCTGGCATGCCGGCGCGGGGAAGGGCTTCAAACTGCAGGCGTCTGTGTGGAAAATGTGGATTAGTCACTTGCAGTGCCAGCGCTTAGCGTTTTACTTTATCTCCCTCTTGGCTGGTGTTATCAGCAGCATATTTCGGAGGGTTTTTACATAACCCTTCCCGTCAGCACTGCGTTGAGTCAGAGCGTCTCTCCATGCACTCAGCGGTGCCGCGCGAGGAAGGGGATCGAGACCACCTGGAGGGGACTTCACAGGGGCACAGCCAGCTAAGAGAGACAAGGTCAAGCCTGGAATGAACGAGCAGGGGTGTCTTTCTTCCGAGGGACCCACACCTCCCCACAGTGCCTCAGCGTCCCGGGGAAGGCAGCTGCCCCGGGCGTGTTTGTTACACAGCATCTCGAGGGCCTTTGCAGCACAATGCACTTGACATGACGTCCCCGTGGCAAACATTGAAGGCAGCCAGTGAGGGAACAGAACCAGGGAGCAGTTTCATTTCTCTGACGCTTTGTGCCGGTCAATGGCATTCCACTGCTACTTAAGGACTGCTCCTGGGGCGGGGAGTTGGGGGACCCTGGGCACTCCCACCCCTGATTCGGCTTGGGTCACTGCACCTTTATCTGCAGAAACTGTTTTAATGTGCGTTTTACATATATATTTTTTTTCCATTGATTTTTAGAGAGGAAGGAAGAGAGAGAGATAGAAACATCGATGATGAGAGAATCATGGATCCGCTGCCTCCTGCACGCCCCCTACTGGGGATGGAGCTTGCAACCCGGGCATGTGCCCTGACCGAGAATCGAACCGTGACCTCCTGGTTCATAGGTTGACGCTCAACCACTGAGTCACACCAGCCGGGCAGAAGTTCCTCATTTTAATATAATATAATTCATTAGTGTTTCTTGTTATAGTTCAGACGTTTTGTGTTCTGTTGAAGACATCTTTGCCTGACCTCATTCTCCCTTTTTTTTTTTTTTTTTGATGCTTAGGAAAGTTTTATGGGAAAGCGCTGTCTATAAAATGCATAATAAACAGTTCCCGCCGCCTTCTTCCTCCCTCTCCTGCAGGGCCCGTTATGTCTCCTAACCCCCAGCCCCCGCCCCATACATTCCTCCTGCCTCAGCCGTGTCCCCAGAGCTCTCGGGTCAGGGGGCGCGGAATCAGCCGTTTAATGAGGTGCCGCCTGTCGCTCTCTACGGGACCAGCTGGTGCTGTGCCCCGGGCTCTCATCTCTTTCCCGCTCACATGGGGCGCGGGGGCTTTCCTGAACCCAATGCGCAGTATTCCGCTTGAATCATCAACTTCTCTCGGGCCCAGGGCAGCTCCCACATCCTTGGAAACAGGCGCTGGGGCTGTTCTTAGCTCTCGGTCCACACCCCTCGGGCGCTGCTTTCCTGCCTTTTCCCCTTTGTCTCTGTCCCTTCACATCTCTCTCTTCTCGTTACTCCTCACCTGAGGGGATTTTCCCGTTGGTTCTTTTTTGTTGTTTTATTTATTTTTTTAAAATATATTTTTATTGATTTCAGAGAGGAAGGAAGAGAGGGAGAGAGAGCTAGAAACATCCATGATGAGAGAGAATCGTGGACCGGCTGCCTCCTGTAAGGCCCCTACTGGGGATCGAGCCTGCATCCCGGGCCTGTGCCCTGATGGGGAATCGAACCCTGACCTCCTGGTTCATAGGTCAACCCTCAACCACTGAGGCACGCCAGCCGGGCATTTTTCCATTGATTCTTAGAGAGAGTGGAAGGGAGGAGAAGAGATAGAGAGAGAAACATCCATGTGAGAGAGACACATTGATTGGTTGCCTCCTGCACGTGCCCCGACCACGGCCGGGGATCGAGCCTGCAACCCAGTTGCGTGCCCTTGACCGTGAATCGAACTCGGGACCCTTCAGTCCTCAGGCCGATGCTCTCTCCACTGAGCCAAACCGGCCAGGGCTGTCCCCTCCCCTCCTGGACGCGTTCTGCCATTAGCAGCGTGGACAGCGCCTGTTCCACGCAGATGTTTGAGATTCCTGGGAACTGAGCTCGGCACGCCCTTGGCGAGCCCCGCGGTGACTGCCCCAGCTGTGCACAGGGACCCCGACGCTCACGCTGCCCCAAGCGCACCTCCAGGCCCCCCGGCCCTCCCTGGAGGGGCACGTGTCCCCACTCCAGCTCAGGTGTGTTTTTGTCGTTGATTGGGTTTGGCCTCCTGCAAACACTGTCTCTTCAAAGAGCCCTAAGGACATCTGGTCTCAATTTTCCGACCGCGAGACGGGGTTTGGGTGCAAGTAGTGAATCTGGGAGGTGATCCCGGGAAGCACGGTGAGGACACAGGGCAGTGGGAGGAGAGAGGAGTCAGAGGAAGTGCACCGCCCGGCCGGCGTGGCTCAGTGGTTGAGCACCTACCAGTGAACCAGGAGGTCAGGGTTCAATTCCGGTCAAGGGCACATGCCCGGGTTGCAGGCTCGATCCCCAGCGTGGGGCGTGCAGGAGGCAGCCGATCCATGACTCTCCTCAGTGATGTTTCCATCTCTCTGTCCCTCTCCCTTCCTCTCTGACATCAATATATATATATATATATATAGAGATACAGACACAGATTTTTTTAAAAAAAGAATACAGTGTTTAAAAAATATATTTTTATTGGTACATGAGACGATGCTCACCCTCTGAGCCGCTCCGGCCAGGCACCTTTTAAATTTTTTTTCTGACCTCCAGGCTCATGACCTTCCTCCTCCCCTCCTATTTCAAATCCCAAGTCCAAACCCATCGCTGGGCCCCCGGCGACCCCGCTGTGGCCCGCACGCGGTGTTCTCGGCAGTCACGTTTCTCCTCTTTGTCAGCAGCATCTGATGTGCGCGGGGCTGTGGTGCCTGGTGGAAGGAGACGCCTCCTGCAAGACCAAGCTGGACCCTCCCCTGGACGGCACCGAGTGTGGGGCAGACAAGGTAACCGCCTCCCTCCATCCCAGTGGGCAGCCCCGTCCCCTGGGCATTGGGCACGTCTCCCAAGAAGCCGTCTGCAGCGTTCCCTGGGGAATCCCCTGGGCCTCCCCAGGAATGCCCACGGAGCCCACTCGGGGCTGAGGGCCACTTCCATTATCCCTTTTGTTTCCTTAAAAGATACAAGAATCATTTGCTCATTATTATTTTTAATATATTTTTTAATTGATTTCAGAGAGGAAGAGAGAGGGGGAGTGAGAGAAACAACAGTGATGAGAGAGTCATGGATCGTCTGCCTCCTGCACGCCCCCTAGTGGAGATCGAGCCTGCAACCCGGGCCTGTGCCCTGACCGGGAATGGAACCGTGACCTCCTGGTTCATAGATTGACGCTCAACTACTGAGCCACGTCGGCCGGGCTGCTTATTATTTTTGTTAAATTAACACTGTTTGTCATACAAGTGGATTTACTTGCAAACTTTTACATCAATGGATCATAAATGGAAAAGCAGGGTCGCTTGTCTTACAGGAAAGACTGGGGTGAAATAGATTTAATGAGAGCAGCTGTTCCGTGCTAGCTCAAGGTTAAGAGAGCGAGCCTGCCGCCTGGTCTTCCTTAGCAGCAGGGGGATGGATGAGCGTTAGAGAAGAGAGGTGTCGCCCGGCCAGTGTGGCTCCGTGGCTGAGCGTCGACCTATGAACCAGGAGGTCGTGGTTTGATTCCCGGTCAGGGCACATGCCCGGGTTTCGGGCTCCATCCCCAGTAGGGGGCGTGCAGGAGGCAGCCGGTCCATGATTCTCATCATGGATGTTTCTGTCTCTCTCCCTCTCCCTTCCTCTCTGAAATTAATAAACTATATTTTTTTAAAAATAGAGAAGAGAGGTGTCCAGGGCCAGCCTTGCTCCCTGGTGGCATGGCGAGACCGAAGGGGAGGCTGTGATTGGCAACCGGCACCTCAGCTCCCCCCCTCCAGGCTTCGTGCCTCACACGTTGGGAAGTCCTGTTTTAGGGCCGGCTTCCTCTTGTCCTCAGGGAAGCCAGCGTTGCCCACGTGGGGCCCGCTCGTCCTCCCCAAGCAGCAAACCCCACCCTGACGTTCGAAGCCCCAGAGCTGGGCCCGCTGCCCTCCGGGGTCAGAGGCCCTCTCACGCAGCCACGTTCGCACAAGCCCAGGTCTCTCCACGCGCCCCGGGGATTCCGCCCTCTGCTGGGCACTTAGCACACCCGCGTGGAGCAATCCAAGTGGACGTTTAGGGCGAGACCCCAGCCCCGAGGGACGTGGGTGTCAGGCCGCGCTGCGTGGGGAGGTCGCAGAGGTGGCAAGCTCGCCCACCCCGACCCAGGCTGCTGGGACGTCAGGGGGGCCGGGCGATGGGACCGCGGGGGCGGGCACCTCGTCACGGGGGCGGCCTGCTGTGTTGCAGTGGTGCCGCGCGGGCGAGTGCGTGAGCAAGACGCCCATCCCGGAGCACGTGGACGGCGACTGGAGCCCCTGGGGCGCCTGGAGCATGTGCAGCCGCACGTGCGGGACCGGAGCCCGCTTCCGGCAGAGGAAATGCGACAACCCCCCGTGAGTGCCCCCAGCCTCCCCGGCACCTCCATGGGGCTCGCGGCCTGCGGGTCTCAGTGCCCCTGACAGGGTTTGTCTCACAAGGAGGCGCAAGGAAACGGAACTACACCAGGGCCGGGGCGGGGCGCATGTCAGGGGCATCCTCAGTCCGGTTCTTTCTGGGGAACAGAGGCACCTCCATCCAAAGGCTTCCAGAGCCCGGCCGGTATTGTCCAGTGGTTAGCATCCCCCTAGGAGCCAGGAGGTCACGATTCCATTCCCGGTCAGGGCACATGCCCGGGTTGTGGGCTCCATCCCAGTAGGGAGCGTGCAGGAGGCAGCCGATCCATGATAGATTCTCTCTCATCATTGATGTTTCTATCTCTCCCTCTCCCTTCCTCTCTCTCTCAAATCAATCATCTCTAGCCAGTGTGGCTCAGTGGATAAAGTGTTGGCCTGCAGACTGAAAGGTCGCAGGTTGGATTCCGGTCAAGGGCACGCACCTCGGTTTCAGGCTCCATCCCCGGCCCGTCGGGTGCGTGCAGGAGGCAGCCAATCCGTGTGTCTGTCTCCCATTGGTGTTTCTCTCTGTCTCTCCCTCTCCCTTCCACTCTCTCTCAAAATCAGCCCAGAAAATACCCTGGGGGAAGGATGCACAGCAACAACAACAAAATCAATAGAAATGAAAGACTTTTTTAAGAAGGGTTCCAGGGAGAGCTGGAGGCCAGACCTCCGGCCGGCGGCGTGTGGCTCCGCAGGGGAGGTCACTCCAGGGGAGCCGCAGGCGGGGACGGCGGCCAGCTCGGGCTGCCGGCTGCTGTGGGAGCGCCCGGGTGGCCGAGGAGCTCACCTGCTATCTCAGTGGTCGGCAAACCGCGGCTCGCGAGCCACATGCCCCTTGAGTGTGGCTCTTCCACAAAATACCACGGCCTGGGCGAGTCTATTTTGAAGAAGTGGTGTTAGAAGAAGTTTAAGTTTAAAACATGTGGCTCTCCAAAGGAATTTCAATTGTCGTGCTGTTGGTATTTGGCTCTGTGGACTGATGAGTTTGCCGACCACTGGCTGAAGCCGTCCTCCTGGCACTGGGACCGGAAGCGGCGCTGTCTTCTTCCTCGCAGGCCGTCTTTCTCTGACGGTGGGGACACCGGCCCTCTGGCCCATCTTCGCGCGTCGGTTCGGAACGCGTGGGGCGAGGTGTGCGCCCACTCACGCTTCCCTCGCCACGTGGGTTTCCTCTTCTCTCGAAACGCCCCCTTTTCACTCTTTCTGAAAATGGCCCGCTCGCCGTCTCCGGGGCCCTCAGCTGCATCCCATTAATGCCGTAAACGAGCGCGGTATAAATTATGACTCACCCGAAAGGCTTTTTATCCACAATTAAGTCATGTTGATGAATAATTAGCAACCCCCCTGTGTGCGAACCCTGCTGTCCTGGCGGGAGCCCAGCCCATAAATCACACGCGCCAGGGGCGGGCGGCGGGGGGCAGCGGCGCTAAATCTCTCGGGGCTGCTCCCCTGGCCAGCGTGGAGGCCCCCGGGTTACAGGGAAATTTATGCTCACGTTGAGTCCATGCCAGGAACACCTTTCCCTCCTGGTGGTGCTAAGGGAGTCGGTGCTGCACAGTTGGTCCTATTAAAGCCTTTTCCTCTGGCCCCCAACAGAGCGCCCGACTCACAGGGGTGCTCAGTGCTTTAGGAATGACTGTTCCCTTAAGAGCACTGATGGTGCATTAAGGTTCCCCAGAGAAAGAGAACCAATAGGAGACAGATGATAGATGGGTGATAGGTAATAGATAGCTAGATGATAGGTAGGTAGGTAGGTAGGTAGATAGATAGATAGATAGATAGATAGATAGATAACAGATAGGTGATAGAAGATAGGTGGATAAAATAGATGATAATTAGATAGATGATAGATAATAGATAGATGATAGATAATAGATAGATGATAGATGCTGAATAGATGGTAGATAATAGATAGATGATAGATAGGTAGATAGATAGATAACAGATATATAGGTGATAGAAGATAGATAGATAGATAGATAGATGATACATAATAGATACATGATAGATGGATAGATAAATAGAAGATAGATGATAGATAATAGATAGATGATAGATAGGTAGATAGATAACAGATAGATAGGTGATAGAAGATAGATAGATAGATACTAGGAGATAGATAGATAGATAGATAGATAGATAGATGGTAGATAGGTAGACAGATGGATAGATGGTAGATGGATGGTAGATGATGGATAGATGGTAGACCCACCCCTGTTGGCACCACTCAGTGCAGCCCTCCAACATCTGCCCGCCCCCCGCCCGGGTGCCCGCTCACTGAGAGTCAGTGACCCTCTGCGTTTCCAGTGCCCCCCAGACACTCACCTCGTGGTGTTTCCCCTGACGCACGGAGCTCATTGCAAAGGACTGTGCCAGGGAGGTGGGTCAGGCGGGCCTGGGACCATCTGCTCACTGAGGCCACCCGAATGCTGTGGACAGCCAGGGAGCCGGGCCAGTCCCCTGCACACGAGGGCCGTCTTCGCCGGTGCCCCCCTCTCCCCTCCCCCCCCCCCCGCCCCGTGCCCGAGAGACTGTCGCCCATGGATAGGGTGCTCCCTGGCCTCTTAGGACCAGCTCTAAGCTCTGACCCAGTCGGGTTTATTCCGAGGGAGCCCAGCAGTCTGGTACTATTTACACCTTGGTGCTCTGTCTGAGCTTCCTGCCCAGCCCGTGTGGCTCAGTGGTTGAGCATCGACTTATAATCCAGGAGGTCACGGTTCGATTCTGGGTCAGGGCACAGGCCCGGGTTGTGGGCTCGATCCCCAGTGTGGGGCGTGCAGGAGGCAGCTGATCCATGATTCTCTCTCATCGAGGAAGTTTCTCTTTATTCTCCCCCTCCCTTCCTCTCTGAAATCAGTACAAATATATATTTTTAAAAACACCAGACTTCCTGTTCTAAAGGGCGATGGCTGGCTCTTTTCCTCGCCTTCAGGGACCCTCCGCAGGTGAATGGGAAGTGGAGGGGCCGGCCTGGGGGGCTGTTCAGCCGCAGCGGGGTGCCTCCCTCTGGGGAGCTGTGAGGGCCAGGCCGGCCGCGCCAGCTGCTTTTGCAGGCGGACCTGGTGTGGTGACGGTTACAGAACACAGCTGATGGCGGCCCAGAGCCAAGCTGACCCAACAGCGTTCCCTCCGGCTCCGTCCTCCCCTCACCAGGCCGGCTGCCTTGCCAGGTCCCAGGATGTGCAAGCCTCCCTGCTGTGCGCATCTCGGCCTGGCCTCACCCCCGCCCCCCTTCCCTTCAGTCCTGGCCCCTCTCCCGTCTCCTCCAGCTGGTTTATTCACTGTCCAAACACACTGGCAAGAGAGTCCCTCCCTTCACCCCCTTCTTTCTCTCTGTCTTGGTCTTTCCAGCTATTGGAATGTGCGCTTCTCGCCAGCTGACATCCAGGCTCGGGGGTCATCCGTGTCTTGGATCCAGCCTCCTCGGCACGTGTTTCCCCGCCCTGATCTGTGTCCCTCTCGGTGGGAGTTTCCGCCCGAAGTCTGCAGGGTGGGAAGGTCGCCTGTAAGGCGGATGCCGGAGCCCCATGCATCCGAGGGCGCGTGTCTGGGGGAGGAGGGCTGGAAAGGCTCGGGGCTCTCGGGAGGAGAGGCAGCTCTGTGGGAGCCCCAGGAGGAAGGGCGTGGAAGCAGCCGGAACCAGGAAGGCGGCAGGTCACGGGGCGGAGTGCCCCCCGGAGCATCAGGAGGGGAAGCCACCTGCTGGCTAAGGCCCCTGTCCCGGCTTTGGCTCCCACAGGGAAACCCCGTATGTGCCCTTGCCACGCCAAAACCACGTGGATGGTTTTTATTTTTATTTTTTTAAATAGATTTGTATTGATTTCAGAGAGGAAGGGAGAGGGAGAGAGAGAGAGAGAAACATCAATGATGAGAGCATCATCCATCGGCTGCCTCCTGCACGCCCCCTACTGGGGATCTAGCCCACAACCCGGGCATGTGCCCTGACCGGGAATCGAACCATGACCTCCTGGTTCGTAGGTCGATGTTCAACCACTGAGCCACACCGGCCGGCCCGATGGCTAAGTTTGAAGTTCGGATGAAAGACACAGTGGGTGGATCTGGCTAACCGATACTCACCGCATTCGTGTCCAGATGGCCCTGACTGACGGCCTCAGCCTGCACTTCCCTGAGGGCTCACTGACACCGAGATGGGAGGGGGGGAGCAGAGGGGGTGCCCTGGAGACCTGCCCGGCCCCTCCCCTCCTGGCAAGGAGGCAGGGACGGAGCACCCGCCGGGCCGGTTAACTCAGTGGGCCGCTCTCTCCCCTCCAGCCCCGGGCCCGGGGGCGCGCACTGCCTGGGCGCCAGCGTGGAGCACGCGGCCTGCGAGAACCCGCCCTGCCCCAAGGGCCTGCCCAGCTTCCGGGACCAGCAGTGCCAGACGCACGACCGGCTGAGCAGCAAGAAGAAGGGGCTGCTCACGGCAGTGGTGGTGGACGGTAAGGGATAGGGCGTGTCCTTTCCCTCCGTTCCTTTCCCGGGAACCTGAACACCTCCTGGGAGAACCCGGAGGGCACCCCCACCGCAGTCCGCCCCGAGGACGCCCAGTCCTCCTGCCCAGGTCAGCCTGGGAGGGACCCACGGCTAGGGCCTGGCGTTGACCTTGGACGACATAGCTCTGTGCCATTTCCCAAGAGCACCTGCGAGGCAGGCAGCAGCCCAGATGCCTCCCGCACCCCCATTTGCAGCAAGTAGAGGGGGGTGGTTCCAGCAGCCTGCTGCCTGCTTCTAGGGCCCAGGGCCAACTGTGTGGAGGGGGAGGCTGTGCGGGGCCGGGTCAGGGGGCGTCTGCCGCCTCCCTTTCCATTGTTGGTGCTCCCTGCAATTTCCAGGATCGTTTTGGGTTGGTTTTCACTCTTTTTGTAATTTTTTTTATTTTTTTGATTTCAGAGAGGAAGGGAGAGGGAGTGAGAGAGACATATCAATGATGAGAGAATCATTGATCGGCAGCCTCCTGCACGCCCCCTCCTAGGGTTTGAGCCTGCACCCCGGGCCTGAAATCGAACCCAGGACCCTTCAGTCCGCAGGCCGACGCTCAATCCACTGAGCCAGACCAGCCAGGGCCACCCCGAGGAGCCTGTGTACCTCGGCTTCCCGGGAGGGGCGCCGGCAGCTGCATGCAGACTCTCGCCGCCCTCGGCCTGGCCGTGCCTGGGCCGCAGGAAACCGCGGGAGGCTCCCAGCAGCCTCGGGTGCACATGGACCCCCCGGCGGGAGGGAGACAGCAAACCTTCAGCCGTGCCCACACTGAGAGGCAAGGACTCCGAGCCCTGGGCCGGGCCTCCCACTCCCGGGAGCGAGAGGAGGTCACGGCCAGGGCTCGCCCCGCCCTCCGCTCCGCTCTGTGCACGGGGTCTGTGTTTTCCTTTCCTTCGCCTCTTGCTTCGGTTTTCAGTTCTCCGGCCTCGTTTCTTCAAACACAGAAATCCCACGGAAATGTCTGTTTTTCCACCCATTTCTCCAAGTCCCGAAACGCTGCCTTTCACGTCTAACCGCGGCGGGAGGGCTGACCTCCCCGCCGCCCAGCCCCGCAGTGGCTGGGAGCCACCTCTGCCCAGACCCCCCTCCGGGGCCTCGCCGGGGGCTCCTTGGGGAGGCTCCTTGCCTTCGGACGGTTTCACCCACTCGCTTTTTGGTGTATTCCTCCCCCTCCCCCCCCACAAAGCAAGACATCATGGTGAGCACCACCACCTTTGATCTGAAAAGGGCCACCATACTTATTTATTTTTAATATATTTTTATTGATTTCAGAGAGGAAGGGAGAGGGAGAGAGAGAGAAAAACATCAATGATGAGAGAGAATCATGGATCGGCTGCCTCCTGCGCACCCTCTACAGGGACAGGGCCTGCAACCTGGGCATGTGCCCTGACCAGGATTCGAGCCGTGACCTCCTGGTTCCTAAGTCAATACTCAACCACTGAGCCATGCCGGCCGGGTGCTGAAAAGGCCACCGTCTTGGATAAGGAAGCCGGGGTACAGTCAGCATTTCGCCTTTGACAGACCTGGAGTTCAGGGCTTTGCAGGGGCCACCTCCCCTCTGGGGTGCACTCTCCAGCCTTCCCGCAGATTCGGTTTCATCTCCTTCTCAAACATGAACAGGAGCCAGCCCTTTGCTGAGGAGCGTTGCAGAGGAGAAAGACCAAATCCTCAATGGCCGACCCAGAGCAGGGAGGAGAGAGCAGCGTGTCAGCGTCCCTGTCCACCGCCGCTTTCTGAAAGGCCTGGGCCCGCTCGGCAGCGGCAGGCGCGACCCCGCGGTCGGCCCGGCTCTTGGGGAGCCCCCGGTGACTGCCCTATTCATAGCTCTGCTATCGCTGCGGAATTCTTTGGCCGGTGACGCACAGTTCAGGGAGGGAGACGCTATATTTTTTCCTATTTTCTCTTCTCAAAAGAAGGGGGGGAAAAAAAGAAAACAAGGAAATTCTTGCAGAGGTAGATTTTCCAAGGGAGGACTCGGGACCACAAACCCTCGCTCCTTAGAAACCACTGCTCCGTGGAAAAGCCTCCGACAGAACCCGTGGACGTGGCCGTGGCCCAGGGCCAACCCACCCGCTCCTGCCTTCCCCGTGGAACCTCATCGCAGCCGAAACCTTGAAGAGCTCAGGCCTCCCGGGCCGGGCCAGCAGGCCACGCGCCCGCCCCTGCACATTCCAGTCCGTCTCCCCAGTAAGGCGGAACCCCTCCGGGTTGGAGCCCCCGGGGGGACCGGGCGGTGTGCTGGTGAAGGCTCTCACACTCCAGCTCAGTCAGGCCAGCTGGAGCTGCTTAACACAACAGAGGGAAGGTGCCCGCCCGGCCGGTGTGGCTCCGTGGCTGAGCGGCGACCTATGAACCAGGAGGTCACGGTTCGATTCCCGGTCAGGGCACAGGCCCGGGTTGCAGGCTCGATCCCCAGTAGCAGGCGTGCAGGAGGCAGCCGATCCATGAGTCTCTCCCATCATTGATGCTTCTCTCACTCTCCCTCTCCCTTCCTCTCTCTGAAATCAATAAAAATTAAAAAAAAAATTTTTTTAATTCACTGTTTTGAAACTGCTTTAGCCAGGGGACGCTTCCTTATAACCTTAGGACACTCCCCTCTAGCCTTCTAGGACACGCCTTCCCACCCACGGCGTGGGTCAGGGTGCCACGGGACACCAGCCACGGAGAGCAGCGAGCGCAGTGGCCCTTTAGTGACGGCACTCGTTCGAGAAGGCCCGGGCGCTGGGGGAGAGCGGATCCGCTGTGGCAGGAGCCCTCCAGCGCCGTGTCCGGTCCTCTGAGGCCCTGCAAGCCCCACAAGGCTTTCTGGCCCCCCCCCCTCGCTCCCCAGGCGCCCCCCCGCCCGGGAGGACCCTAGGGAGACGCTGGTAGAGAGCGCACGCAGGCGTCCGTGGTCCGTCGAGGGTCCTTTGCAGAGCAGTCAACCGCGCCCTGCATGGCCCTCCTCACGCCGACGTTCACCCCCTTTCCCTCCCCAGATAAGCCGTGTGAGCTGTACTGCTCGCCCCTGGGGAAGGAGTCCCCGCTGCTGGTGGCCGACCGGGTCCTGGACGGCACGCCCTGCGGGCCCTACGAGACCGACCTCTGCGTGCACGGCAGGTGCCAGGTGACGTGTGTTCTCCGTGCTCGGCGGGGCTGCAAGGAGGCGGCTCGCTCTCCTCGGGGGCTCGGCGGGGGTGGGGGGCCGGGGAGCCCTGGGGAAGTGGGTTTTCTTTTTAAAAAGAAATATATTTTTATTGCCCTGGCCGGTGTTGCTCAGTGGATAGAGCGTTGGCCTGCGGACCGAAGGGTCCCGGGTTCGATTCCGGTCAAGGGCAAGTACTTCGGTTGCAGGTTCCTCCCTGGCCCAGGCCCTGGTCAGGGTGCGTGCAGGAGGCAACCAATCGATGTGTTTCTCTCACATCGATATTTCTCTCTGTCTTTCTCTCTTTCACCCTCTCTAAAATCAATGGGAAAACATCCTTGGGTGAGGATTAATATATATATATATATTTAAATTGATTTTAGAGAGAGTGAGAGAGAAACATCTGTTGATGGATCGCTGCCTCCTGCACGCCCCACGCTGGCCATGGAGCCCGCCACCCGGCTGTGTGCCGTGACCGGGAATCGCACCGTGACCTCCTGGTTCACGGGTCGACCGCTGCGCAACCACCAAGCCAGGCCGGCCGGGCAGGGGACTGGGTTTTCTTAAGAAGGTGCCAGGGGGCTGCCTCCCACCACCTGGCACCCCTCCTGTGGGCTCACCTGGCGACCACCCAGGAGTCGCGGTGGCTGAAAGAGGAGGGTCTCGTGGTGTCGAATGTTCACAAATGTCTGAGCAACTTGAGACGTGATGACAAAGGGAAGAGCGGGTGTGGCCGAGGCGAGGCTGGGGGATGCGTGTGAGCGTATGTTTTTGGACAAGCTCTGCTCTGGTTCGAGACAAAAGATACAGAACGAAGCAGATGCCTTTGCAAATGGTACCCCAAGGGGCGCAGATGCCTGGCTTTTGGGAACTTGCCCCTCCCACTGGGATATGGTCCCCAAACCCATCCCGATGTTGCCTGTCTGTGACTCACTGGAACGATGATAAATGCCACGGAAGGGGACAAAGAGAAACAGGAAGGAGGGGGCCCCCACGCGGCACCCCCACCCTCAAGTCTAGCTCCCCGGGTTGGTCTTCCTGTGTGCCTCCTTCTCACATGTGAGCGGTCACCCAGAGATGACCTGCTATTTGAAGGAAACCAGCAGCCGGCCCGAGAAAGACCAAGAAAAACACACAGGAAAACGCACCCTGGCAGAAGAAATGGAGATAATTATAGACTCCTGCAGAATTCTAGAATTCTGCTGCCAAGTCAGCAACCAAGCATGGGAGCAAAATAAAGTGAGATACACGGGAGAACTCAGCAATGTTCTTTTCCAGGCGCCGTGCTCAGAGAAATGGCGTGCCCTTTAACCAAACAAGGGGAGAGTCGAGAAGGGGGAGGCAAGCCCGGCCGGCGTGGCTCCGTGGTTGAGCGTCCACCTAGGAACCTGGAGGTCACGGTTCGATTCCCGGTCAGGGCACAGGCCTGGGTTGCAGGCTCCATCCCCAGTGTGGGGCGTGCAGGAGGCAGCCGATCCATGATTCTCTCTCATCATTGATGTTTCTCTCTCCATCTCCCTCTCCCTTCCTCTCTGAAATCAATAAATATATACATTAAAAAAAAAATAGGCGAGGGCTGCGAATTGGTAGGACTAACCGGGAGCCCAGGAAATGCCGGGTGGAGGGCTGGTGCCCCCGGCCTGACAGTCTTCAGTCCCAGTGGAATAAGGAGTCGGTGGCGTCCCTCTGACGGAGGAGAGAGAATGCGCTGTCATTGCAAGATGGCTGTTAAGTTACAGAAAGCGCACGCTCGCCTTCCCAGCCAGAAAAACAGGCCACTGAGTCACGCCTGCCGGGCTGGGGGCGCTGCCGCCTTCCTGGGCCCCCTTCTCTCTGTCAGACACTAAAGAATGCATTTGGCCACGAGGTGGGTGCAAATGTCCCCTTCCGTGGCATTTATCATCGTTCCAATGAGTCACAGATCCATAATGCAAGCCGGATCCCATTCACGCTTTGCTCTTCGGACTTGAAAATAAGTTAGCTATTTGCTCGGGCCTCTGGGAGTATCGGGGCCCCCAGCCCCGTCTGCTGGGCCTCACGGAGGAGTCGCCTCATGCCCGGCCTCCCTGAGACCGGGACCCAGGCTCACGCGGCTCTCTGGTCCCCCAGAAAATCGGCTGCGACGGCATCATTGGCTCGGCGGCCAAGGAGGACCGGTGCGGGGTGTGCAGCGGGGACGGCAAGACCTGCCGCGTGGTCAAGGGCGACTTCAGCCACTCCCGGGGGACAGGTGAGCGGGGCGCAAGCCTGTGTTCTGCGGGTGTCTTCCTCCCTTCGCCCCCAAGCCGGCGATCGTGTGCCTGCCCTGCATTGGGTGTTGAAGGGCTGGTGGGTCATGGGGAGGTGACCTGGGACTTCAGGGGCACAGTTTCTGAAAGGCAGAGGAAGGTGTTTTATCCACAATGACGCGGGGGTCCCGTCTGTAAGATGGGGGCTTGTGTGAGAATCCGTGCCTGCCCCCCGGCTCCTGAGGGGGACTGAGGGGAGCCGGGCGGCTCCGTCTAGTCTCATAGCCACTGGCCACTGAGCCGCTTCAAACGTTTTTGTTGTTGTTAATCCTCGGGACCCAAGGATATTTTTTCCTTTGATTTTTTTTTCCAAAAATATGTTTTTATTGATTTCAGAGAGAGGGAAGGAAAGGGGGAGAGAGAGAAACATCAATGAAGACAGAGAATCATTGCTTGGCTGCCTCCTGCACACCCCCTACGGGGGATCGAGGCCGCAGCCCCGGGCATGTGTCCTGACTGGGAATTGAACCGCGACCTCCTGGTTCATAGGCCCACGCTCAACCACTGAGCCACGGTGGCCCACGAGCCTTTCATCCAATGCACATTTACTCAGCATGACGACGATGTCAGAGGCAGGAGGTATGCAGAAGGAAAATGTAACAGACACCAAGTCCAGGGAGGGGACCCCCAGCAAACAGCCTGAGTCCCTGTGTGAGGGGGAGGCAGCTCGGCGGGGGTGCTGCAGGCAGATGAGGGCACCCCTACGTCCTAAAGAACCAGTAGAGATGGCCCAGGCAGCGTGCTCAGTGGTTGAGCATCGACCCATGAACCAGGAGGTCACGGTTCGATTCCCGGTCAGGGCACATGCTCGGGTTTCGGCTCCATCCCCACTAGGGGGCGTGCAGGAGGCAGCCGATCCATGATTGTCTCTCATCATGGATGTTTCTGTCTCTCTCCCCCTCTCCTTTCTTCTCTGAAATCAATACAAATATATTATATTTTTAAAAAAGAACAAGTAGAGATTAACTGTCAGTGGCGGTGGGACTGGGCATTTCAGGTGGAAGGAGGAACCCAGCTTCGAGCTAGTAGGATTCCCCCAGGTCATGTGACAGCTCCTTGGCGCCAGGTGTGGCTGACGGATGGCCGATTCTGTCAGCTCTGATAGGGAGGTCCCTTTCATCTCCGCCCAGCACCCGGGAGGGATGTCTCATCACCTAGAGGGTGACTATCAAAGAGAAATACCATCCCAGAGAGATAAAGGCTGTCAGACGCAGGCTTTCTGCCGGTTCCATGGAATCCTGACCCTCGTCTGAACTCCTCTGGGCCCTTTTACCTTCCGTACTTAGCTGGGGATTCCGAGCAGCCCCCACGGGGACAGCGCCCACGCCCTCCGGGACGCCCTCCTCTGTGTCCTGGAGAGGCTGATGGAGGTTATTGATGACCCTCCGGCCTGTTGCCTCCCAGCCTGAGCCGATCGAGGCCCCGGCTGCTCGCCTGCAGAAGGCGTGGGCTCCAAGGGGCCTTCACGCCGCCTTCCTCGGGCAGGCGCAGCCTTCGTTGCGTTGACACAGCGACGTGTTTGAATGGGGTGTTTTGAAAGCTCTCGGTACGAGGCTTTCACTTCATTCATTAGATCGCCATGTGACGTTACGGCCTTTCGTCCACTCGGGCCTTGGCGCCAGCGACTGTGTCCACGGGAACCCCCCACGGCGACCCACGAGCTCCGCACCCCTTTGCGTTTTGTTCTTAAAGAGAAACTTTCTTCAACAGTCTGTTCTGTTTTTAACAACATATCAAAGACCTCGTCTTAACTAATTGCATCTTCCATGACGCTAATCCAAATAAGGTCGCATTCTGAGTACCCGGGGTTAGGACTTCAGCAAATGAATTGGGGGGCGGGGGGGAGATTCGGTTCAACCCATGACTCATGCAGATAGGTAAGCGGTGCTCTCTGGCATTCCGGCAGCCCAGGGGTTCTGGCCATAGAAGGACATCTGTGATGGACACTTGTCATAGCTGCACCGGCCCACCAGCTCTGAAATCTCTATGGGGGGGGGGGTGTAGAGGGGACTTTGGTGGGCGATGGGCAGGGGTGGTTCACCCATGTGATTTGTCACCGCAGGTTATATCGAAGCCGCTGTCATTCCCGCCGGAGCCCGGAGGATCCGCGTGGTGGAGGACAAACCCGCCCACAGTTTCCTAGGTAACGCCACGACAGTGGCCTGCTCCCGGTGTCTGTTCCGAGGGCGGAGGTGGAGGGCCGGCCGGTCATCGGGGTCAGCAGCATTCCCCCAGGCCCGTGGTCAGCAAACCGCGGCTCGCGAGCCACATGCGGCTCTTTGGCCCCTTGAGTGTGGCTCTTCCACAGAATACCACGGCCTGGGCGAGTCTATGTTGAAGAAGTGGCGTTAGAAGAAGTTTAAGTTTAAAAAATTGGCTCTCCAAAGACATTTCAATCGTCGTACTGTTGATATTTGGCTCTGTGCACTCATGACTTTGCCGACCACTGTCCCAGGCCATCGGCGTTAAACTCCTATGCTAGGTGTCATGGTAGAAGGACTCATGGTTCTGGGCTGCCAAGACTTCCCAGCACCATCGCTCACCTGACCCGAGCCCCGGGTAGTGAGCAGAATTGGGGACATTATCTCTGCTTTTCCGTGGAAATGTGGAAAGGGCAGAAGGGTGTCAGGGTCCATTAGATCGCTCAACTTCTATTTCTAATTCCCACCTGAAATGGACTTTTAAAAAATATATATTTTTATTGATGTCAGAGAGGAAGGGAGAAGGAGAGAGAGATGGAAACATCAGTGATGACAGAGAATCATGGATTGGCTGCCTCCTGCACGCCCCACACGGGATGGAGCCCACACCCCGGGCATGTGCCCAAACCGGGAATCAAACCGTGACCTCCTGGTTCATAGGTCGATGCTCACCACTGAGCCGCACCAGCCCGGCCTGCCTTGGTCCCCTCATCTCCTCTGCCAGTCAGAACCCCAGGATTCCAGGGCCTGGGGTAGGCACTAGGGCAAGCCCGGAGGTGGCCCACGCTCCTTACGTTTCTGAAGTTGAGTTCAAACCAGCCATGTTGGCACCGGGCTGGGCGCTCTGGAAGTCAGGCCCGTGGAGCTCTGAGTTCCCCTCGTATTTGCTGGGAGCGATTCCCGAGGAATTCACCCCGCCTACCTCCAGCCCACGCCGCCTGGCTCGCGGCTCGAAACCACCTGGAACAGGAAATGCCTCTGCAGTTCGCATCCACGGCTCAGAACAGCGCTGGCGGGCCTCCGGGTGGAAATAAAAGGCGCTGACGCGGCGCCAGGATTAGAAGTGGGTTGACTGCGGGTCAAGTCTTCCAGTGCAATCCAGGAGGAGAGACGCGAGGAGCCCGCTCCTGCGCAGCCCCACGCGGGGAGGGGCGGGGGCGGGAGGCCTGGGGACGGGGGTCAGACCCCCGCATGGGCCTGCAGCCAGCTAACAAGGAGCCCTGCCCCCCGGCCAGGGGTGCCTCCTCCATGCTCCCCAGCGTGGCCCACAATCTTTCCCTCCAGAGCCTGTGTCCATGGACAACGTGTAAATCTCTGCCCGGAGAAAGAAGGGCCGGGTTGGAAACAGACATGCATCACGTGACCTCGGGTTCTGGGCCCTGGAGGAGGTTGTCTGCCCTGCCCTGGGGGTGAGGGGAGCAGGGACCCACCCTCCCTTCTGTGGGGAGTTCCTCTCCCGTTAAGAGGCTCCTAATGGCTCCTCAGCAAAATACACAAAGGCAGGCCCTGCTGTGTTTCAGACAGCGATTCAAAACGTCCGACCTGCCACGTCTGATTTGCTCAGTGGATAGAGCGTAGGCCTGGGGACTGAAGGATCCCAGGTCCTATTCCCGGTCAGGGCACATGCCCAGGTTGCGGGCTCGATCCCCAGTAGGGGGTGTGCAGGAGGCAGCCGATCAATGATTCTCATCGTTGCTGTTTCAATCTCTCTCCCTCTCCCTTCCTCTCTGAAATCAATAAAATATATTTAAAAAATAAGTAAATAAAAATAAAACGTCTGACCTCTGACCCCGGCGGAGCCCAAAAATGAAATGGTTCTTCCCGGCCGATCAGAGCCCCAGACATACATCACAGACAGAACCAGGTCCCTCTAGAATTCCCTGTGCTCTTTTTTTTTTTTTCTTAATGTTTTTATTGATTTTTGAGTTTTTGAGTTTTTTGGGAGGTCTGTACCCAGGAGAGGGATGGCTGGGTGGTAGGTCGCTCTGTACAGACGTTCTGCGTGGCCTCCGTTCCATGCTCTCCGTTCTCTTCCCAGCCCTCAAAGACTCCAGTCGGAGGTCCATCAACAGCGACTGGAAGATCGAGCTCCCCGGAGAGTTCCAGATCGCGGGCACCACGGTCCGCTACGTCCGCAGGGGCCTGTGGGAGAAAATCTCCGCCAAGGGGCCGACCAAAATCCCCCTGCACTTGATGGTGAGGCTTGGCGCGGACTCCCCGGGTACTTCTTCCTGGGGGTTTGGGGGGCGGGCAGGTGCACCCGGTTCCTGGTGGCTTACCTGGCCACCCGCAGCTCAAGGCTCTCTCTGGATCTTCTCTTTTCTTTTTAAATATATTGGTATTGATTTCAGAGAGGGAGGGAGAGGGAGAGAGAGAAACATCAATGAGGAGAGAGAATCAGGGATCAGCTGCCTCCTGCACGCCCCCTGCTGGGGATGGAGCCCACAACACGGGCATGAGCCCTGACTGGGAATCAAACAGTGGCCTCCTGGTTCATGGGTCGACGCTCAACCACAGAGCCACGCCTGCCGGCCGGCCTCCATCTTTCCTTATCTCGTCCCTTTGGGCATGCTTCAGATTTCTCCCCTCTCAGAGCGTCGCCCCAGCTCCTCGCCGGCGGGGCTCCAACCTCTTCTTAAATGGAACAGCCTCCGGGAAGGAGCCGCGCAGCCATGCGGCCGCCAGGGAGACTTGGCCCCGGGAAGCAGACGGCCCGCGCGAAGTCTGTGTTTTTATATCAGATGGCACCGGTCCGCCCCACGGTGTGTGTATCCACGCTGGAAATTACCTTTTGGAAAGGAGCTGTTGACTCCGTTTCCTTCCAAACCAACAGCGCTCAGATTTTCCAAGCTCGGCTTGCAACAGGCATCCGGGAACTGGGGGGGCGGCCCAGGTTCTACGGGAATGCCGACTCCCCGGGTGGCCTCAGAAACCTGTGGGGTCCTGTCTTACCTGTCGGGGAGGACGCCCCCCAGCCCACGGACCACCTGCTGATGCGTCCTTTTTATTTTTTATTTGGTTAGCCCTCACCTGCGGATTTTTTCCACTGATTTCTTTGGAGAGAGTGGAAGGGACGGGGAGAGACAGAGAGAGAGAGAAACATCGATGTGAGAGAGACACTTTGATTGGTTCCCTCCCGCACATGCCCCAACCAGGGCCGGGCCTGGAGCCTGCAACTGAGATACATGCCCTTGACCGGAGCCAAACCTGCAACCCTTCAGTCTGTGCCTAACGCTCTACCCACTGAGCCAGACCAGCTAGGCTGATGCATCCTTTTTAAGAATATCAAAGCACTCCCGGGACAGCTGTGCCTATGAGCCCTGAACGCAGTAAAAATGTATAAAATAAAATGAAATGAAATAAAAGCAGCCCTGGCCGGTTTGGTCAGTGGTTAGAACATCCACCTGCAGACCAAAGGGTCGCAGGTTCGATTCCTGGTCAAGGGCACGTACCTGAATTGCAGGTGTCCTAGCCCCGGGAGGGGCATGTGCAGGAGGCAACCAATCGATGTGTCTCTCTCAGGTCGATGTTTCTCTCTCTCTCTCTCCCTTCCTCCTCCCTCCCTTCCACTCTCTCTAGAAATCAATGGAAAAACGATTCTCGGGTGAGGATGGGAAATCATGATGATAATAATAAAATAAAAGCAGTTATGCGGAGGGCCTAAGAGAAAGCCAAGGGCAAGATGAGACCCTCAAGGTCACCTTCCCGGTCGCCCGGGCACTTGCCCTCTGTAGCAGGCGCCAGGATGGGTTTATTTCCGTCTCTTCTCAAAGCGTCCACGGCCCGAGGGCATCGCCAGCCCATTCAGGCCCAGGCACAGCCGGGATCCATTCCGACCACGAGAAACAAAACTCAGAGAGACGGAGCCGCCGCCGCCGCAGCCCCAGGCCCAGCCCCGTTACTATTAACTGCTTCTCTCTCTAACGATGACCGTTCCTTCCAGTTTGCAAATCTAGAAACGAGAGGCGCCCCTCTGGCTGTCCATAGAAGCCATTGCCCCCCAAACCAGGACGCACACGCGGGGAACCACGGGACCTGCCTGGGAAACCAGTGGTGCACACGCACACAGATTCTCTGTGGCTGCGCAACTGCACGAAATTGGTTTCAGATGGATCCCCCATTCACCAGGCTTGTATTCCCAGACTGAGATAATAAAGATCTCTTCTAAAGAGGCTTTTTTTCTTTTTAACTTTCTTTTCCACCGGAGGCCGGTTTCCAAGTGCGTTCCTGCAAGTCTGTTCCTTGGAGAAGGAGATGTTTATGCTGCCGCGGCGCCCCACCCCCACCCACCGCGCACTCAAGCGCTTGGGGGAGGGGGAGACCGGGGAGGGAGGAGGCTCCAGTCTCAGGCACCTGCCACCTGGCCTTCCCCTCGTCTAGTCAGGTGGGCCCTGCACGGTCTGCCTTCAGCTCCCGCTGGCCCCTCCTGCACCTCCCGGCCTGGAAGTGAACTTGCTAGTGGCTTTGACCTGGGGGGACCCGCTGGTTTTAGGCCTACCCTGAAGACCCCCCCCCCCCCCCCCACAGCCAGGCCACGTGAAAGTCCTACAGGAGGCCTTGTTTTGCAACGTTAATTTGAATATGATTTTCTTGTTTGATTTTTAGAGAGAGAGGAAGGGAGAGGGAGAGGGAGAGAGAAACATCAATGAGGAGAGAGAATCATGGATCAGCTGCCTTCTGCACGCCCCCTCCTGGGGATGGAGCCGCAACATGGACATGCATGCGCCCTGACAGGGAATCGAACCCTGACCTCCTGGTTCTTGGGTCGACACTCAACCAGTGAGCCATACCGGCTGGGCAGGTCCAACCTGTTTTAAAACCCCGTGCCCACCGGGAGGGAAACCCCACAGGGAGGCTCCCCGCGCACAGTCAGCCGCCCCCGGGCTATTGCACGATTTTTAAAGCGGCCTTTTCTTTTGCCGCCCGTCCAGGTGCTGTTATTTCATGACCAGAATTACGGAATTCACTATGAGTACACCATCCCCGTGAACGCCACGGCTGAGAATCAGAGCGAACCCGAAAAACCCCAGGACTCCTTGTTCCTCTGGACCCACAGCGGCTGGGAAGGGTGCAGCGTGCAGTGTGGAGGAGGTGAGCGCGGGGCCTGGGCCCGTGCCTGCGGGTTTTGTTAAAGGAAGGAGACGTGGATTCCAGGCGCTCTGAGGTCAGGGCACAGAGAGGGACAGGCTGGGCACATAACCAGTGTTTGTTCATTTCAGAGAGGAAGGGAGAGAGAGAAACATCGATGAGAGAGAGAATCATGGATCGGCTGCCCCCTGCACGCCCCCTACTGGGGATCGAGCTCATAACCCAGGCCTGTGCCCTGACCCATAATCAAACCGTGACCTCCTGGTTCATGGGTCTATGGCTCAACCACTGAGCCACGCCGGCCGGGCAGCGGTTGCCTCTTTCTGGTCCTAGTCTAGAATTTTCTCCTGCCCCGCACTGCCCTGCCCATGTCTTGCACACCCTCCTGGCTGAGGTTATAGTTCTCCGGCCCTGACCCTAGTCGGTTCAACGAGTCTCTGATCAGAAGATGCCCCGGAGGCCCCTCCATAGCGGGACCTAATGCCCCTCCCAGGCGGCAGCCACAGCCTCTCCGCTCCCTGTGCGCTGGTTTCCAGGGGAACGCCGCACCATCGTGTCCTGCACGCGCATCGTGAACAAGACCACGACGCTGGTGAATGACAGCGACTGCCCCCCGGCGAGCCGCCCGGAGCCCCAGGTCCGAAGGTGCAACTCACACCCATGCCAGGCACGGTAAGGAGCGGGGTCTCCGGCGCCGAGCCTCCGGGGCGGGGCAGCAGCGCCCGGGCGTGGGGCGGAGTGAGACAGTCGCTACAGGCCCCTCTCTGCCGCCTTCCCTGGCTGCTGAGGGATCAGTGTGCTGGAAATACTGGATCTCTGGCTGCTAAGCCCGAACTGGGACGGACATGTACAATCCGTCAGGCCGGCGTGGCTCAGCGGTTGAGCGTCGACCTAGGAACCAGGAGGTCATGGTTCGATTCCCATCAAGGGCACATGCCTGGGTTGTGGGCTCCATCCCCAGTGTGGGGCGTGCAGGAGGCAGCCGATCCATGATTCTCTCTCATCGTTGATGTTTCTCTCTCTCTTTCCCTCTCCCTTCCTCTTTCTCTAAAAATCAAATTAAAAAGCGGGGGGATGGTTTTCTTTATCCCGTATGTTTTCCTCGATTTCCCCAACCCCCATTCCATTTTCTTCAGCCCTCTTTTCCCATCCAGATCCCAGCAAGCTGCCTTTCCCTCCCCAATTGCACCCGTTAGCACCTCCTTATTCTAATCCCACCCCGTCCCCCTGTGGGTACCGCTCCCAAGCCCCGCCCTAGCCATCTGGAATCTGGAATCTGACACACACAGCACATGGCCTCCCGCCAGCCTCCCGCACCAACACAAACACATGGCGAACCCGGCCCCGGCGCTGGCAGGCGAGGCAGAAATCGCAGATCTGCTCAGCTGCCGTGGCTGCGGCTCGTGGCCTTCCCCGTGCTGACCGCCGTCTGCCGGACAGAGGCCCAGAGGCTCAGAGGCCCTGCCGTCATCTGGCAGCGAAGGGGCGAGCCTGTCCCTTAAGGCCCGGTCCCACGGTGTCCTGGAGTGAGGAGGGGTATGACAGGGACCGGGGCCTGCTGGGACCGCAGCTCAGCGGCACTGAGTTGGTCTCTTCAGCCCTCAGAGCTTACGGGCCACTTGGAAAGCTAACGCCGAGCTGTGAGCTGTGCCCCCAGAGTGGTTAGGGCTGGGCCCCCTTCCAGGCGGCGCACACTGCATGTGCGTTGAATTCGGGGGATTCAGAGAAGAATACGAAATATCTGCCTGGCAAGCGCCCCGAATAGTCATCTGTGAGGAAGTGAACTTGGAGTTGAAATATGTCCTCTTTGCTCAGATATCTTAACCAGGTCTGCCTGGTTTGGGCTTAAGATTGAGTGGAATCCCTTCTGTTTTTATGGAAGCATATTCCCCATGCATGTGTGCATATATGCATGAGTTTGTGTCCGTGTGTTTGCGTGTGTGCCTTGTGCGTGCACGTGTGTGTGTGTGCATGCGTGTGATCATGACTTAATAATGAAGCGTACAACATGTGGATCCTTAGGCACAGCCAAAATCTGAAAAGATGCCATGATCGCATCCATTTCTAGGTGGTCTGACACGTGAAGCTTCTCTGTCCCGCTTTCCGCTAAAATAAAAGTGGCGCGTTTAATTGTTACTGTGGCTTTGGCTCCGCCCCGCCCCCCGCCCAGTAGCTCTCCTCTTGCCACGCTCTCAGCATCAGCTCCTGCCGGACTCTCGCCCTTCCTTCCCCTCGTCACGCTTGACTGTGGCCTTGATGCCAACAGATTCGTCTTCCAGTTGGGAACGAAAGCTCCTCACATCCCTATATGGGAAGGCAGAAGGCACGCGATCCGTTAGGTTTGGTAGCTAACCAGGCAAGGGGTGGAATGCTGCCAGTTACCCAGGGCTGGCCGAGCCAGGGGTCATTGATCACGGGCCCGGGTCCAGGAATCCTGGGTCAGGTCACAGTGCCACCACGAGCTAAAGGCGCACTCACGGGCACGTGACCTGACCTCGCCATCTGTAAACTGGGGAATGAGAGCCTCTCTCACCGGAGCCTTGAGAAGATTTGGTGAAGTAATGCCTGTAAAATCCTCCGTGCCCAGTGAGCCCCTGAGCGCGAGCCAGAACCATCCTCACTGCTCAGCTGCAGCACCCCATTAATGACCCTCATCGGCCAGCTGTTGGGCCCCAGCGTTCGCTGAGTTCTCCATCATTTCTTTTTATAATTTTTTTTAAAATGTTTTTTAATATATTTTTATTGATTTCAGAGAGGAAGGGTTAGGGTTAGGGTTAAGGACAGAGAGAAACATCAGTGATGAGAGAGAATCATGGATTGTCTGCCTCCTGCACGCCCCCTAGTGGAGATCGAGCCTGCAACCCAGGCCTGTGCCCTGAGCGGGAATGGAACCGTGACCTCCCGGTTCATGGGTCGACACTCAACCACTGAGCCATGCCGGCCGGGCTATTCATCATTTCTTAAGACACCACACACAGACACACACACACACATTTTTAATCCAGTGTATAACTACATAATTTAACCGTTGCTGGTACTTTACAGGTAATAAAAGGTCCTCCTATATGCTAACATTCCCTTTCTTGTCAGAACAAGTTTGGATAATTTTTGTTGTTGTTAATCCTCACCCAAGGATATTTTTCCATTGGTTTTTAGAGAGAGTGGAAGGGTGGGAGAGAGACAGAGAGAGAAACATCGATGTGAGGTAGACACATCGATTGGTTGCCTCCTGCACACACCCCAACCAGGGCCAGGGATCGAGCCTGCAACCAAGGTACATGCCCTTGACTGGACTCGAACCTGGGACCCTTCAGTCTGCAGGCCGATGCTCTATCCACTGAGCCAAACCTGCCAGGGCAAGTTACATAATGTATATGTGTTTTGGGGTAAACTGAAACAGCAGAGCAGTTGCGAGTGGTTCATTTTGCACCTCGTGAATGTTTCCAAGCTCTACATCTGTGAACTTCAGATAATATTATCAGCAGGACGGGGGCTGGGCGTGGGGAGGGAAAGAGGATGTGAAAGGGGTTCAGTGTCGTTCAGACCCCGAGATTGGGTTACGGGCTGGGGTGCGACTAGAAGATTCCAGACGTGCGTTGCCCAGGTGGCTCATTACAGAGCGGCTGGGAGGATGCTGGGAAGTTGAAGTAACGAGCTTAGGTTGGATGGGGATGGGGATGAACGCTGGGTCCTGCCCGCACTTCTGCCTGCTAACCTGTGTTTGGGTTTAAATACCACTGAAGGCCCTGGCCGGTGTGGCTCAGTGGATAGGGCGTCGGCCTGCGGACTGAAGGGTCCCGGGTTCGATTCCTGTCCAGGGCACATGCCCAGGTCGCAGGGGACACGGCTAGCACGCCCCTCTGAGTTAACAGGAACGCGTTGCTCGGGACAGCCCTGGCACACGGAAGTGCTCCGCCTGTCATCTGTCACCGTGCGTTGTTAGAGTGTCCGAGGCCCCGTTCCGGGAGGAACTCCAACCCGGGATGTCACCGAACTCCCGGCTGTCACCTCCCGGCTCTGCTGGTGGCTCGGTGACATCATGGCCCGGCAGAGAAGAGCCAGAGCCTGCGAGCGGGCTCCAGTTCCCCGAGAGGACCCGAGGGCGGGCCCCCGGAACGCCGCCCGCTGTCAGCCCCTCGGAGGGCGAGCCAGCGGTTCAGACCGGTGGCGCGGGTGCGCATTTCTTGGAAAGCAGGCTGCGTGCGCGCCCCGGGGAGGGGCGCTGCTGGGCACACTGCGTGCCCGACAGACAGCGTGACGAGGTGGTACTCGGGTCAGCGGCACTTAGCAAGTCTCGGTGGCATTTCTACTAATCGAGCTGGAAAACAACCCAATGGGCCCGGCGGCGGGGCTCAGTGGTGGAGCGCCGACCTGTGAACCAGGAGGTCAGGGGTCGATTTCCGGTCAGGGCACATGCCCGGGTTGGGGGCTCCACCACTCGGAGGGGGTGTGCAGGAGGCAGCCGATCCACGATTCTCTCTCATCATTGATGTTTCTCTCTCTCTCTCTCTCTCTCTCTCTCTTCCTCTCTGAAATCAATAAAAACAGGTTTGTTGTTTTTTTAAAATAAAAACAGTCCCATGGTCCATCACCACGGAGTGACAGCGAGACCCAGGTCGCCTCTGTTCCCGTCCAGGGAGGCCTCTGGGGGTCTGACCGCAGCTCTGCCCGCGGAGTTTGTCACCCTCCGGGCGTGACTGCTCCGGGCGGGTGGGCGGGGCCCCGTGGTGGGGCGGCCACGGAATCGGCGAGCTCCACGGAAACCCATGGCTGGGAAGGGGTCGGAGTCCCCGGAGAACGGGGCGCCCACTCTGCTCTTCCTCCCTTCCAGGCCCCGCGCGCCTGGTGGTTTCTGGGGGTGCGCCCCGACTCCCAGGTCCCCGTTGTCTCGTGGGTGTGAGTGGTGTCCTTACACAACAGCAGAGACCAGGAAGGAGACTGTGAAAAGGGGGGGTTTATATCTAGCAAAACTGTCCTTCAAGCATCGAGGCTTTAGAGAAATATTTGTAAACATGTAAGAGTTTTCCCCAGTTGGCATGACTTAGCGGTTGAGCGTCGACCTGTGAACCAGGAGGGCACGGTTCCATTCCCGCCTGGGTTTCCAGGTAGACCCCCACTAGGGGGCGTGCAGGAGGCAGCCAATCGATGTTTCTCTCTCTCTTCCTCTCCCTTCCTCTCTCTCAAAATCAATAAAACATATTTTAAGGGAAGAAAGCCAGAAATAAAATGGATCTTTTCCCCTTCTGCTCGGAGGACTCCTGGACATGGTTTCTGTAGCTCATTAGCTATTAAAATTATTAACAAATTATTATTTCCAATTGCAAGTGGTTATGGGACTCATTATTTCCTCTCATGCCAAGACTTGTATGCAATTTACTCTGACCGTGAACTAGCCAAAGCCATCCCAAGTTTCTAAACAGGCTTGGACCAGGTTCACTGCCTTGGGCCCAGCAAGCCACTCGGGGCTGAGCCGCCAAAGGCCCCCCCCACCCCCCGCTCCGTAATTCATTGGGAACTTAATTGAGACTAATTATTGCCTCTCGTTCCCTGCTGTTCCCAGAGGAGCATCTGCCCAGCATCTGCTGTGACCCCATGTGCTTGGGATCCTGAATCACTCCGGGACGTGAGCAAAAGGGCAGGAATGCTTTATGGTGGAGGTGTCCCGCTGTAACGTTTCATAGGGAACTCCCAGCGGTTTCATTAGCCTGCGGTGTTAATGCGCAGTGTCTCTCCAACGTGCCGCAGCCGAGCTCTGCAATGTCCTCAGAACACGCCGCCTCGGTGGGACCCAGCCCCGAGGAGGAGGGGGGCGGCCTTGGAAAGATGCGGCTACGCCCGGCTGGTGCGGCTCTGCGGATTGAGCATTGTCCCAGGTACCGAGAGGTCCTGGGTTCGATTCCCGGTCAGGGCCCATGCTCTGGTTGCGGGCTCCATCCCCAGTAGGGGAGGCATGCAGGAGGCAGCTGTTCCATGATTCTCTCTCGTCATTGTTGTTCCTATCTCTCCCTCTCCCTTCTTCTCTGAAATCAATAAAAATATTTTTTTTTAAAGAAAGAAGCAGCTAAGTTGACGGATTGGGGGTGCAGAACCCGGACTGTTCTGTGACGGGTCTGCTAAGGCCTCGGTTGATCCGGAAGGGGATACTTAGATGATAACGGGATGGCCGTCTATGACCGAGCGTTGGCACATAACAGTGAGAAACAAATGAGTAGGAGCCACTCATCCCATTTGGCAGATGGACAGATAGGACCTGGGCGGAGATTCGTGAGCAAGGTCACCAACGACTCAGCTGTGAGCCCAAACGAGACTCTTGCCTCCTAAGAGGTTCTTAGCCAGAGCAAGGTGAGGGCAGGCTTGGGAAACCAGTACCACCCAGAAGATCGGCCCGTCTTTGGCAGGCGGGGTTCAGTGGGCGAATGTGAGGCTTGCCGCTAAAGGTAGTCATGACCTGGCCGGTGTGGCTCAGTGGTTGAGCATCGACCTGTGAACCAGGAGGTCACGGTTCGATTCCTGGTCAGGGCACGTGCCCGGGTTGCAGGCTCGGTCCCCAGTAGGGGGTGTGCAGGAGGCAGCCGATCCATGATTCTCTCTCTCCCCCTCTCCCTTCCTCTCTGAAATCAGTAAAAAAATATATACATATAAAAAAAAGATAGTCTTGGGTGGGAGCAGGCAGAACTGCAAACTGCCTCCTTGTAAAGCGGCGTGCCAGAGCCTTGGAGGGCGGGCGAGCTCGGGGCGCCGGCAGCCAGCTCCCCGGCTGGTCCCTCCGGGAGCCCCGTGTCTGCGCCTCCCAACACTTGGGCCTGTCCGGCCGGCCCCTCGGCCCGGCCCCTCCGCACACTTCCCTGGAGAGGCCGAGCTGGCTCGCCCTGGTTCGGGGAACTCCCCTGGGAACCTTTCCGCAGGCAGAGCGCTGAGGAAGTCCGAGCATTTTCATAGCCACAGCGGGCAGCCGGGCGGCGTGGCGGGGGGCTGCTGGCGGGGTTCCACCTCCATCGCCGTGTGGGGCTGGGCCGCGGGGGCGCCGGGCGGGGGGGCGCCTGCTGGTGTTCATTAAGCCCCTGTGTTCCCCGCAGCAGCCGGCTTGGGTGTGGGCTGCGGGGTGCCTTTCGGGCTGGTCCCACTCACGCGGGTGTCTTGGGAGAGCCACGCCACGTCAGTCACCTGGGCAGCCTCTCTTTCTAATGGTTTGAAGGCAGGATGCTTGGGACTCATCTGTTAAGGCAACCAAAAGACGAGCTAGTGTGTGTGCGTGTGTACATGCGTGTGGGTCTGTGCGATGCGTGCGTGTGTGTGTGTGTGTGTGTGTGTGTGCGCACGAGTGAGTGCAGCTGGGGTGTGGGGACCAAAGCAGAGGAGAAGGCAGTGCCTGAGGTGCCCGTGTGACCAGCGCCGGTGCCCCGTCACGGCTTCTGTGGGCGAGAGCGGAGGAAAGCACACCCACGGCCGCGTGGACGCCGGCTCCGCTCCGGCACAGCTGCCCCCGGATGTGGAAGCGCGGAGCCCCCGACGGGAGGCGTGGGGCCGAATCCCGCCGCGGACCCGGCGGGCCCACAGAGGTGCCGTAAGGTTTGGAGTTCAGGTCCCAAATTTTGAAATCAGGAGGTTGCCCGGCCGGTGTGGCTCAGTGGATAGAGTGTTGGCCTGTGGACTGGAGGGTTTCAGGTTCGATGCTGGTCCAGGGCGCGTCCCTCAGTTGCAGGCTTAGGCTCGAGGTGTGGGCGAGGCAGCCAATCGATGTGTCTCTCTCACATCGATGTTTCTCTCTCTCTGTCTCCCGCTGTCTTCCACTCTCTCTAAAAATCGGTGGAAAAGGGTCCTCGGGAGAGGATGAACAAGGGAAAAGACAGAGTCCGTGCAGAGCTCTCTGCTCTGCCTCGTCCTGCGTCCCGCAGGCCCCAGGTCCCAGGATCCCGGTCTCCTCTCACTGTCTCTCCTCCCGGGCAGGTGGGTGGCCGGCCCGTGGAGCCCCTGCTCAGCGACCTGTGAGAAGGGCACCCAGCAGCGGGAGGTGACCTGCGTGTACCAGCTGCAGAACGGCTCCCACGTCACCACGCGGCCCCTGTCCTGCCCGGGCGCCCGGCCCGCCCCCGTGCAGAGCTGCGAGGGCCAGGACTGCCTGTCCATCTGGGAAGCGTCCGAGTGGTCACAGGTGGGTGCCCGGCCGCCGCCGGGGCCGCGGGCCCTTGTCCGCAGGGACCTCCTCACGGTCCCTTTTCCTGCGTCGTGTTCGTGACACCACTTCACACGTCGCGGTCCCCGCCAGCCCCCAATCAACGCAGAGCTGCACTGGCGCTCACGTGCTCTCTGAGTCCCTCCGCGATAACAGCGCGGCCAAAACATGGAAAATGTGTTACTGATAACGGGTAGGCGTTTTCTGATAATATACCAGAGTGCTTTTAGGTCCCATTTCCTATGGAAATTCTCATGTAGATATAGATGGATGGACAGATGAATAGAGATAGATAAATAGATAAGTAAATAGATACATAGATAGATACATAGATAAATACATAGGTGGATATATAAATACATAGATACATGGATACATAGTTGATACATAAACACATAGATACATATGTACATAGATACATAAATACATAGATAATAGGTATACAGTTACATAAATACATACATAGATAATTACATAGGTATATACGTAGATACATAGACACATAAATACACACATAGATAGATACATAGACATATAGATAGATACATAGCTACGTCGGTAGACACGTAGATAGATACAAAGACACACCCGTAGATGGTACACAGATGTGCAGGCCTGCCCCTCATGCCCGGGGGGCATGTTTGAACGTGGTGTGGGATGGGGAAGGAGGTTTCCCAGGCTTTCCTTCAGCCTGAGGCCGGCTGGGCGTCCCCGCGGCAGGCGGATGCCGGGAGGGCCCGCTGTCGCTGAGCCTGTCCAAGTCCCGAATCTCGTGCCATCGCCGCTGTGGAGAGCGGTCCCTGCGGCCCTCGGTGTTTAATGTGAAGGCCGCTCGTGCACATGTCGTTCTCTCTCCGGGAACAGCATTCTTCGAGGCTTCACGTCGGCCCTGCAGTCCCGATTTTGATGGTTTGGCTGTAAAACGGCAGAATCGCTGGATAAAGGGCCAGCTTCCCCCGGGTCCCCCTCGAGAGGTGTTCTAGGAAAGTCAGAGGGCTCAGTCCAAGACACTGTTCAGTGTGGAAAATATTTTTAAAGTTCCTTTTTGTTGCCAAACAGTTGGGATTATTTTGAATAAGAAAGCATTCAGCTCATTCTTAATGAATGAAAAGTCTGCCTGCGCTGTTCGAAAGCGAAGCTTGCTTTTCAGACAGACCCTGGCGTGTGCCCATTGAAAGACCTGCGTGTTGAACCCACCCTTGGTGATATCTTAAGAAAAGAAGACAATTTAAATTGTCTTAAAATATATTTGTATTGATTTCAGAGCGGCAGGGAGAGGAAGAGAGAGAGATAGAAACATCAGTGATGAGAGAGAATCATGGGTCGGCTGCCTCCTGCACGCCCCCTACTGGGGATTCAGCCCGCAACCCGGGCATGTGCCCTGACTGGGGATCAAACCGTGACCTCCTGGTTCATAGGTCAACGCTCAACCACTGAGCCACGCCGACCAGGCCAAGAGTTTAAAAATTTTGCTTGGTTTTTATTTTACTTATATGGACTTAGGTTTGTAAGTTTAACATCCCAGGGACCTTTTTCGGGGAGGGGGGTACTCATTGCAGGGGTAGGGGCAGGTAGTGGTTGCTCTCCCCTCCCCCGCCTCCCAGGAGCCGTAGGGCCTTAATCACCTGGGTCTTGATCCAAACAAGATTTATACTTTAATCAGATCAAAACCATAAATTTTCCATTTGGATTCTTTCTTATATGGAAGAAACACAAATGCCTCTTTCCCAAAATACCCCAGCCCGACATTATCAGCTGTCAGCATCGGATTCAAGAGCACCCTCTCGGGGAGCGTGAGCCAGCGGAGACGAGATTTATAGAGGCGTCTCCGTCTCCGTCTCCGTCTCCGTCTGTCTGTCTGTCTATGTGCCCCATCACGCCCGGGCCTCCCCCTGAAACCCCATCCGCACCCACCCGGCTCCCGCAGGCTCAGCCCAGGCTTGAGCCGAGTGCTTCTTTCTTTCTTATTTCTTTTAAAATATATTCTTATTGATTTCAGAGAGGAAGGGAGAGGGAGAGAGAGAGAAACATCACTGATGAGAGAGAATCATCCACCGGCTGCCTCCTGCACGCCCCCTACTGGGGATCGAGCCCACCACTCGGGCATGTGCCCTGACCGGGAATGGAACCGTGACTTCCTGGTTCATAGGTCGATGCTCAACCACCGAGCCACGCCGGCCGGGCCCAAACATATTTCTACCACGTTGCCCCGTGCCGAAGCCCCTCTGACATTTCTCCCCCCCCCCGGAAACACTGGGGTTCAGGTTTCTCCGGGGGAGATTGTTTATTGACGGCGTTGCCTGGTTCAGCCAGCCCGGCCGGTCTTTCACTCGCTGCTCTCCAACACTGTTAGAACGAGGCACAGATGTCGAGAAGGAAGGAAAGGGGGCTGGCCGTCTCCTGCCCTCGGCTTCCAGGCCCCATCCCTGGGTCCGAGGCCAGGAGAGAAACTGGACATTGTCCCCCAGGTCCCGGGAAAGGGACGAGGAACGAGGAAGAGGGTCCGACAAAGCAGAGAGTCGGGCAGAAGTGGGGAGGAGGCTCTTGGTTGAAGAAGGAGCCGGGGGGGGGGGGGGTGGTGGTGGTGGTGGATGCGGGTGCCACAGAGGAGCCAGGAGTCAAATGGTGAGAACGGAGTTGATGAAATGATGGGGGGACCGTGGCCACTCGGAAGAACAGGGGACCACCCCTCAGCACAGTCACCCAGGGCTCCCTGCAGCCGCCCGCCTACCCGGGCCACCCTGTGGGCAGAGCCCGCCTTAGCCTGACCCCTGGTGTCCCCGCTCACCCCACAGGCAGGGTCACAAACACACGTGCTCCCCCGAGTGACGCCACGGCCAGTGGATTTCTGCTAAAACAAGCAGGTCGACCTCAGTCTCCAAAAGCAAAAGAAAACCCACTGGGACTTCAGACAGAGCCAAACCGTGTCCCTCGGGAAAATAAAGCTAGCCAGCGTTTGGGGTCAATGCTAAGGGCAGAAATGCAAAGAAGGCCGTGTGTCCTTCCTGTGCATTCTTGCAGAAGTCAGCTTTGGTGTAGCTGAAGAACATCCCTGTTATCGTCCCCTTGTTTTAGGTAAATCAAGCAAATATGGAAAAGGAAGTTAGGGCCCGGCCGATGTGGCTCAGTGGTTGTGCGTTGACCTATGAACCAGGAAGTCCCGGTTCGATTCCCAGTCAGGGCACATGCCCGGGTTGCAGGCTCGGTTCCCAGTGAGGGGCGTGCAGGAGGCAGCCGATCCATGATTCTCTGTCTGCTGTCATCATGGATGTTTCTCTTTCCCTCTCTCTTCCTCTCTGAAATCAATAAAAATATATTTAAAAAAAAAAAAAACAAAAAAAGAAGAAGCCTGGCCCCCGGCCTCTACATCCTCAGCACCGGGCCTGGGCCTGGCGGGACTCCCTGGGCGTGGGGGGCTGGCAGGGTGCCGGCCCGGCTTCAGCGCCAGCCGTGTTTTGCAGTGCTCCGCCAGCTGCGGCCCCGGCACGCGGAAGCGCACCGTGACCTGCACCAACTCCCAGGGCAAGTGCGACGCGTCCACCCGGCCGCGAGCCGAGGAGGCGTGCGAGGACTACTCCGGCTGCTACGCGTGGAGGACCGGGGACTGGTCCACGGTGAGCCCGGCGCCCGCTCCCCTCCGCCCCGTGGTCCCTGCGTGACCAGGCAGACCCGCTTCCTTCCCAAACGCGGCGCCCGCCGGGGACCCCACGCGTGTGCCCTGTCCCACCTCGCGCTGGTGGCTTTCGACAGTCCTGCCACAGAACTCTCACCAATGCTTTTATTTATTTACTTACGTATGTATGCATTTATTCCTTATTGATGTCAGAGAGGAAGGGAGAGGGAGAGAGAGAAACATCCATGATGAGAGGGAATCATGGATCGGCTGCCTCCTGCACGCCCCCCACTGGGGATCCAGCCCACAACCCGGGCCTGTGCCCTGACCGGGAATCGAACCGTGACCTCCTGGTTCATAGGTCCACGCTCAACCCCTGAGCCACACGGGCCGGGCCCTGATTGTTTCCTGATCAGAACTCAAACTGGTGGCCGCCGTCTCCCGGGGAGGGCCCGAGGTGCCCGACGGGTCGCTGAGGACGGGTCACTGAGGACGTAGCAGGGCCGTGCCCTGTCTGACAGGCAGACGGGCATCGTCCGGAGGCCCGCGTGCAGGTGTGGGTGGGAAGGAAGCGGCAGAGGCCACACGCAGCCCGGAGAGCGGCTCCCGGGGCCACGGGGGGCCGGCAGGAAGCAGAGTGAGGTGCGGGCAGCTCCGGCCTGGCGGCGCCGGGCTCTGCTCCTCGCTGCTGTGTGCCCTGCACCTCCCGCCCCAGGCCGCCCTGTCCCTGGGGTAGAAGCTCAAGGAGGCTCTAACGCGGGTGCAGGGGGTTGGAACTGTCCTGGCGGCGAGGTCAGGTACCAGACTGGAGAGACGGGAGAGTGCCCCCTGCGAGCCCCATGCTCCCGGCTCCCTGCTCGCCAGCCGGAATCCAGGGCTCTGGGAAGACCAGCCTGCCATCTGGGGGCGCCCCAGCTCTCTGCTTCCCCAGCTGCCATGTCCCAGCCAGAGTCTGCCAGTCAGAGAGACCGGGGGTGGGGAGGATGGATGGCTGTGGTGGGGGGTGTAGGTGGGTTTGTGTGTGTGTGTGTATGTGTGTGTGTATGTGTGTGTGTGTATGGCTGTGTATGTGTGTGTGTGTGTTGGGGGTGTGGGGGGCTGTGTGTGTATGTGTATAGGTGTGTGAGTTGCACTGTGTGTGTGTGTGTGTAGGTGTGTGTGTAGGTGTGTGTGTTGGGTTGTGTGTGGTGTGTGTGTAGGTATGTGTTGCTGGTATGTTGGGTGTGTGTGTAGGTGTGTGTGTGTGTAGGTGTGTGTTGGGTGTGTGTGTGTGTTTGTGTAGGTGTGTGAGGGGTGTAGGGGGCTGTGTGGGTGTGTGTGTGGGAGGTGTGGGGGGCTGTGTGTGTAGGTGTGTGTGTGTTGGTAGTGTGTTGGGTGTGTGTGTGTAGGTGTATGGGGGGATGGGGGGCTGTATGTGTGTGTGTGTAGGTGTGTGTTGGGTGTGTAGGTGTGTTTGTATGTAGGTGTGTGTTGGGTGTGGGGGGGAGGTGTGTGGGGAATGTGGGGGGCTGTGTGTGTATGTGTAGATGTGTGTTGGGTGTGTAGGTGTATGTAGGTCTGTGTTGGGTGTGTGTGTGTGTGTGTGTGTGTGTGTATGTGTGTTGGAGGTGTGTGTGGGGGATGTGGGGGGCTGTGTGTGGGGGGGGGGGCGGATGTCTAAGATAGCATCTGCTGCCTCGAGCCTGGAGCCAGGACGGGGGATTTTCATTCTTGCTTAACCTGCTGGCTCAGGTCCCAACAGCTTCCGAGGCCTGTGGCGGGTGCTCATGCCAAGTTGGGGGGCGATCTGTCACACATGCTTTGACATTTTCCCAGGCAAGTGCCTTTCAGGCACAAACAGAAGGAGTTACTGTGGGGTATTCTCTCCCCCCATCTCTCCCTATTTCTCTCTCTCTCCCTCTCTCTCCTTTCCCCCTCCCTTCTCTCTCCCCACCTCCCTCCTTCTCTCCCCCTCCCTCCTTCCCTCTCCCCACCTCCCTTCCTTTCTCTTTCTCTCATTCTTTGTTACCCAAACCTGCCCCAGGCAGACCTGCCCCTCCGAGAATGGCCCAGTGACCACATCGGGGTGATGCTGGGCAGTGAGGGTCCACCGCGCATCCTGTCACCCTCACCCAGTCCCCTGCTCCCCCAGAGCCCGGAACCCGGCTCACGCACACACAGCTGTGACATTCCTGCAGCGGGTCCCTCTTCCGAGACTTTTACACCCTCCTTTCACTAATTCTCAAAGCATCCCTCGGGGACCTGGGGTTCTGTATAGTCGTGACTTTACGTGCAGGAGAGACGGGGGGGGGGGGGGGGGAGCAGCGACGTCGCGCCCTGGTGGAGCCTGTCGTTAGGGTCTGGCCTCCTGTGATGACAGAGACCTGGTCCCTCCCAGCTGGGGGTGTGGCTGGGAGGAGTGGGGGCCTCAGGGCGGGCAGGCCCGGGTGGGAGACCCCGTCACGCAGGCCCTGAGGCTCACATTCTGCCCCCGGAGACACCATTCATGCATTTGGTGCATGTTTATAGATCTATGCTCAACCACTAAGCCACACTGGCTGGGCAACAGTTATTTTATTTCAATACTAGAGGCCCAGTGCACGAAATTCATGCACAGGTAGGGATCCTAGGCCTGGCCAGCGATCAGGGCCGATCGGAGCCTTCCTTCCGGCTGCCGGCCGGGGGCCTTCCTTCATTCCACGCCGCCACCTGGTGGTCAGCACACATCATAGCGAGCGGTCGAACTCCCGGTCGAACTCCCGAGGAGACACTGCATATCAGCCTTTTATATATCTATAGATTTCTATATAGAGATTGCTTTTCCTGAGAGCTCACACCCCAAGTGTCTTTGGCGCCCCCTCCTGGCTGGGGCAGGGCCCCCAGGCAGGGTGGCAGGTCAGCAGGCCTTGTGGCTGGGGAGGGAGCGTGAGGGGCTGGCACCGCCTTCCAGCCCCAGGCAAGGAGCTGTTGGGGCGGATGTCGGGCCTCTCCCTTGCCGCTCAGTTTCCTGGGTCTGGGGAGCCCCGTGAAATGTTCGTGTAACGAGCGACTGGAGAAAACCGCCCGGCAGGGAAGGAGGGCTTCAGACAAGACCAGATCCGTTCCTGTGTCTTTTATGGATCTGTTTGCCTGCGTTTTAAAGCTTGAGAAATGGCTTCCTCCTGTGCTCGGGGCTAAGCCGATGCTATCGGGCCGCGCGGTGGGCGGCCTCCTCGCTGTTCAATTGAAGCCGAGGCCGGTGGGGTGGGGGGGGGGGGTTGGGGGACGGAGATGGAATTCCTTGCCTGCGCCTGTCGTCCTTACTGTGGGGAGCTCAGGTGACAGGAGGAGGCCGTGCACAAGCCGGCCGCACACCTGTCAGGAGCCGTGTCTGTCGTCAGGGCCACCTCGGCCTCGGTGCCCCGCAGGCCAGCTGGCTGAGCTGCGGGGTCAGTAGGTCAGTACCGGCCACACGTGCCTGCAGAGGCCGGGCCAGCCACCTGGGAGCGCTCAGCTATAGGCCAGGGGACACCCCGGCAGTCCTGTCCTCCGCTCTTGGCCCTGTGCCTGCTTTTGTTCATAACAATAGCGCTGCTCGCCCTCGCTGGTCTGGCTCAGTGGCTAGAGCGTCAGCCTGCGGGGTGAAGGTCCCGGATTTGATTCCGGTCAAGGGCACATGCCCGGGTTGCAGGCTCCATCCCCAGTAGGGGGCGTGCAGGAGGCAGTCAGTCCCCTCTTGTCCGCCCCACACTGGGGATCGAGTCTGCAGCCCGGGCATGTGCCCTGACCGGGAACCGAACCTGGTTGGTAGGTGGCAGCTGAGTTTTACGACGGCCCCTGATCATTTCTGGGCAGAGACCTTGTCCGTTTTGCACTTGGTTTTAACAGCCCCGCAGGACTGAGGCCTCGCCTGGTTTCTCACAGGCCCGGCGACCACACCTGCAAAAGACATGGGGACCCTTGCTGGTACTCCTGGCCAGGAGTGACTCAGCCAGGCCCACTGCCCGGCTGCCAGGGCCCGGCTCCCTGGTGGCAGGGGGCACCGTGGGGGTGAGGCAGGCATACTGCGGGCGGCTTCTTCGTGAGCCAGTGCTGTCTCCTAGGGACTTGGAAACCCAGCTGCCACCTGTCCCCTATCCCTCCAAGAAGGGCCTGGACAGATACCTAGCTCTTGCCCGACGGTGTGGCTCAGTGATTGAGCAACACCCTGTGAACCAGCAGGTCCCGCTCCGATTCCAGGTGAGGGCTCCATCCCCAGTAGGGGGCGTGTGGGAGGCAGCTGATCCATGATTCTCAACATGGATGTTTTTATCTCTCCTTTCCCTTTCTCTCAGAAGTCAATAAACATTTTTTTTAAAGCCCTAGCTGGTTTGGCTCAGTGGATAGAGCTTCGGCCTGCAGACTGAAGGGTCCCAGGTTCGATTCTGGTCCAGGTCACGTATCTGGATTGCAGGCTCCATCCCTGGCCCTGGTCTGGGCACATACGGGAGGCAACCAGTCAGTGTGCCTCTCTCACTTCGACATTTCTCTCTCTCTCTGCCCCCTTCCCTCCCTCCCTTCCACTCTCTCTAGAAGTCACGGGGAAAGTATCCTTGGGTGAGGACTAACAACAAAAGAGAACCTGGCTCTTCCTCGGGGCGTGTCTCCGGCAGCAGGTGGTGCCAGGCCTCGGGTGCGAGTCCAGACCTAAGGAGGAAAGGGATGGTGTTGGTGCTGCCGGGTCCCTCTCTCTCCTCACTGGTCTGGTTTGTGCCAAATGGTCACAGAAACAAGGCCCCGAGCACATGGAAACCCCGTTTTCTCAGGCAGCAGGGTTTTAATTTTATTTTATGACCAATTTAGACATAAACGTCTTTAATAGCATAGGCGGGCTCGTCAAACGCCTGCTGAAAGCCCGTAACTCATTCATGTAGTTCCGTGTTCACAATTAAAGTCATAGGTTCATACTAGACATAATGCTGTGTCCGGTCTCGCGTGCACAGTAACGTTGGGCCGGATAAAACTGCCGCTCGTGCGGGGTCAGAGGTCAGAACCGGTGGGAGAGCAGCGCTTCTGTAAGGGGCAGCCTGACCATGGCGGTGTCTGCCTGTGCCCTCATCACCCCCCTTCCTGTGCCGTCTGTGCCGTTTGCCAGGCTGTGCCCGGGCACTGCCAGCTGAGCCCATGGAGTGCCGCCTGTCTTTGAATGTGTTTGTGCTGCTGTCTTTGATGATTCACTCATAAGCCATGGCATCGCCTTGCACTGCGTTGGCATGAGGTGGTCCACGTTGGCACAGGATTGCACCCGTTGGCATCGCCTTGCACTGCATTGGCATCAGCTGGTCCACGTTGGCACAGGATTGCACCTGTTGGCATCACCTTGCACTGCGTTGGCATCAGCTGGTCCACGTTGGCATAGGATTGCACCCGTTGGCATCGCCTTGCACTGCGTTGGCATCAGCTGGTCCACGTTGGCATCACCTTGCACTGCGTTGGCATCAGGTGGTCCACATTGGCATCACCTTGCACTGCGTTGGCATCACGTGGTCCATGGTGGCATAGGATTGCACCTGTTGGCATCACCTTGCACTGCGTTGGCATCAGCTGGTCCACGTTGGCATAGGATTGCACCCGTTGGCATCGCCTTGCACTGCGTTGGCATCAGCTGGTCCACGTTGGCACAGGATTGCACCTGTTGGCATCACCTTGCACTGCGTTGGCATCAGCTGGTCCACGTTGGCATAGGATTGCACCCGTTGGCATCGCCTTGCACTGCGTTGGCATCAGCTGGTCCACGTTGGCATCACCTTGCACTGCGTTGGCATCAGCTGGTCCACGTTGGCACAGGATTGCACCTGTTGGCATCGCCTTGCACTGCGTTGGCATCAGGTGGTCCACGTTGGCACAGGATTGCACCCGTTGGCATCGCCTTGCACTGCGTCGGCATGGCTTTGCTCTGTTGTCACGACTTCGCCCCGTGTTGGCGCGACTCTGCTCCGTGTTGCTGTGTCTGGACGTTGGCATGACTGTGTTCTGTGTTCACAGGACTTCGCTTGGCACCAGGGCCCTGGGCCGGGAGGTGGGGTGTGGAACAGGGCGCACCGCGGGGCCGGGGCTCCCGGAGACAGCCCCCTGGTGTGAGCAGGCCGGGCCCACAGAGGGGTCGCTGGGGGTTTCTGCTTCTTCGGTGACTCAGAAAGACTGGGGCCTCCGCAGCACCATGGTCTGTGCCCCGTTATCCCTCTAAAGTGGAAAACAACAACAAAAACAAGCCTGGCCGCGTGGTTCAGTGACTGAGCGTCCGTCTATGAACCAGGAGGTCACGGTCCAATTCCCAGTCAGGGCACGTGTCCTGGTTGCGGGCTCGATCCCCAGGAGGGGGCGTGCAGGAGGCAGCCGAGCCATAATTCTCTCTCATCATGGATGTTTCTCTCTCTCTCCCTCTCCCTTCCTCTCTGAAATCAATACAAATATTTATTAAAAATAAACCAAAACAAAAGCCCCATGATCCCGCTTGTCCATCAGAAAGGAGAGGAATCCACCTGCCGGGCGCACACAGCCCTTGGGCGCAGAGGGCGCCCACTGGGTCTGCCGGGCGCTTGTGCCTGGTGACGCCTGGGGCAGGCCTGCGGGGAGAGATGAGGCGGGAGGCGGGGGTTCAGGGGCTCAGGCTGCCCTGTCCCCGCAGTGCTCCTCCACCTGCGGGAAGGGCCTGCAGTCCCGTGTGGTGCAGTGCATGCACAAGGTCACCGGGCGCCATGGCAACGAGTGCCCCGCCCTCTCGAAGCCCGCCGCCTACAGGCAGTGCCACCTGGAGGTCTGCAACGACAAGATCAACGTGAACACCATCACCTCCCCACGCCTGGGTGAGTGCCCTGTCCCCTCGCCAATGCGTCCCACTGGGCGGGGGGCGGGGGGGGGGCGGTCCATGAGCCAGGAAGCTCCTTCCTTGGTCTTATCTGAGCCCCGGGGAGGCCGACATGGGTCACCGCTGTAGCAGATCGGAGGTGGAATTTCAGTCCTTGTCATGAGAAAGCCCTTTGCTAATGTCTGTCTCAAACCCAGTGTCCCACTGACCCCCTGCCAACCCCTGGGGAGGGCGAGGGAATTCCTCCCAATGTTTTAGGGTTCCTGTGTGGGCGGGGCAAAGGGAGGCGCTTTCTTCTGCAAACGAAGGCCTTGGGGGCGTCATTTGTGAATCCCTGGGGACGTCCATCCGCACGGGCTGTTCCTCAAGCCGCGCTCCAGAAGACGGGTGTTAGCGGGTTTGGTCTTTCGTTCTACGGGGACCTTCTGTGTGAGCCGCTCGGCCCCGCGGGCTCCCAGCTCGGCCGTTAGCGGGCATGGCCCGGGCAGCAGGGGCGCAGGGCGAGACCCACTGAACACTGCTCCGATGGCGCCTGCACAGAGTTCCTGCTCGTCCAAATGGAAGTCCCCAGGGCATATTTCCCACCCACAGCTTTCCTACCGCTTGGCATGGCACCGGAACGAAGGGCGTTGCTATGTGGCTGCACTGGGTGGGGGCGAGGGGGCGCGAGCTCGTAGAGGTGCACCCCAGGCTGTTGCATGCACAGGCTCCTCGGGGTCCCCCAGGGATGTCCCTCGGGCAGGACCTCCTCTCTGCAGAACCATGACCCTGAAGGCGACCCGGGCCCCTTGCTTGCGCTGTGACCTTGTGCTGTGTGGGCCCTTTGATCTTCAGCGCCCCGTGTCCTTGTGTTTCACAAATGCCCATAGCAACGAGGTCTCCTGCCACAAAATAACAGTAAGCGCCACTTAGCTCAGAAGCAGGGTGGCCAGTGCCCCCATCCCAAGGAGGCAGCCAGGCCACCAGACTCGGCCACGTGGTCACGTTGGGCACAGGGGTGTGTCCCCCGTAGAAGAGAGCAGCAGCCACAGTGTCCCCAGCAGGGGACATACCTCCTCAGTCTCCGCCAGGCTCCACGGGGCAACGGTAAGGGCGGCCCAGCGTGGGTCGGGCCACAGGCCACCTCCGGGCATGCGTCACGGTGACCCCATGCCATCTGTAACCCCCAGGCTTTCTCTCTCCACTGTCCCCGTAGCTGCCCTGACGTATAAATGCACGCGGGACCAGTGGACCGTGTACTGTCGGGTCATCCGGGAAAAGAACCTTTGCCAGGACATGCGGTGGTACCAGCGTTGCTGCCAGACGTGCAGGGACTTCTACGCCAACAAGATGCGCCGGCCACTGCCCCCGCCCTCACCAAGCTCATGACACATGCTCCCACGGTCCCGCCACACTCCGGTGTGAGGTCTTGAGTTCCTGACTCCAGGGCCAGCTGAACACCCACCCACCTGAGGGCACAGCAGTCCTGCAGCCAGGATCCTCCAAAGCACAGCGCCCCTCCCCCACAGGCCGTCCCAAGAATCCAATCCCCGTAGAACTCAAGTGTGGACTTGACCTTTGTCCTTAGTGCTTTTATACTTAATATATTGTTCAGAGCCACTGGATGGCTGTCTACAGTAAGGGAGAAATAGGCCTGAACCACAGAATCGGCACAGTCTCGAAGGTCCCCTGGGCCTCAACGGGGGCACCTCTGACAGCCGACAACAGAGCAAGACGTCATGGCCGCCTCTGCCTCGGCGCTCTTCTGTCGGCTGAATTCCTGGTGCTTCGCGTGTCCCGGGGCGGGATAGCCAAAATGAGGCCGTGGACATTAACTCGGGCTTTATTCTGAAAGCCAGCGGCACCCTGGGTGGAAGGACAGATGCCGGCGGCCTCTCCGGAGGGGCCTGGCCACAACACAGGAACTTGGCCGTCCGCCCAGCGCTGAGAGCAGGTTCTCTGGACCCTGGGCCTGGCCTGGAGGACTTCCCTCTGCGAGGCTGGGTCTGCGTGAACCAATGGGAGACCGGGGCCACGTCGAATCGCCTCAGCTGTGTCGGGGAGAAGATTCTGGAAGGGTTTAGGTTTGGGGAGGTGTTTCGTTGTCAGATCTCTGCTGTCCACCCAGGGAAATGGAAGACCCTCTCTTCCCGGTGCTGTGAGCAGCTCTGGGATCGCTTCCTGGCAGACGGGGAGCTCAGGACAGCTTCGTCAGGGTTGTGGGGGCTTCCCTCTGCCTTCCGGAGCCCTCTACTTTACTTTGTTTGGGGGTGGGGCCCTCCATTCTAGCCAGGACTTCATAAACTTGGCACCTTGTGGATGGCTTCCCAGTGACCTTGGCCATCTGTCTGAAGTTGATTATCTCCAGAACCTCAGAAGATTCAAGCTCAGGCCTGGCCGCCTCGTCCATCGCAGGCGGGTTTCCTCCAGGGGGCGCTCCGCCTAGTGGGCCAGGATCTGTGGAGGAGAGCCGCCTGGCCGGGACCAGGGACCACTGCCCGGCCCTCCAGCCTTCCTGTAGCGCAGACCTTGTCATGCTGTCCCTGTTGACCATCTTCCCAGTGGGGCAAGAAGGACACTCAGAAAGGCATGAAGAGGGTCTTTCTCACCTTCAGTCCCTTCGCCCCTCAAAACAGAGCTGTGCCCTCCCAGGAGCCTGGGGAGGTGACCCCTCTGAGGGCACAGACGAGTCCTGACAACAGGGCGCAACAGTCGTGCAGCCAGGATCCTCCAACCCACAGCACTGCTCGCGCACAAGCCTCTCACTTCCCGGGAGCTGGGAGGAAGGGACCCCAGCCTGGGAACTGGGGCCCTGGATGCCAGGAGGTCCGTTTCCCTGAGCAGCATGGTGGCAGTTGGATGGGTGCTCATGTTCAAGGACTTTGCCATGAGGACCCCACCATCTCCTCCGTCACCCCAGAGGGTGTCCATGGGGTCTTCTCCAGGTGCTTCACTTATTGGTGCTGTGTCTGTGACCTGTGTTTGTGTTGTGGATGTCACGACGTTCAGGTCAGCTTCAATCACAATGACAAACAACAAATCCCTCTGCTCTCTCAAGCCTGCTCCGGGGATGGGGGAAGTGGAGAGGGGTGGCCGGGACTTGATGCAGCCCCTCGGCCCCCGCCCCCACCCCCAACCCCTGGAATCAAAGATGAGTGTGGAGAAACCTCCTTTGGTGCTCAGTGCCCGGTGCTCTGCAGAGAGAAAGGACAGAATGCCAGGATGGAGCTGCCCACCTTCTCATGTCACACACCCCCCGCCCCCAGCTCTTGTACCCACAAAGTTCTTAAATCTTGTGGCACTAGGATTTCGTTTTTCCTCAGCCCCAAATGTTCTGTAGTTCATCACAGATGGACAGAGCTGGGGGGCAGGAGAGTTGGGGGTGTGTGTCAGCTAAGGAAGCCGGGGCAGCTTAGCTTGCACGCCTGCGTGGGCCGTGGCCTGGGCTCCTAGCTGAGCCCTTTCCCTGTCGCCTCTGAATCAAGTGCACGCCCCTGGCAAGGGCCTCACCCACTCCGAGTGCAAGCGCTGACGCGGTTGTTATCAAACACCCATTGCTTCCCAAGGTGCCTTTCACTCACGCGGGCGCTGGCGATCGGAAATTCACCGGCAAGGACTGACCTCGGCGCATTCCTCGCCCCACTTTGTTCAGAGGACACGGACGCCCTGTGATGGCCACAGCGCAGCGCTGTGTCTTTATGGTCAACAACGCCCTGTACTGTCCCTGTGCGGCCGCACACATGCGTGGCTAACTACCGTCTTAGGATCTCATGGTGCTATTCTTTTTAAAATATATTTTTATTGATTTCAGAGAGGGAGGGAGGGAGAGGGGGTGAGAGATAGAAGCATCAATGATGAGAGAGAATCATTGATCGGCCTCCTGCGCGCCCCTTACTGGGGATCGAGCCTGACCAGGAATCGAACCGTGACCTCCTGGTTCATAGGTTGACGCTCAACCCCCGGGCCACACCGGCCGGGCTCATGGTGCTATTTTCATTGGTGCAGATGCAACCCTCTCGGCTGACCATGGCGTGGCCATCTCTGCACACGGGACGATCTCAGTGGCAGTAAGAGCGTGTCTCTGTTCTCTCCGGAGTCCGATGTATATAGTCCCCACTAGCTAACTCACATTGCGTACTGTACCCGGGCTGTTCTGTTTGACTTTTCTGGTGCTGGTTTCCGAAAGAAGAAGAAGCGGGGAGGGGGAGAAATACAACAGAAGACACACATTGGACACACTGTGCGTGAAAGATCTGTCATTTCGTTGGAAGCGAGCTGAGTCTGTTCAATAAAACGTTTTTCCTCTAACAGTCGTAAGCTGTCTGTGCAGCACGAGACAAAAGCGAGCCGTCGCAGGCTGAGAGAGAGCGGCCGTGCCCCTTCCTCCGGGGAAGTCGGGGGGCTTGTCTGCAGGGAGCTGGGGGCTGCCGGCCAGCTGTGGACAGTGTCAGGGGGCGCTGGCCCATGCGGGTCTGGCTGTGTCTCCCCCAGCGAGCAAGTGCTAACCAACCACTCCGTCCTGGGCCTCCTCCCTGTGTGGTTGCAAAACCCTGGGTGGGGCCCAGCTGGCGTGGCTCAGTGGTGGAGCGTCAACCTATGAACCAGGTCACGGTTCGATTCCCGGTCAAGGCACATGCCCGGGTGTGGGCTCCATCCCCAGTGTGGGCATGCAGGAGGCAGCCAATCGGTGATTCTCTCTCATCATTAATGTTCCTTTCTTTTTAATATTTATTTTATTGACTTCAGAGATGAAGAAAGAGAGGGGCGGGGAGAGGAAGACATCAATGATGCAAGTGAACCATCAATGGGCTGCCTTCTGCACACCCCCTACTGGGGGTCAGGCCTGCAGCCCGGGCACGTGCCCTGACCGGGAATTGAACCATGACCTCCTGGTTCCTAGGTCCACACTCAACCACTGAGCCACACCGGCCGGGCTATCCTTTGTATCATGACTCCTGTTAAATGGCCATTTTACAGTGTGAGTTCGTAAACATTTGTTGTTGTTGTCCTCACCAGAGGATCTTTTTCCATTGGTTTATTTTTTAGACCAGTGGTTGGCAAACTCATTAGTCCACAGAGCCAAATATCAACAGGACAACGATTGACATTTCTTTGGAGAGCCAAATTTTTTAAACTTAAACTTCTTCTAACGCCACTTCTTCAAAATAGACTCGCCCAGGCCGTGGAATTTTGTGGGAGAGCCACACTCAAGGGGCCAAAGAGCCGCATGTGGCTCGTGAGCCGTGGTTTGCCAACCACTGTTTTAGAGAAAGTGGAAGGGAGGGGGAGAGACACAGAAACATCGATGTGAGAGAGACACATCGATTGGTTGCCTCCCGCACGCGCCCCAACCAGAGCCCAGGATTGAGCCTCCAACAAAGGTACATGCCCTTGACCAGAATCAAATCCAGGACCCGTCAGTCTGCGGGCCGATGCTCTGTCCACTGAGCCAAAGCAGCCAGGGCAGTAAGCATTTATTGAGCCGCGTGGTGGCTGGAGGGTGGCTGGAGGGATAAGTGAGGCACAGTCCCCGTCCTCAGAGAATCATGGCAATATGTGGCCATGCCCTTCTCTTGGCAAACCGTGGCTCTGCCCAAATGTGGAAAAATATTTAAGTCCGCTCAAAACTAACAGGGCTGTTGGCTCCGGAGTCAGGATAAACACACTTCTGCCCGGGGGGAGGGGGTGGGGAGGGATAGGATCTGCTGGCTTTGGGATGGCTGGGACTCAGCAAAGCCAAGTTCTCAACGTTTGAGTACCGCCCTCCCCCCGGCCCCCCCCCCCACACACACACACACAGCAGCCTCCAGTGAACCCTGTGCCTCCCACATCGCCTTGATCGCCCATGTCACATCATAACGTCATCACTGTGCTTTCCAAATGGTCCTGCATTCAGACCGAGCTGCCTGGCCACGCGGATGGACGTGTGTCCGTCCGCACACAGCCGTTTGTAGATATAAGCCGGATTCTCACACACAGCTGTTTTGGGACGTCAGAAGACAAATCTAGTAGGAGCAAATATTTGTAAATGAACAGGAGGTCTTGACACAAAATCGAGTAAATAGGAAAAGGAGCCAGCAAGGCAACTCAGAATTGACCAAGTCACTGAGATGAAAACAAAACCCTGGATAGCCCGGCCGGCGTGGCTCAGTGGTTGGGCATCAACCCACACGTGAACCAGAAGGCCACGGTTCGATTCCCGGGCAGGGCACATGCCCAGGTTGCGAGCTCGATCCCCAGTAGGGGGCAGCCAATCCATGGTTCTCGCATTTTTTTCCTGCTGGGGTCAAGGGCCAGGGTTGATCTACCAAACCATGGACTGAGGCCCTGTCTGCATCTGGGCCTAGGCCATGGCTCCTCTCCTCCAGCAACTGAGATGTGGTAGTGGCTCCTCCAGTGTCTGCCTCCTCCTTGTAGCAATGTGGTTGTGGTTCTGTCCTCGGGTGAGTATCTCCTTGGGGCACCAGGTGGGATGACAGGAAAGCAGATGTCTCAGGTATGTCTGGAACAAAACAGGGAGAGATGGCAGCTGGACCCCCATGCAAATGGGCCTGGGCCATCCCCCTGGGAATTTCCTGGCTGTACCCCATGGAGGCTCCCTTTATCCAGCAGACCTCCTCAACCCCTCCAAGAGACCCCCAAAACTTTATGACATTCCCAACCCCTCATTCGGATGCTGGAAAGCTGGTGTCCCAGAGAGAGCAAACTCTGGTATCTTGTCTTATAAGGACACTAATCCTCTTGGATCAGGGCCCCACCCCTATGACCTCATTTAACCTTCTTTAACTCCTTACAGACCCTGTCTCCAAATACAGTAACACTGTGGCTTAGCACTGCAACATTGACCAGAGGGGCTCAGTTCAGTCCCTAGCAGGCTGCCTGGGTGCTTTGTTGGCAGCACAAAGGGGAGGTGAGTGCCCCAGGATGCCCTGTGTTCCAATAAGTGGGCTCTCTGAGAGGGAGCCAGTAGAGGGGGCCTGGGTCGCCATCCGAGAAGACTGTGTTCAGAGGGGACCACAGCCAGGGTCCAGCCGTGATCAGCCAGGATCCCAGGAGCTGCAGGAGCCTCGGCCACCGTGGAGGGAAGCGTGTCACCCACATCAGCCTTCCAGGTGAGAGCTCCCAGCACATGACGGGGTGGGTGGGGGGTGTCTCCAAACAGCCTATGGAAGGGCTGGAGGGATGCCTGTACCCTATAGCAGCTGGCAGGTCAGAACATCCGTGCTCCCCTTTCCTGTCCACCCTGCCCAAGAGCAAGAAGGAGGGACCCCTTCTCCAAGCAGGGTTCCCCCTTAAGCCAAAGAAGGAGCAGTGGTCTCAAATTTAAATAAGTTCAGAGTTTGACCCGACCAGCGTGGCTCAGTGATTGAGCATTGACCTTTGAACCAGGAGGTCACGGATCAGGGCACATGCCCGGGTTGTGTGCTGGATCCCCAGTAGGGGGCATGCAGGAGGCAGCCGATCCATGATTCTCTCTCATCATTGATGTTTCCATCTCTCTTTCCCTTCTGCTCCGAAACCAATATATATAGAATATATGTAAATATATTTTTATATGATATATATAAAATATATATGTATATATACTGGTAAATTTTTAAAGTAAGTTCAGAGTTTAGATCATTAAATGGAACTAGTTATTACTGGAGAGAGATCATAGATTGCAACTGAAATTGACCTGAGGCAGTGACCAGTGAATTGCTTTTCTTGCCCAGCAGAGACCAGGAAATTCACGGGCCGCCGTTTTCATCCCCGGACAGGGGAGACCCGGCCCCGCGGAGTGGATTTACAGGAAAAGCGAGCGGAGCAAGAAGGCGGTTCCCGAGCCTCCGCACCCCAGGATTTTGTGTGCTCGACGCCGCAGGTACGCAGCCTTCTTGTCTTCCAGTGCACAGCCGTGCATGCTCATGTCCACCAGGCACCCAAGGCAGAGCTGGTCACCGTTGGTGCGAGAGATGGTAGCTGGCATTATTCTTGCTCATGACAATAATAGTAGCTGGACCAATAGCATTAGGAAGCATCTTAATTGAGCGTCGGCCCATGAACCTGGAGGTCACTGTTAGATTCCTGGTCAGGGCACCGTGTTGTGGCTCGATCCCCAGTGTGGGGCATGCAGGAGGCAGCCAATCAGTGATTCTCTCTCATCATCGGTGTTTCTATCTCTCTCTCCCTCTCCCTTCCTCTCTCTAAAATCAATAAAAATAGTTCGGCCGGCATGGCTCAGTGGTTGAGCATTGACCTATGAGCCAGGAGGTCACGGTTCGATTCTGGTCAGGGCACATGACCGGGTTGCAGGCTCGATCCCCAGTGGGGGACGTGCAGGAGGCAGCCAATCAGTGATTCTCTCTCACCATTGATGTATCTATCTCTCGCTTCCTCTCTGAAATCAATAAAAATATTTTTTAAACATTGAGGGGATGTGCTTGACAGAGGACACAAGCATCTTATCCATGATTAAAGAGGAATAATAATAAAATCAATAATATATATAAATATATATTAAAAGCACCTTAGCAGTATGCAACTCCAAGCTTGCTTTGCGTCTTGCTCCACTAAAGCTGACACTCAGGTTGAGGTCGGTTTCCAGTCCTATGGGGCTCTGAGGACCCACGTCCCCAACTGCAGGGAAATCTGGCCCCTGGCCCCAGCCTCATACAACATTGGAATTTTATGTGGAAATCTTAAACCTCTCCTTTCTCGTTTGCTCTCCACGTGGAGCTCTGAAAACACACGATGGGCTGGATATGGTTTCTCCCCAGACGCAGGCTGCATACGAATCCCTCTGTTCCAGAACGCTCCGCAGCTGGGCAGCCCTGCAGCCCCTGGGATCCCTAATGGAGCTGGACGAATCCCAAGGACTGGTTAGCACAGTACGTCATCCGCTCATGAATATCACTGAATGAGCTTTGTTTCAGGAAACCTAAACCCTCACCTCCTCGCGCATTCCGCTCTTCATGGTGACACCGCGCCGCGCCGCAAATTAATCATGCGCAGCTCAAGCTCCAATTCATGATTGATTTGTTCTTGAACAATGGCCCTGACTAATGTGGTGCTAATGGGCAGCCCTGGTGGTCTCCTCCGACCAGAAACCCATTACTAAGTCTACCCTGTGTTACGGCATCCCTCCTGGAGCCCAGCCCCTGCCCAAGGGGACAACTGCTTTCTTTTTTATTCTTTTTATTATTGATTTCAGAGAGGAAGGGAGAGGGAGAGAGAGAGAAACACCAATGATGAGAGAGAATCAAGGATCGACTGCCTCCTGCACACCCCCTATTGGGATCGAGCCTGCAACCTGGGCAAGTGCCCTGACGGGGAATCAAATCGTGACCTCCTGGTTCATAGGTCGATGCTCAACCACTGAGCCACACAGGCTGGCACAACTGCTTTCTTGAATGATGGTGACCTCTTTGCAGTAGAGGTAGTAAGGAATGGGGGTGACCTCCATGCAGTAGAGGGAGTAAGGGATGGGGTGACCTCTGCAGTAGAGGGAGTAAGGGATGGGGTGACCTCCTCAGTAGAGGGAGTAAGGGATGGGGTGACCTCTTTGCAGTAGAGGTAGTAAGGAATGGGGGTGACCTCCATGCAGTAGAGGGAGTAAGGGATGGGGTGACCTCTGCTGTAGAGGGAGTAAGGGATGGGGTGACCTCCTCAGTAGAGGGAGTAAGGGATGGGGTGACCTCTGCAGTAGAGGGAGTAAGGGATGGGGTGACCTCCTCAGTAGAGGGAGTAAGGGATGGGGTGACCTCCTCAGTAGAGGGAGTAAGGGATGGGGTGACCTCTGCTGTAGAGGGAGTAAGGGATGGGGTGACCTCCTCAGTAGAGGGAGTAAGGGATGGGGTGACCTCTGCAGTAGAGGGAGTAAGGGATGGGGTGACCTCTGCAGTGGAAGGTGTAAGGACAAGGTAGAGGCTATGCCCCGCCTCCTAGCGACAAGTACAACAGCGGGTGTGTTTGGAAAGTCCGTTTCCCAAGTGGATGGTGTTCCTGTAGCTCAGGAAAGAGGTGCCTTCAGGGTGCTCTTGGGCTTAGGGCCGGGCGACAAGGTGGCCTGTGCCCGGGACTGGGGAGGCGGCAGAGGTCCCTGGTGGCACGGACAGGGTGTGACACTCTCCCAGCCCACAGGGTGCAGTAAGGACGCCTGCGCTGCGGGGAAGGAGACGCGTGAGCGAAGAGGAATGAACGGGAAGCAGAGAGGAGGGCGGCAGGTGACGGGAACCCGCACGGAGCAGCAGAGCGCGGGGCAGGCACCACACAGGTGAGTAACCATCGGAGACGTCTGCTCTGGGATGCAAGGTGGTGCTCTATAGAATGGGTATGCTGAACCCTAACCCCCGATAGGGCTATTGGGGGAGGGGGGGTCCTCATGGTGAGGTGTGTGTGTGTGTGTTATATGCACACACAGAAATGTACATATACATACTTACATATATATGCACATGTGCATGTGTACATATATACATAATATCTATATTATCCTTCTACCAGGTTAGGATGCAGAGGGAAGGTAGTCATTCACACCCAGAAAGAGGGCCCCCTCCCCTCCCCCCCCTCATCCCTGCACTCACACATCCCTCCGGGCACCCTGATCTTGGATGATTGACAGTAGGAAAACCATGAGCTTTGGCATTAAAGAGACAGGACTTGAAATCCAAGCCCGGCCCCTCCCCAGCTGCGTGATCATCTTGAGGGGAAGCCCAAGGCAAGGAGCCAGCGCTCAGCCAGGCTGGATCCAGGGTGACATCACAGTGCCCCCTGCTGGCCGGCACCCGCACCGGTGCCTCCGGCCTCGCTGCCTGCAGAAAAATGCAGGTGCAGTAATTCAGCCTCAAATGACCTCTTCCGTTTTCTAGGTGGTGGTGGTATTTTTATCCACAATGTGGTGCATTCAACCCAAAAAGCCAGCCGTGATATTAAACATCTTTACATGTGCTTAAAGATTACTGCTCATTTTTATGTCTTTTGGGAGCAATGTCTACTCCAATTCTCCGTCCATTTTTAAGTGGGTTGTCTGTCCGTTGTTGAGTTGTGTGAATTCTTCTCTAGTCTGGAGGTTAGACACTTGTCAGAGCTATGATTTTTGAAGATTTTCCTCGACCACATGGGTGGGATGTCCGTTCACTTCCCTGATCATGCTGTTTCACGTGCCGTGTTTTTACCTGCGATGAAATCCGCTTTGTCTGTTTCCTGTGATTGCTTGTGCTTTCCATGTCATCTCCAAGAAAACTCTGCCTCATCCAAGGTCACGCATTTTCAGGCCCACGTTTGCGTCTAAGGATTTTTTAGTTTTAGCTCTTAGATTTATTTATTCATTTTCAGTTAATGTTTTTAAAAAATATATATTTTTATCGATTTCAGAGAAGAAGGGAGAGGGAGGGGGAGATAGAAACATCAATGATGAGAGAGAATCATTGCACGCCCCACACTGGGGATCGAGCCTGCAACCCAGGCATGTGCCCTGACCGGGAATCGAACCTCTGACTTCCTGGTTCATAGGCCAACACTCCACCACTGAGCCACGCAGGCCGGGCTTTAGTTAATGTTTTAATAAGACGTGCAATAGTGATGCACATTTATTTTGTAATGTGAATATTCAGTTGTCCTGTGGGATTTGTGGAAAAGACTGTTTTGATGTCCACTGAATGGTCTTGACCCCCTTGTCCGAAACCATTGCCTTTTAATGTGTGGATTTTTCTGCACGGTCAGTTCTATCCCGTTCCTCTGTATGTCTCTTCTTATGGCAATTGTGATGATTGTTGCTTTGTAGGAAGGTGTGAAATTGGAACTTTTGAGTCCTCCAATCTTGTCCTTGCTTTTCAAAATTGTTTTGGCTCCTCCGGGTCCTTCGAATTTCTGTACGAATGATAAGATCAGCTTGTCGATATCTGTAATAAAAAGATAGTTGGAATCTTGAGAGGTACTAAACTGAGTCTGTAAATCAATCTGGGGAGGATGGCCATCATAATATTAAATTATTATGAATGTGAGATGTCTTTCCATTTATTGGGGTCCTTTTAAATTCCTTAGATTTCAGTATACAAGTTCGCCACTTCTTTTGTTAAATGCCCTCCTAAGTCTGTTCTTCTCTTTTGCTACTATTGTAAGTATAATTATTTCGCAGTCTTATTTTCAGACTGTTCATTGCTATCTGTGGAATATTTCTTTTATGACTCTACCATTCATCAAAGATGTCTTTCAGATATAGAAGTGTGTTCTGTGCGGCCTAGCTTAACTCATCTGTTATCTCTAATCGTTTCTTATGGATTTGGCAGGGGGTTTCTGCATATATTACATCATCTGCAAAAGAGATGGTTTTACTTCTCTATTTCCCATCTAAATGGTTTTTATTTTATTTCCCTGCCTAACTGCCCCAGTCAGATCCTCCACTACAATGTTGAATAGAAGTGACAAGAGCAGATATTCTTGTCTTGTTCCAAATTTTAAGGGGGACGCTTTTAGTCTTTCTTCGTTAAGTATGATGTTAGCTTGGGGGTTTCCATTCATGTCATACCTATATCAGGTTGAGAAAGTTCCCTTCTATTCCTAGTTTGTTGGATGTGTTTATCATGAAAGGATGTTGGATTTGTATTGATTTCAGAAAGAGAGGAAGGGAAAAGGATAGAGAGAAATATCGATGAGAGAGAAACATTGATCAGATGCCCCCTACTGGGGATCAAGCCTGCAATCCAGGCACGAGTCCTGACTCAATATACGCGAACAGAAATATTACGTGTAACGTCCAAGAAGCCTCCCTAAAGGGGGGCGGTGTGCTCCCCTGGGTGCCTGCCACTCCCCTGCGGCTTGGAATGAGGATGTGATGCCTGGCGTTATGGCAGCCGTCTTGGCACATGAGGGCTGAGGACAACAAAAATGGTCTCTGCCAGTTGGGGTTTTCTGCTGTATACAGCTAAACCCAGTCCAGTTAACACAGCCGTTCACAGAGGAGCAAATCTAAGTGATCCACACAAAAAAGGTCCTTAAACTTGTTAGAAGTTAGAAAAATGCAAATTTAAGAAACAGCCTATCACTTTATACCTAGCGGACTGATAAAAATAAGTGCCAATATGGGGTTCTCTGAAAATTGTTGCTGAAATGTGAATTGTTGTGGCATTTGTTTGAAAGCAACCTGGCAACAGCCAGTGAAATTGAACTAACATCCTCTCCAAGCCAGCAGGCCCATGCCTGGGAATGCCTCTCACTCAGAGCGCTAAGAGGATCCATATGTGAAATTGATTTTCATAATATTTTCTGTAACCTAATATATCTAAAATAGTTCCATGTTAGCATGTAACTCATAGAAAAATTATAAATGAGGTCTGTCCCCACCTGATCTCAGGGGAGCGGGGAGGGGAGGGGCGTGTGGAGGTGTTGAGCTGGGCCCTGGGAACCTGGCAGAATCCCCAGGCCTGCCCAGGAAAGCCGGAGCTGGGCTTAAAGGTCAGCATGGCAGAGCCTGGCTGGTGTGGCTCAGCGGTTGAGCATCGGTCGACCTAGGAACCAAGAGGTTATTGATTCAATTCCCGGTCAGGGCACACGCCCAGGTTGTGGGCTCCATCCCCAGGGGGGCGTGCAGGAGGCACCCGATCAAGGATTCTCTCTCATCATAGATGTTTCTATTCCTCTCTCTCTCTCCCATCCTCTCTGAAGTCAATTAAAAAATATATTTTTTAAAACTGAGTCCTGTTCAGAAGCTTTCAGTGGCCACTGCCTGGAGGTATATATCCTGCCTCTTGGACTTACCAGCTGTGACATTTTGGACAAGTAACTCCTCCCACCTTTCTGCTTTGCCATCCTTAACACATGGATTCCACCTCCTCTGTTGCTGCCTCATGGTCCAAGATGACTGCAGGTGCTCCAGGCATCACATCTTTGGGCCAGAAGCTCAGCCATGGCGGACAGAGGGTCTTGGGAGTGAGGCCTTTTAGGATTTGGATTTAGGTCCTGCTACTTTGCTCCTGTGGCCCCCAGATCACATCACTTCATGTCTGTCCTGTTGAACCACTGCTTAATGAGCATCCACTAAGTGTAGGTTCTGAGGTGGGCACGGGGAGTGGTGAGCAAAACAGACCTAGATATGAGAACCTCCAGGTAAATTAACCGGGAAATGTTACAGAGGCCAGCGTGGCTGAGAGGAATGAGCAGAACCATCCTGGACTTGCCTGCCAAGATAAAGAACGTGTCTTTTATTCTAAGTAGGATGGAACGTTTTAATCCTTTTGTTTAGTTTGACTGCTAGTGAGGTTTGGTTTTTCTTCACTGTGTACCATTTGGATTCTTTGGTGAATTGTCTGCGCCCATCCATCTATTGTGGTCTTAGTGTCTTTCTTTATTCATTTGATGAGGTCTCTTTCCAATAAGGGTTTTAATCAGTTGTGGTGTTTGTTGCATTTATTTTCCTCCAGTGAGTTTTGCTTTTTTAATTCTGGTTTTCTTTTTTGGATGGAAGTTTTCGACATTTGTGATTTCGTGTGTGAGTCCATCACCTTTAAGGTGAAGGAGTCCTCTGCCCTCCTGCATTCGATAAATTAAATGGTTTAGGTCCGAGTTGTGGTGGTTCAATGTTTACACTGGTGGACTGTTGTTTTCCTCGCGGGCGGGGCGGAGCAAACTCCACCCGCGGACCCCGCGCCCGTCTGAGCAAAGGAGCCCTTCTCTGCCTGGCCCCCGCCTGTGGAGTGAGGCACCCGGGGAATCACAGCCCGTGACAGGCAGGAGGGCGGGGCGGGGCTCAGGTGGAGAGCCGGGGCCCCGCCCAGGCCCCGCCCCCGATACAGGCCCCGCCCCAATACCCGGCCTCAGCCCCGCCCCCAGACCCGGCCTCAGCCCCGCCCCCGAGCCCGGCCCCGCCCCTAGGCCCGAGCCACGCTCCTTGCAGGTCTGGTGCTGACCAGTCAGGATAGCAGGACTCGCTCTAGTGCCCGCCCCCCGCCGATTTCATTGGCTGTCTCGCCCCTCAGTCCTGCTGATATTCGCAGCCAATGGGAAAGCGCAGCGGGTCGGCGGCGCGGGCGACGGTCGCAGCGAACCTGGGAGCTGAGGTATCGGGGTTTGCTGGGCTGTGGTCCGGGTCCGGGGCGCTAAGCTTCGCCCGGCTAGGAGGCTGGGGGGCCGGCCACCCTCCTGCTGCTGGAGGGGCGGCGGCCGACGGGGTCTGGCCCGAGGGGGTTGGGGTTGGAGGTCAGAGGTCGTGCCCTGTGTCAAGTTGGGGCCCCGCCTGTCTAAGCGCAGAGGCGGGCCGCTCCCCGTTTTGAGTGCCAGCTCCTGTTTGGGGACCCCCTTCCTTTCACGGAAGAGACATTGCGGGACACTGAGGCCTGGGAGGTCCTGTCGGCCCTGAATTCGGGCGGAGGGGCGCGGCCCTCGGGGCGGGGGCGGGGGCGGGGTGTCCCGCTGGGGTCCCCAAAGGCACTGAACTGTCCAGTTGAACCACTGTGTCCAGTTGTCTGGAACCGCGGTTCCGAGTCGAGACGCCCAGTGCCGGGGTCCCGGCCACTCCTTTACTCCTCTCGGCCGCAGAGTTTTTTCTCCACGTTTCTGGTTTTGGGGAGTCACAGGTGCGGATGAAGACTGAGGGGCGAAGAAGAACAACAGCAGCAGAAAAAAACAATTGGAAAAAAAGTGTGTTGTTATTGCTGTCTCTCTCGCCCTCTATTTCCGCACAAACACACAGTTGGTGCCGGGTCCGTTTGGACTGTTTGCTCTAAGGAGCCGCTCACCGTTAGCGCGGAGGGAGGGGGGCTGCTGGTGTGGAGTTACCCCGGTTTGGTTTGCAGTTAAGAGCCTGAGGCAGCAGCGAGTGCTAACCAAGACCTTCCAGGGCCCCGCCATGGCCTGTGCGACTGGGGACGCGGGGGGCTCCTCGGAGGAAGAGTCCCCCCAGGTGGCTCTGTGCCCACCGCCCTGAGCAGCCGGGAGCGGGGAGCATCGTGCTGCTGCAGCGGGAGCTGGCCCTGCAGTGCGGCTGCCAAGTAAGACCCCCAGGGGAGGCCTGGCAACCCCTTACCCCCCCCCCCCCCCCCCGCCCTGGGGCAGAGGGGCTGGGAGAGGCCTCTCGGAACATTCGAGGCCGCCGGGCTCACAGGTGCAAGCACTTTCCCCCAGGCCTGGGCTGGCAGCCTCAGGCTAGGAGTCCCAGCTGGCGGGCTGAGCCCTCTCTGCAAACCCCCTCTCCTCCCTGCCCCGCCCCCAAACAGATTCTGGACCTTTCCTTTCCTTTCGAGCTCATGGTATGTAAGACCTAATGGGGCCAGAGGAGCCAGGCAGAACTTATGCAAAGTTTCTTTAGTGTGCTTGCTTTATTTTTATTTTCATTTATTATTTTTGGCTGCGTCTCTTTCTGACCCTTGCTTGCTGGTGGTCCCTTACTCGATTGGTCACGTTGCCCGTCGCTCTCTGGAGCTGCCTGAGCGAGCCCCTCTGCGCTGTGCCCGGTGTCACCCCGTTTCTCTCTGTGTCTTTAGTGCTCAGGGTGGTGACAGTGGCCAAGCACGTAGGAAAGCGTCTCCGGGCCGGCGGCTGCGTTTCCTCCGGGGGAAGGTGGTGGATCTGCATGGCTGACGCTCTGCGGCCCATGGCTTTCCGGGCTTTCTCCACGGCCGCCCGCAGCTTGCTCTAAACTTTCCCTCCTTCAAGTGACTCTGCTCTCTGACGAGGCCCCCGTGGCTAACACCTGTGGGGTGTGGCGGCGTTTCCGGGGAGACAGACAGGCTGGTCCCCGGTACACGTGTGGGCGCCGAATTGTGCTGAAATGTGCACATTTGACTCGTAAGACGCTGCTGTGGGCGGGCTGTGTGGGCCCATGTGTGTGAGTGAGTCCTGCCCCGCACACCGAGCAGCTACAGGGAGTTCTCGGAGGGGGTGCTCAGTGGACCCAGGGAGACCGCATATGCCCCCACCCAACGCCCGTCTTCCCGTCGAGAGGAAAGACGTCCGCTGTCAGTTTGTTGGGGCACAGACAGACAGACGGTCTCACACACCTTCTGCTCGGATTCCAGGGCGTCGATGAAAACCCCCTCAGCCCAGTGTGATCATCAGGTGATTAGAACCAGCTGCCGACTAAGAGGGAGGGGGTCGGCGAGAATGCGCCTCTGTCCGCAGGTCGCGGGCTTTTCCACTCGCCACGGGGCCTTGCTCCGAGCAAACCGTGGAGCCGGCCCGGAGGCTCACACAGCAGCCGGAGGGGCTCGCCCTGCCCGCACCCCCTCCTCCTTACCTCGCTCGGTGTCATTCCGGGAGGTGCAGGCCAGCTGGTTTCCAAAGCGCAGTCACCCCTTTCTCCTGGACCGGAAGGTTTCCCCACTTGTGGGTGATTCTCCGCATGCTGCTGAGGAGCCTGAGGGGTGCTGTGCGCGGGGGGGGGGGGGGGGGGGGATATGGGGGGGATGCTGTGCGCCAGGGGTGCTGTGTGCCGAGGGGTGCTGTGCAAAAGAAGGTGCGGCCGAATCCCAGGGCATAGCTCTGAGAGCACAGAGCTGGGTTCTGAGCGCGCTCACGTCCATCGCAGCTGCCCACTGGGTTCTGATGTGGGGGGGCAGCCAGACGGGGGCGCTGTTGCCTCAGAAGTTAACAGAAGTAGAGCAAAGGCGGTCCTTTCACCACCGTGCCTGTGGCTCCCCTAAAAGCATTTTTTTCTTATACATTTTTTATTAATTTTTTAATTTTTATTTTTTACATATGTGTCCCTATTCCCCCATTACCCCTCACCCCCCTGTTGTCTGTGTCCATTGATTAGGCCCATATGCATGCACACAGTCCCTCTGTTGGTCTCTCCCCCTTACTCCCACCGACCCCCACCTTCCCTGAGGTTTGACGTTCTGATTGATGTTTCTCTGTCTCTGGATCTATTTTTATTCATCAGTTTATATTCTTCATTATGTTCCACAAATGAGTGATATTTATCTTTCTCTGCCTGGCTAATTTCGCTTAGCATAATGCTCTCCAATTCCATCCATGTTGTTGCAAATGGTAAGAATTCCTTCTTTACCACAGCATAGTATTCCACTGTGTAGCTGTACCAAAGTTTTTTAATCCACTCTTCTGCTGATGGGCACTTAGGCTGTTTCCAAATCTTAGCTATGGTGAATTGTGCTGCTATGAACATAGGGGTGCATATATCCTTTCTGATTCGTGTTTCTAGTTTCTTTGGATATATTCCTAGGAGTGGGATCACTGGGTCAAATGGGAGTTCCATTTTCAGTTTTTTGAGGAAACTCCATACTGCTCTCCACAGTGGCTGCACCAGTCTGCATTCCCACCAGCAGTGCACGAGGGTTCCTTTTTCTCCGCATCCTCGCCAGCACTTGTCATTTTTTGATTTGTTGATGATAGCCATTCTGACAGGTGTGAGATGGTACCGCATTGTTGTTTTAATTTGCATCTCTCTGATGATTAGTGACTTTGAGCAGGTTTTCATATGTCTTCTTCTGTCTTCTTTCGAAAAGTGTCTGTTTAGATCAGTTGCCCATTTTTTGATTGGGTTGTTTTATGTTCTTTTTGTTAAGCTGCATGAGTTCCCTGTAAATGTTGGAGATTAAACCCTTATCGTTGATATCATTGGCGATTATGTTCTCCCATGCAGTGGGCTTTCTTGTTGTTTTATTGCTGGTGTCCTTTGCTTTTTTATTTTGATGTAGTCCCATTTGTTTATTTTCTCTTTAGCTTCCATTGCCCTAAGGGCAGTATCGGTGAAGAAGTTCTTTCGGCATACGTCTGATATTTTGCTGCCTGTGGATTCCTCTAGTATTTTCATCGTTTCCCGTCTTACGTTTAAGTCCTGTATCCATTTTGAGTTTATTTTTGTGTATGGCGTAAGTTGGTGATCTAGCTTCATTTTTTGGCATGTATCTGTACAGTTTTCCCAACACCATTTGTTGAAGAGACTGTCTTTATTCCATTGTATGTCTGTGCCTCCTTTGTCAAATATTAATTGAGCAGAGTGGTTTGGGTCGATATCTGGGTTCTCTATTCTGTTCCATTGGTCTATATGTCTGTTCTTGTGCCAGTACCAGGCTGTTTTAAGAACAGTGGCTTTGTAATACAGCTTGAAATCTGGTATTGAGATCCCTCCTACTTTGTTCTTCTTTCTCAGGCTTTCCCAGCCTTGGGCACCAGCGGGGAGCCTGCGACGGATCGTAGGCAACTGGGGGTCCGCTCCTGCGAGGGCGTCTGCTCCTGTGGTGGATTGCAGGGAGCTGGGGTCCCCTGCCCAATGGGCAGTGTCTGCGATCACAGGGAGCTGGAGGTCCCCTGCCCAGGCCTAAAGCTTTGGCCAGAGGCTTTAGGCCTGGGCAGGGCCCAGCCCGGGATTGGTGTGAACTATAGAGGAAACACCTTTTCTGACTGCACATTGGCTAAGCTGCCTGTATGCCACTGGTAATATTCTTAGTAACTTGGGTAATAAGAATCCAAAAAGGTGACCTAGGGTTTTTCCACCACACTTCTGGAGAAAAAAACGAAGGTCCGCTGCTGGAGGGCTAAGAAATGTCATATCCTGCCCTAGCCGGTTTGGCTCAATGGATAGAGCCTCGGCCTGCCCACAGCAGGGTCTGGGTTGATTCTGATCAAGGGCATGCACCTAGGTTGCAGGCTCCTCCCTGGCCGGGGCCCAGATCAGGGCTCAGGCAGGAGGCAACCAATCAAAGTGTTCCTCTGACTTTGATGTTTCCCTCTGTCTTTCCCTTTCTCTTCCACATTCTCTAAGTCAATGGAAACATATCCTTAGGCGAGGATAAAAAAAAAAAAGAAAGAAAGAAATGCATATCCTATGAAAGACACATCTTGAAAATGCCTAAAGAAAGTTGTCATTTTTTCATGGTGAAGGGACTGGAGTCCGTGTTGATGAAAACACCTTGGTGGCTGTGGTGACTGGCAGTGGCTGCAGCAGCGGGGTGATGGGGCTGGTGCCTTCCCCTGATCAGCACAGTTGCCTCCCACAAAGGGAGGCCAGACTGCGGCTTAGGCCCACTTCCTGTGGGGATCGGGCCTAAGCCATCAGTAGGACATCCCCTGAGGGCTCCCAGTATGTGAGAGGGGGCAGGTTGGGCTGAGGGATCCCCCACCCCAGTGCACGAATTTCGTGCACCGGGCCCCTAGTTTTAATATAAACATTGGACGTAAAAATCATCAGTATAATCTGACGTTCTGGTCCTTTGCATAAAGGAAAAACAGTAATGTTGAATGAATGAATGATTGAATGAAGGAAGGAGCTAAATTGCTCTTCACTCACTTTGAAGTCACAGAAACAGGGCATTGCCTGGAGAGTGGACAGCTTGCCCCTTGCCCCTCCCCGCTTCCCCGTACCTTCTCACTGGGTCCCTTGCCGGTCACTGAAGGTCACAGACTGGGGTGACCAGGATGTACAGTGTTTATTTGAGCCGCACAGAGGAATGCCGGAAGCCAGGCCTCCGCAGGCGGACGGGATGTTCTACGTGTGACTCTCCCGTTACCGAAGAGGCTGCCTTTTCTCCGCGGAGCACGCCTGGCGCCCTTGTCAAATCTGACGTGTCGCTCTGCCTGTGTGTATTTCTGGCTCTCAGCTCTTTCCCAGTGGCTGGTGTCTGTCTGTACGCCATTGCCACACTGTTTTGATTACTGTAGCTTTAGAACATACCTTGAAACCAGGGGGTTTGATGGCCCTTGCCTCGGACTTTTTTGTGATGATTGCCTTGGCTATTCAGAGTCTCTTGTGCTTCCATATAAATTAGGATTGCTTTTTTAAAAAAAATATATTTGTATTGATTTCAGAGAGGAAGGGAGAGGGAGAGAGAGATAGAAACATCCACGATGAGAAAGAATCATGGATCAGCTGCCTCCTGCAAGTCCCCCACTGGGGATCAAGCCCACAACCCAGGCAGGTGCCCTTGACCGGCATCGAACCTGGGACCTTTTGGTCCCAGGCCAATGCTCTATCCACTGAGCAACACCGGCCAGGGCGAATTGCTTTTTTTTTTTTTTTTTTAAATATATTTTTATTGATTTCAGAGAGGAAGGGAGAGGGAGAGACAGAAACATCAATAGAGAGAATCATGGATCGGCTGCCTCCTGCACGCCCCCCACTAGGGATCGAGCCTACAACCTGAGCATGTGCCCTTGTCCGGAATCAAACCTGGGACCCTTCAGTCCGCAGGCCGACGCTCTATCCACTGAGCCACACCGGCCAGCGCAGGATTGTTTTTTCTGCTTCTGTATACAAACAAAAAAATGCCATTGGAATCTCAGAGGGAATAGCATGAGTCTGTAGATGACGCTGAGTGTAATAGGGGAGTTTTTAAACTAGTCAACCCCCCAGTCCATGAACATGGGAATACCTTGCCATGTGTTTGTATCCTCCGCTGCTGCCGCCAGTATCGTGTCATTTCCAGTATGGAGATTTGCACCTGTCCCTCGGGAGTGGATCCCGAAGTGTTTTATTGTCTTTGGAGCTATTTTAAAACGGGATTCTTCCTTTTTTTTTTAAATAACTCATAGTGTATGCACACTACTGATTTTTGCATGTTAATTTTGTGCCCTGAATTTATTGATTAGATCTAACGGTTTTGGGGGGGAGTCTTTAGGAATATGCATACATAGACATAAGATTGTCATCTGGCCCTGGCCCATGTTGCTCAATGGTTAGCGTGTTGGCCCTCTCGCACTGAAAGGTCACGGGGTTGATTCCTGGTCAAGGTCACCTACCTGGGTTGTGGATTCGCTCAGTTTGCAGGAGGCAACCACTCGATGTGTCTCTCTCTCACACTGATATTTCTCTCTCCGTCTCTCCCCCTCCACACCCTCTCCCTCTGCTTTCCCCCCCTCCCCCCCCCCCCCCCGAAAAGCAATGGAAAGGTACCCTCAGGTGCGGATTAACAACAACAACAATTGCCACCTTCAGGTAGAGACCATTTTACTTCTTTTCCAAAATGATGCTTATTTCTCTCTCTGGCCTGCGTGCTCTCAGCTGGCACCGGCCTCCGCCAAGAAGCATGACGCGAGCTGGGGGCTTGCCGAGGCGCCTTCGTCACGGGAGGAATTCCTCTCTGAGTGCTTGGGAGTTTGTATCGTGGACGGATGTTGAATTCTGCCACGTGCTTCTCCTGCCCCGTCGAGATGATCGTAGGGTTTTGTTAAGGAGGCGGGCGTGTCCCAGCGATCCATCTGGGATGTTCGGTTGGACAGTCTCGCATCCCTGGAGCAAAGCCCACTCGTGCGTGGTGAACGGCCCTCTGGCTGTGCCGCTGACCGCAGGACGCTGCGATTGCGTGGAGGATGTTTGCCTCTGTGCTCGTGGGGACGTCGGTCTGCGCTTTGCTGTAGTGTCCTTTTCTGGCTTGGGGTCAGGGCCAGGCGGCCTTGTGAAGTGAGTCTGGGGGTGCTCCCTCCTGACGCTCAGGCTCCGGAGCGTCTGATAGCCGTCGCCTGGGGAGCCACCTGGTGGTTGGTTCCATCTCCTGACGCTGCGCTGGGTCCGCTCAGGGCTCCTGAGCCCAGGGGTGGGCCCGTCTGACCTGGGCTGCCCCACTTGTGGGTGTTAATTCACAGTAGGGCCTACATATGTCAGGGCCTACGTATGTCCAGGCATCGGTTCTGATATTTTAAGATTTATCGATCTTGGTAATCTTTTTGGTAAAAAACCAGCTTAGCCCTGGCCGGTGTGGCTCAGTGGGTAGAGTGTTGGGCTGTGGACTGAAGGGTCCCGAATCCAGTTCTGGGTCAAGGGCACGTACCCGGGTTGTGGGGTCGATCCCCAGTAGGGGGTGTGCAGGAGGCAGCCAATGAATGACTCTCATCATTGATGTTTCTCTCTCTCTCTCTCTCCCTTCCTCTCTGGAATCAATAAAAATATTTAAAAAATAAAAATAAGAAAGCCAGCTTAGTTTCACTGATCTTCCCTGTTTCTCTGACTCTCTGGCATTTGCTCCCCTCAGTGTGTGTGATTTCCTTCCTGCTGCCACGTGGGCTTTTTCCTTTCAGCTCCTCGAGGTGAGGGAGGCGTGAGCTCTCTGCTGTCTCGCTGCCGTGCGTTTAGTACCGGGCGCTCCCCCTAAGGACTGTTTTGCCGCACCATCGGTTTGGTACACGGTTTCCATTGTCACGTGTTTCAAGCTGGGTCTTGACTTCCCCTTTGGTCTCCTCTTTGGAGAAGTTGTTGGTCAGCACGAGGCGGGGCAGCGGGAGGGAGCTGCTGCCGGGGAGGAAGGTGATGCCCAGAGCGTGGGGTCCCGCGGGAGGCGCGCTCGGAGGCCACAGCGGGGGTGGCGTGAGGAACGGAGCCCTGACGGTGCTGGTTGTAACGCACACACTAAAGCGGGTCCCCTGCGGGGAGCGGGGAGGGTGGACGGCTCGGTGAGTAGATGTCGGGGCACCAGGGAGAGGGCAGTCATCCTCGCAGAGGAGATGCTGTCCCGCGGGGTGGAAGTGTGCGGGGAGCCCGTCTGTCTCAGCGTGTCCCCGAGACACTCGGCAGGCACAGGGGAGGCGGTGACTTCCGGTGGAGCCCAGTGGAAACGGAGCAGGTGGTCAGGGCCCGCGCCACGTGGCCTGAGGCCTCGGCACCATGGCCCCAGGGTGCAGCCCATTCCGGTCCCGGGAGCACCCGGCACAGCACAGCCACGCTCGGGGCCCTGGTCACGGTGCCCGCCCGGCTGCCCGGCGAGGGGCCCCAGGACGGGCCGGCCCCCGGGGAGGGAGGCCCCTTCGGGTGTTGCTGCTCTGGCTCCGGGAGTGTTAGCGCCAGGGAAGTTAGGTGACACACATGGAAACTCTGCTTTTCCAACTTAAAAAATTCATTTCAAAGAGGTGAAGGGGGCGGGCAGGGTTCCACAGGAAGCAGTTAGTGCAGCTGTGTGAGGAGGGGCCGAGGCCAGGGCCGAGGGGGGCGGGGCCTGGGGGGCAGCCTGTGCTCAGCTCCTCACCCGGTTCACCCGCTGCCTGGTGGCCCCCCTCCCCTCCCCCCCGGAGCCCCTGCCCTGTGCCCCGCACCGCTGTGGCACCCCTACCCGTGGGAGGTGGGGAACACTGCTTCCCTCCTTGTCCACAACCCGTGAGCCCCTGGACAGGCGGCAGGAACCCCCAGCGGGCAGAGGGCGCCCACGGAAGTCATTCTCCTGGCTGCTGCCAGGCAGGTAGGATCAGCTTAGAAACGGGGGCACTGAGTAGCTGCAGGTGGGGTTCAACTTAGAAACAGGGGCACTGAGTAGCTGCAGGTAGGATCAGCTTAGAAACGGGGGCACTGAGTAGCTGCAGGTGGGGTTCGGCTTAGAAACGGGGGCACTGAGTAGCTGCAGGTGGGGTTCGGCTTAGAAACGGGGGCAGAGTAGCTGCAGGTGGGGTTCAGCTTAGAAACGGGGGCACTGAGTAGCTGCAGGTGGGGTTCGGCTTAGAAACGGGGGCACTGAGTAGCTGCAGGTGGGGTTCGACTTAGAAACGGGGGCACTGAGTAGCTGCAGCTGGGGTTCGACTTAGAAACGGGGGCACTGAGTAGCTGAAGCTGGGGTTCGACTTAGAAACGGGGGCACTGAGTAGCTGCAGGTGGGGTTCGGCTTAGAAACGGGGGTGCTGAGTAGCTGCAGGTGGGGTTCGGCTTAGAAACGGGGGCGCTGAGTAGCTGCAGGTGGGGTTCGGCTTAGAAACGGGGCACTGAGTAGCTGCAGGTGGGGTTCGGCTTAGAAACGGGGGCACTGAGTAGCTGCAGCTGGGGTTCGAGTACTTCTAGCCACAGGACTCAACCAGCTTTCAAACCCACCAGCCTCACGGCAGCCGGCAGGGGCAGCAGCAGGAAGGGGGAGCTTTGCCGTTGACGGACAGCACACGTGCAGCTACTTGGGTACACGGACGGGGAGGCCCTTCTCCGCCTCGGCCTGGGCAGGGAACCCGCTTCCTGAGCGTCTGCCTCTGCCTCAGGCTGTGTGCGTTTGGGGTAAAACAACCGAGATAAGTGGGATCTGCTGTCGGCCGCCCCTTCCTCACTTCCGCCCGCAACCAGGGCCCGTGAACCCCCAGGCCCGCAGGGTGAGGCTGGCGCTGCGGGCGGGAAGGCCTCGGGCAGGGACCGGCTCGGGGACCACAGGCCGGTCTGGAGGCCGCGGGAGGAGCCAGGCGCCTTGACCGCGGGGCGCGCAGGACACACAGTTACAACAGCCTCGAGCAGTCGGACGGTTTGGTAAAAAGTTCACTATCATGTTTATTGTAGAAGGAAGAAAAAACACGTCAGGGAAAAGATTAACTTATTTTTCATCTCAAGGATGGCAACAAAGTCCAGCTTGTGCCGCCAAAGGTTCACATGATCAAACCGTGTACAGCTTCCGTGTGAACTGGTGACTACAAACATTTACCAAAGACATAAATCTCTTGTAAAAAAGCCGTTTTAAATATAGCAAAGCAGTGTCTTCTCGCACAGCAAAGGGAGGGAGTGCTACAGAGAAAGGGCCGTTTGCATTTGTCAGTCCTTCCACATTCTCACATCGCCTGGCTCCCTGCGCTCCCGGCCAGGGGCCCCTGGCCTGTTCACCGTGGGTCTCTCGTGCGCGGGATGGTTCGTGCGGAAAACGGATGGATGCTGGGGGGGGGGGGGGGGGCGGGATGGTGAAACGTTCCTTTAGAACAAACCCTGATTTAGTCTCTAACGCAGTGGACGTACTGGGGGCTCGAGATGGAGTGTGGGGGGGCCGTGTGACGTACGATGGGGACCCTCGCCCTCCCTGGGGTGGGGTCCTGATGGAAGGACAGCGGCTGGAAACTGGACCGACCAGTGCCATTCCCGCTGAGCTTTTTTTGTTTAGTAGTAAAATACTTCCTCGGGAAAGGTAAGTTTGTGATGGTGTCATACAAAACCCTGCGTCTAAAAGGGTGAGAAATGGAGGTGCTGGGCGACCCCGCTAGTGTCCTGCCCAGTCGGGTGGCGCCCAGCAGGAGGCGTGTTCGTACGTGGCGTCATGGGGAGGAGGTCACGTGCTCCCGGTCACTGCGTGTGGGGCGAGGGTAACAGTCTGGATTCAGTCCCTGGAAGCACAGCCCCTCGCTCCCGGTCGGTGTGGCTGTGGGTGCGGGGGTGGCTGCCCCGCGTGGCGCTGTGTTAGGAACAGCGGGCGTACTGATCGGAAACCTGCATAGGAAGGAGGACTATCGAGATACAGTCGGAAAGCCGTCTCGTAAGGCACACAGAGGGACAGTGAGTGAGGGGACTCCCATCCCAGGTGCAGCAGGAGGTCATGGACACGCAGAGCGGGGAGGTTCGCCGCCAGGGTCCCCGCTCTGGTGGGGTGCAAGTGGGGGGCTGTCTGGTCTCCATTAGGGGGGCGTTACGGATGTGCCTGTGAGGGAGCAGTTCAGGAAGAGGAGGACATTTTAAAGGAAAACGAGTCCTTTCCGAAGGAGCCCTGTGTGCAGAGAGCCCCTCGCTCCCTCCCTTTTTGGCCTCGATCAGGACAGAGTGGACCGGGGCTCGGAGGGCCAGGCCGCCCGGCTGACGTTTGTCCCCCGAGCGCACGGTGCACCTCAGGGGGATAAACAAAACGCAGTACAAACTGTCGGCAGCTGCTCCTAGCAAATGTAAAGTAGAAAATAGCAGCATTTTGAACCCTTATTTTGAGTTTCTCAGGAAAAGTAGTATTTCAAACATTGGTAGATATACATACATTACGGGGCTTGGAATTTTGTTCACGGCACCAGCCCGGGAGCGGTGAACCTGGGACCCCCACTCCCTCCTGTGAGGGTAAGGCTGTGGTCAAGCCCCAGCTGAGGGTGCACTGACCTCGGGGTGGCGGGCCGAGCCCAGATCTGCACCCCAGTCCCCCCAGAAGTGGCGTCTCCGTGACCAGCCACGTCATGCCACTCGAGGGGGTCCCGAGAGAAGACCCTGCCCCCACGGGTGCCTCCCTCACCGTTTCCCACGTAGGGAACCTTGGTGCACACCTGTTTTGCCATTTTCTCTGTCAATCAGGTCAGCTTTTTCTACTATATTTTTTTCCTCACAAAAGGCAAGTTTTCAAGAATGCCTTGTAAAATCTGTTACAACACATTTTCTACTTATGCAGGATGAACTTAACACCAATTTTTTTGCCACTTTGCTATTTATGTACACATATAAAATATAGAAGGATGCTCACCCCACACAGCACACGGATTACAGTGCAACAGCACACACACACCACCAGGAGGGGGACCCCGCGCACAGTCCTCGCAGAGACCGGCTAGTAATTAACACCCGAAGTACAGGATATTTAACAAAATAGGAAATATCAAACAGTGAGTACTCTACTCAAGGATCTCGCCTTTTCCCCCAAATTGGCGGCAAATCCACAAAAATATACTTTTTAATCTGGTGACCATACAATACATAGGTACTTACATCGAAGGTGATAATATATTTAAGATGCTATGTACAGAAAGTTTGGCTCAACTTTTAATTTATATATAGAATAATAAGTGTTCATGGCTTTTTTCCCCCAAGGTTCTGTTTGCAAGATATTTTCCCCCCTTTAGAATAAAACTAAAAAGTTAAAACAAGATAAAGCTATTTTCTAAAAAAAAAAAAATTTTTTTTAAACATACAGCTTTGGCTTATATAAATAATAGCAGAATGTTTTCAAAAGTAGTGAATATAATTTTATATATAGTCATCAATTCATAAGGGTGTTTTCTTTCATATAAAATATACATGAGCTAAAATCCGTTTCTTTAACTTTTAAGATGCGACTGTAAAAAGAAACTTCTGCCATATCCCAATTATAACTTAATATATTACTTTGCTGGGTTAGCTCTCTATCTCTAGGCTAGGGTTCTCGGCGGGTCTCATGCGTTGCTAGTCTCTCTTCAGCTAAAGATCACTTCTTCGACCCAATACACTGCGCGTGCAACACGGTGAGGCGTGGGGTTTGTTTCGTTTCTGCCTGTGGTGAGCCCTCCCCCATGCACCCCTCGCAGGCCATGCGGGTGGGGAGGGAGGGGACACTATGTACAGTATTGCTTTCTGGTTCCTGCGCTGCTCTGTCTACAAAGCGTTTCTCGGGAGGACACGGCCCCGCGGCGAGGTCCCTGCGGGCACACGTTTCTCTGCAAAACTCGCTTAGGAAACAGGCGTCCCGGGCGCCGGGCCAGCTGCCCACGGCCCACGTCTGCAGACGGACAAGTCGGCAGGGAAGGGCCTGATCTGTGTCTGCAACACACACCCACACACACACTCACACCACATACATACATACGTGACGGGACAGATATGTATGTATGTACATATAAATAGCTTTACCTCTTGTCCTGACCCCCCCTGTGCGGCGCGGGGCGGTGCACTGCGGTCACACAGGCCGCCTGGCGGGCCTAGGTCACCCACGTGTCCATCCGCATGCGCTTCACGGACGGGCTCTCTCTGTCCTCGGTGTTGGGGGGCCGGCCCAGCACCACCGGGGAGTGGAAGTCCCCCCGCGGGTCCTCCCGGTCGCTGCCGTCGTAGGAGCTGCTGGAGCTGCTCAGGCTGTCCACGGGGGAGCGCCCCACTTCCTGCCGGGGCTGCGCGGGGGGCTGGGGGGGCTGGGCGGGCGGCGGCGGCTGCTGCTGGAAGCCCGAGGGGGTCACGCGGTCCCGAGGCGGCGAGACGGGCTCCGACTTGATGCTGACGTTCTGGTTGGTGATGGAGAGGCTCGAACCCTGAGATAACTGCGCGCCAGACCTGCAGGGAAAGGGGGTCAGCGGGTCCGAGCCCCCAGAGAAAGCCCACCCCCCGCTGCGACCCGAGGGGCTAGTTGTGCCCAGGCCGGCGCCTCGGCCGGAGCGCCCAGCGGCCCATGTCCAGGCCGCACGGGCAGAGGCTGGAGGAACAGCCCGGGCCCTGCACGCAGCACCCCCCCACACACCCCCGTCCCCGCTCTGCACAGGCCGCCCGCCCCTCTCCCCTGAGCAGCAGCCTCAGGAGGGGAGGCTGCCCAGACTGCAGGGGGTACAAACCCCCCCCCCCCCCGCAGTGCTATTCCTAGGGTGTCCCTCAGGAGGCAGAGCACAGGCCCAGGGCCACGGAGGGCTGCGGGAACCGCAGGGAGGAGGCCGGCGGGTCTGCTCCGCTGTCCCCAGCTGCTCCCTGGCCTCCGGTCCTTCTGTGCGTGGTGTCTGCTCCCACTGCCCCCCTCTCCCCTTCCGGGCGAGCGGAGTGGTCTGAGAGGTGCTTGCGTGGGAAATAACCAGGGTGACTGTGTGTGTCCTCACAGCTGGAGAGCTACCTGCCCACACCTGCCCACGAGCAGGTTGTCTTGGTGAGCGCTTCCTCTGTGTGTGGGGGTCTGCCTCGTCTCCCCCGGGACCCAGCGAGCCCAGGGTGCGGCTCCTTTTCCAGGCCTGTCTGTGTGGAGGGAGGGTGTGGCGAGGGGGCCTCAGGATGGCCGCTGCCTCTCAAACGGGAGGTGGGGGTGCGTGGTGCCCTCTGAGCCGTCCCCCTCGATCTGAGTGCCTCCCCACGCCCATCGCAGCCTGGCTGCCTGAACCTCTTCGAGGAACGCCTCGTGCCGCAGCCTCCCAGCCCGTACAGAGCCTGCAAACCAGGTTTTCCTCCAAACCCTCGGCCGCCTGAACGCTGTGGGGGCAGGACGGAGGCCAGGGAGCAGGGGGACAGGACACGGGGCCGGTCCTCGTCGCTGTGGGAGAGTCGTGGACGTCAGCAGAGCAGACCCGAGCGGGAGGGAGCAGCAGGGGGGGGGTACTCACACCAGGGAGCTGAGGGCGGCCGGGCCCAGGTGGTGCTGCTGCCAGGCGGACACCTGGCCCAGCGACAGCATGCCCGGGGAGTTGAAGCCCTGCAGGGCCGACAGGTCCGCGCTGGTCAGCGAGTAATCTGCAAGAGAGGGCGGCTTGTGGGCGCGATGTTCTAGGAGTCCTACGTTCCTAGACGTTGGGGGAGCTTCCAGACCTCGCTCGCTTCCGTGGTCTGAGGTCATGTCAGTAAAGGAAGCTTCCATGTTGTACCAAATGTTCACAGTTTATAATTTCACAAAAAGTGGAGATACTTGTAAATAATACAAAGCCATCGCCCAAGGCTGTTGCTAGGCAACTTATTTTAAATACCCCCCTCCCCCCACTAGCATCCTAAACACAGACACCCTCCAGCTCGGGCCGACGGGTCCCTGTCCGCACGGCCTGCTCCGTGTCCAGCTCCGTGTCCTAGGCAGCCACGTGTCACTGCACAGCTCGCCCCCTCTGCTACGGGACTGCCGTCACCCTCGAGGGCAAGCGACCTGCGCTCAAGTTCATGAGGAAACTGCCCCGGACGACAGGCAGGTCGCTCCTGGGCCTGCTCCAGTCCACCTGTCCCCCAACACACAAGGCTCGGACCCGCGCACTCCCTCGGCCACTTCATTCCTCATTGGCTCTCGTCGGGGCAGGTCCCTTAGTTCTACATGAGCGTGCCCAAAGCTCTCCTACCTTAACTGTCTCACGGCTCCACGGGTGTGTCAAGAAGCTGGTCTTCCCACCAAGTTGCCATTTTTTTAAAAGCAGCTGAACGGTGCTTTTCACAGAACTCGACCAAAGAATCAAAAATGTGTCTGGAACTCAGAGGCCCTGAGGAACCCAGGGGTCTTGAGAGAGAACCAAGGTGGAGGTGTGACCTGCCCGACACTAGCCCCACCACAGGCTGACGCACAAACACCATCAGCGGGACAGACGGCGCCCAGGAAGATGCCACGCCTGTACGCCAGCGGCACGTGACCAAGGAGGCAAGAGCTTCCGCTGCGTAGACGGTCACAGCACGGGGCCGCCCTCCACCCTCCGAGGGGAAATCGGCTCAGACGGATCAGGACTTAACGGTCGGGCTCAGGAACTGACTCCTGGAAGGAAGGCAGGCGGTGAAACCTGACGTTCCGCTCAGCGCTGCTGGTCTGACAGGTCCCCCGGCAGGGACACACGCTCCAATGAAAGATGGCCGAGGGCCTCAAGGCGGCCCTGCTCCAGAGGACCTGCAGGAGCCGGCGGCAGACCGGAACCACAAGGAGGTACGGCCTCACCCGTCAGAACGGCGGCCATCCGTCCGTCACCCCCAGGTGCTGGGGGGATGCGGGGAGGAGGGAGCCCTCGTGACTGCTGGTGGGAGTGCAGAGGGCGCAGCCGCTGTGGAAACTGGAGTTTCCTCAAAACATTAACAATGACACTGCCTGTGCCCCAGCCACAGCGAGGCTCCTGCCCGAGGGGATACAGCACACCCTCCGTTCACACCCCTCCGTTCACCGCAGTGCTGTTTGCCACAGCCCAGGTGCCCATGGGGGGGGGGGGGTGGACCAGCCCTCCCATAAAGGACACCTCCCTCCGTGCAGCATGGGGGGGCCGAGGGGGTGTTACGCTGAGCAAAGTAAGTCAGACAGGAAAACGCCCTATGATTTCACTGACGTGTGGACTCTAAGGAGCAAAATGAACAACACCCACAGAGACGGAGACAGCCTGATGGCTGCGGAAAGGGGTGTGTGTGTGTGTGGGGGGGAGGTGCGGGGGGAACGGTGAAGGGACGGGAGGTGAGAAGTGGCAGTTAGCTCAGTCGTGGGAAGGCAGTCCAGCACGGGGACTCGAGTCTTAATGTAATAACGACGTGCAGTGCGGGGGGAGGGAGGAGGGGAGATTGGAAATATGAGGGGATCAGTCTGTAAAGTGGGGGGCTGTTTAACCACAGTGCTGTCCACCTGACCCCAATACAAAAGAATGGTGAGGGTCAACGGAACTGAAAAATAAAACTCAAGCCCACAGCAGCCGAGTTGGAGCAGGCTCCTCTCGCACTGTCCTGTGTTCTCCACGCCCTCACCCGGCCCCACAGCAGTTGGGGGGCGCCCATCACACCGATGCCTCCACAGTGAGCCCCGAAGCCCACGCCTCCCACCACCGGCTGGACTGTCACTGCGATGTCCACTCCTCTCTCCTCCACGCCTCCTTATCGCAGCGGCCTTCACCTCGCTGCTGGAGCCCACAACCTGGGGTCACCCTGGACCCTTCTCTCCCACGTCCGGTTGGTTCTAGTTGCTGTCCCCGGCCACTGCCCTGCCCACGTGGCCTTGCTCCACCTGCCCCCCTCCCACACACACACACACACACACACACACACTGCAGCCACAACAGCTAGGACACCTCCCTGCTTAGAACCCCACGGCTCCCAGCGCTCAAGAGAACGTCTGCACCCCCATGGCCTCTGCAGTCTCGCCTCCAACACCCAGCGCCCTCCCGCCTGGGTCACGCACGCCTTCAGGCCAGAGCGGGTATGGAGCCCGAACTCCACTGTAGCGGGCCATTCCAGTGTCGTTCTTTCTCCCCCATAGACCCCCTCCCCCCCATTCCCGTTCACCACGCCCTCTTCCATGCAAACCTGCAGGAAACGCTCAGTCTCTGGTCTACCTCCGGCCCCAGCTCAGCCCCAGCTGCTCAGCCCACACGCCTGACCTTCCCCTCACCCTGCCCCGGCCCTGCATTCCCAGCTCTAAGCTGGTGGCCCCCCGCACCCCCAGTCCCCAGCGCACGGCTGCGCTGCCTCGCTCAGCGCCCCGAGGCTGGGATGAGCCCCGCTTCCCTGCCGACACTGGAAACCGTAGTGACGTGTTCTAAGAGAAGAAAGCAGCCATCGAGGGGGCCCGGCTCCGCGCCCTCAGTGCGACCCTCAGGCCCAGGACGAGCGGACCTGCGTCCAGCCCTGCACCATCGCAGCGTAAGGCGTCCGCTCCCTGAGCTGCAAGGCTACCCGTCCCCCATCCCTGCTCCCTCTGCAGCGACCGGGACCCAGCGTCTGCCAGGCCTCAGAGCACAGGGCCCACTGCACTGAGCGCCCCCACTCGGCAGCCTCCGTCGCCCCCTCACCCCCGAGGGGCGCTGTGAGATGCAAGGCCTAGGGCCTGAGGGAGGACGCTCGGCTGAGGCCTGGCTGGCTCTGCCCTCAGCGCACACGGAGCCCCGGGCGGGTCCCGGAGGGCACGAGGGAGCGGGTGCTGCCTCCTGACTCCCGGGTCCGACAGGCCCGGCCCTCCCCGAAGTGGGTTAACGGGGCGCGAGGGAAACGGCTACTTCAGAGCCTGGGGGAGGCGCTGTGTCCTCCTCGCGGCTGCTGTGCCTGTGAGTCACCAAGGTCGCGCTGGGAAACCCCTCGCTGGCCGTGTCTTGTCTGTAATGTTCTAGAAGGCGGCGTGTGTTTCCAATGCACACATGAGTCTCAGAAGCTGGCAAGCGTGTACGTCCACAAATGTGTTCTTTAAAGTCACAGACGCACACGTGGGTGACAGAACGGAGGCGTGAGCCACTTACCTGTGTTGTAGGCGGTGGGCATGGCCGAGTACACGAGCCCCTGCGGGGGCAGGCTGGGCGTCGTCACGGACACCACGGGGGTGGCGAGGGGCTGGGAGGCCTGCGAGCTGCTGATCCGCTGCGCGCTCTGCGGGAGGGGGGGGGGGGGGGTGTCATCAGGAGGAACCTGCTCAGGCTGCGCCTTGGAAATCACATTCCGCTGAGGAGCGGCATTGCCCAGCTTTGGGCCGGGCCCCTTCCTGAGCAGGGACGCGGTGAGAGCCGGGAAGAGCTGAACACTTCACGCTGAGGGACAGACTTTGCAGCGATGATTCGGGCCCCTCGCCTCTCCTCCAGGGCTGCCGGCTGCCAGCCGGGCCTCGCACTGTGAGCGACGCCCCGTGTGGGCATCGGAGGCCGACACCGGCGGGTTAAGTACCCGGGCCGGCCGGGCATCCGTGTCCGGGGAACGAAGTCCATGGCCCAGGGCCAACCCCTTCCCGCCGGGCTCCTCCCTGGGGTCCTGCAGCCGGGATGTGTCTGCATTTCTGACATTGAGACTGTGTTTTAGGGAAGGTACAGGTTTCCCATGCGCCCCTGCCCTCCTACACGCGTGCCCTCCCTCGTTACCCACATCGCCCACCCGTCTGCGGGGTGGGCAGGGGCTGTGGGGAAAGGGCCTGGACAGGGTGTGAATGCCCGTAGCGGCTGCTCGCCGGCGCCCCATCCCCACGGCGTCCTGCCCGCACCCAGGGGAGCAGCAGGACCAGCGGGGCCTCAGGGCGGGCGGGGCAGTCCCTGTCCCGTGTGGACTAGGAGGAGCGGCGGCCGCTTCTCGCCGCCGTGGCTACAGGAACCTCCCAAAAGCCGGGGGCAGAGGGATGAGCAGCCATGCTCCGTGGGGCGGGGCAGAGAAAGCCACCAGCTCAGTGGCGTCCGAGGGAGCAGGGAGGCCTGTACCCGGCAGGTTGTAAAGGCCCAGTCAGCGCCCGAGAGGACGAGGCATCGACTCATGGGCTCCTCTCCCCACTTTCCCAGTGTCGTCTGCACGCAGGGGAGGCCTGGGGGTAGGTCTATGGACCGAACATGGGTCACTGGCTAAGGACCCAACCTCGGTTCTCTCTCCCTAGTTTGTATTTCCTGTACGATCTTCAGGCAGAGAATGTGGGGAGCACATTCAGGATGTGGGTCCGCGGCCCGGGTTTCGTCCCAGACCCACCACCTCACAAGCACTGGGAAATCACTCCCTTCCCCGAACACAGTCCTGCGCAAAAGCAACAGACCTGTGGTCCCGCCACCCCTCCGGCCCAAGGTCCTACAGGGCCTGGGGTCCGGAGCCAGTCCCCGGAGCCGTGAGGAGGACAGTTGGTCTAGAATTGGGGTCTCGGGCCTGGCTCCAGGACACCTCCTTCCTCACTTTGGGTCAGAGCCATCAATGATTATATCCAAGTTCAAATTCTACATTCTAACAGATGGTGTTTGGCGCTGTGACTTCCGGAACCACTAGAGGGCGACGTACTGCTGGATAATCCAAAAGGACACATTCATGATATCAACTTAAGGGTAAATAGTGACATCTAATCTAATCTAAATTATTTTATCTCGAATTGTAAACTTCCATTTGTAAACATTGCTGTGTCATTAAGTATTTCCCCGATAGACGGTCCAAATCTGCACATGATATAATGAACCACATCCAGATCTACGAGCAATCACCAAGTTCAATAAAGAATGAGCTCGTTTTAAAATAAATTGTGCAAAACAGGCCAGCATGCACATACAACACACACACACACACACACACACACACGTGTGTGTAAATAAAACCAACAGATGCCATTCTCCATGCGTTCATGCAGTCTGACCCTCTGTCCATGCTAAAAAGGAAACATTTTCAAGACTCATTCCCCTAAAAGTCCTCTAATTAGCAGCTGACGTTGAATTCGTCTCATCACTTCTATGAGGTTTGGGTTTTAGTTCGCAAAGAAGAAACATCAACTGAAAGTTCTTTTTAGTCCAACTTATTTTCTAGAAGAAAAGCCAATAGAAATCATGTTTTGGAAAAAAGGGTATTAATAGCTACTTTTTTTTGAGAATGAAAAGTCTTGATAGAAACTAGTAAGTTTGTCTGTGGGCACTGACAGGCATCCCTGCTGGCACACAGGGAGCCCCTGGGGGGTGCAGACTGCTCAGTGGACAATGAGCGAGCCCAGCTCTGCAGAAGGTGACCTCACCAGCAGTGATGTCACCATCTTGAGAGAGAAATAACACGTGGCCATGTGTTACTCTGAGGAAGGTGAAGTCATCTTCTAAGAATATGTCAGTAACTTGGGGAGCTATATACGGCATTTTGCATCTTTCCTTAAAAGCTGTAACAACTGTCTCCTGATCATGGACAGCTACTGTTTATGCCAATGTTCCCTCCAACCAACAAAATGGATCAAGATGGACAAGTACAAATAAACTAGACGCCACATTACCAGTAGGCTGGTTTAGTTATTCACAGTGTTTCTATCGTGTTTGATAACAAGAAAGAAAGCTGTGTAGCAGAGGGAACATTGGTTGTTAAAACATCGAGTTAGTACTTTCCACATCGCTGTAACAGACACCCACTCACCAGCTCCAACTCCTCTTCCTCCGACTGCACGCGGACAGAGAGGGAGAAGAGAGTTACTTAGCGGCGGAACTCGCAGAGAGAGGCTTCTAGGAAAACATGTCATGCGGACAAGGGGGTGCTGGACACCCCGAGATCACTGCACACGCGGCCACACAGGTGACTTGTTGTCTGCTGTGGCCGCCCAACGCCTGGGAAGATGTCTGTCAGTCCCCAGGGCCAGGGCTCTGAAGCGTGTCTCCCCAGCTCCGCCTACCCTTCTGGCTGCACCTGCGCACAGGCTCCTGCCACAGGCCCGAGGGCGCTGGCCGGCCGGCGGGGTCCAGTGGCATCTCCGGATGAAAAGTCCTTCTTTGCTTTAGGACTGTGGTCGGCAAACCGCGGCTCGCGAGCCACATGCGGCTCTTTGGCCCCTTGAGTGTGACTCAGCGTTAGAACCACTTCTTCAAAATGGACTTGCCCAGGCCGAAAACCGACTTCTGCGCATGGGCCACGAAGTTTCAATCGCACTATACGTGCGCGCCCGCACGTGGTATTTTGTGGAAGAGCCACACTCAAGGGGCCAAAGAGCCGCATGTGGCTCGCGAGCCGCGGTTTGCCGACCACGGCTTTAGGACTCCGCGTCTGGGCCTGGCTCTTCCGTACTAACCTCTCCTGTTTCCTCCCCTCGACCCGCCAGGCCAGGTCCTGGGGGATGAGCTGACGCACAGGAAGATGTGCGGGAGCCCCAGCGTTAGCTACCAAATGCGGAGTGACTGCCTGAGCTGATGCATCTCCCCCTCGTGAAGCTCAGGTGGCGAGCCCGCGGCTGCCCCGCCCAGAGGCCCCCGGCCTGCTGGCACCGGCCGCCACACGGAGAGCCGCTGGGAAGCTTGCGGGTGGGGTGTTTCCTACAGACCGGGGGGGGGGGGGGGGCAGGCGCTCCGCTTCCGGACACAGCCTGCAACAGCCAACGAGGCCGGGACGGCGCAGACACTGCCAGCGGCCGGGCCGGAGACTGTTCTTCACAGACTCACAGGGGAAGGTTTTTTGAGAAGAAATAAACTTACTTGCAAAGTAACTCATTCACGTTTTTATGCATTCTTCCCTGTCCCACACAGTTCTCCTTGGTGTGCAGAGTTTTCTAACAAGTAGTGTTTCCTCACAGAAAGCAGGCACAGTAGGTCACTAAAAGTAGGCCCTCCACAGAGAAGAAAGAACCTCTCCCTGTTCAGCGTTAATTTTAAATAACCGGTCTGGTTCTCCAGACTCTGATTTCTGTGTATTTAAAGTTGACTTGTTCCTTCAAATGGTAACTTCCCATGGAATAATCATCAGGAACAAGTCCAGGTTCTAGGGAAGTACGAACATTCCAGAAGAAAATAGAGACCGAGCCCGGCCAGCACAGCTCAGTGATGGAGCATCCACCTAGGAACCAGGAGGCCAGGGGTCCAGGCCCGGGTTGCAGGCTTGATCCCCAGTAGGGGGCGTGCAGGAGGCAGCCAATCAGAGATTCTCTCTCATCGTTGATGTTTCTCTCTCTCTGTCCCCCTCTCCCTTCCTCCCTGAAATCAATAAAAGTATATTTTAAAAAGGAAATATAGCTCGAGAGTGTGTAGGACGCGTGCTCTGAGGAAGGAAACGGAAGGAAAGGTGACGTACCAGGGGGGGCATCATGCCCTTGCTGGACGGAGGGATGACGACGCGAAGGTCCGGCTTTCGGCTGTTCATGCCCAGGTTGCCGCCACCTGGAGGGGGGGGAGACTTTGTAGGCATCACTTTGCCTAAGCTATTCGCACCCGTAGTTCCAATTACATTTGGAGAAGCTCTCGAGTTTACAAAGCCATTCCCTGGAAAAAAGAAATATCACTCGTTAACATAAACAGAGCCATCCACGTACTTGGGTGTGAGTCTGAGGCAAGTTTCCCCCAGTTCTGATTTCAGACGAGTTCTGTAAGAAAACTCATTAGCAGCTCACCGTGTGCCTTTGAATATTTTTAAATAAGCAGAGGAAGTTGGCCAAAGTGTGAAATAGACATAACGCTTAAGCTCGATGTACTACTGTATCTCACAAACGAGAACATTTGGAATATTTTCACAAAATATTCCAAAAATGTATATGGAACCACAAAAGACCACAAATAGCCACAGCAATCCTGAGAAGAAAACAAAGGCAGAGGTATCACGCTACCTGGCATCAAACTACCATACAAGCTACAGGAATCCAAACAGCATGGCACTGGCGTAAGAACTGACGTGGGCAAGTGGAACAGTAGAGACCCCCCAAAACACCGCGCCTGTGTGGTCAAATAATCCATAACAAAGGAGGCCAGCACACAATGGAGTAAAGAGTCTATTTAATAAATGGCATGGGGAAAACTGGACAGACACACGCAAAAAAATTAAACTAGACCGCCAGCTTACACCACACACAAATCGACCAAAAAAGAAGATATTCGGAACAGTGACCTCGGAGTCACTGGAGGGCTGAGTGGCCCCCAAATTCTCTACTGGACTTGGCGTTGGCACAACCTTAGCAACCTCTCCACTCGCACAACACGGAGCTACCTTCACGCTGGGGAAGTAACCCTTTCCACCCTATTACGTGTGGGACACCAGGGGGAGGTACAGGAAAGAGGAAATCCACAGGTCTTCACGCAGCTTTTCCTCCAGGAGCAGGAGCAGGAGCCGGCCTACTCCCGGGGCAGGGAGAGGTCAGAGCTACACTTAGATAAGGGCGGGAGCGCACTCTAAGGTCCCGCACACGGAGCTCAGGAGGAGACAGAGAGCAGGCGCGGGCCCAGGCCTGGGGCTGTGGGAGACGGTGGGAATGGCTCTGAGCAGGCTGAGCGGACAGTAAGTGACAGAAGGCAGGCGTCGGGGAAAGGGTGGGGAAGGAAGGGACAGATAAGCTGAGTCCACGGCTGCTCCGTGACCATCACAGGAAACGGCAGCTGTGTTTGCTCCCCTCCTGCCCTCCAGCACGGAGCACAACAGACAACTTGACAATCCAAAGGTAAGTGCACACGCACACGCACACCTCACGGCCTGCCACGTGCCAAACACGCCCCGGAACCTCCTCTCGCCCGAGACCGTCCGGAGAAAGGCAAGGACGGGCCCCGAGCACTGCGATGCGTGAGTGACCAACCCCACGGCGCCTGCACGGGTCTCCCCCAGGGCTGTGGCGCTGGCGCTGGGACCGTGTTCATTTCATCAGCGCTTCTCAGGGAAATAGAAATATTACTACAGCCGCTTAACATGTATGCAGTGCCTGGCAGTGCATGCAACATTACAGGGACAGTATGTAAGGAATAGGGTCAGCTGACAAAGGGATGTATCGATTCCAAAATTAAAAACACATGTACCTAGAAGGAGAGGGCGTAAGTTCCTGAAGGCAAATGGGAGAAAAGGGGCGCTTCAGTGTCTGCCTGTGAGAGCCTGAGGAAGCCACGTTACCTATGAGACACTGAAAGTGACGTCTGCCAGCAGGACGGGCGCCGAGCAGCCCGTGTCTGAGGGACAGGAAGCAGGGCGGGGCTCGGGTGCCAGGCCTGCGCACCTCCTGCAGTTGTCACTCAGGACGGCCGGGTTCCTCACCCCCACCCCCGCCTCACCCCCACCGCCTTCTTGCTTCTCCAGAACTCGGCCGCGTGGCCCAGAGCCGCAGTGCGTCTGTGCGGCTCCCCGGCTGTGGCTGGTTCTCGGGCGCCCTCAGGCCGTTTCCTGCCTCCCTGATCCTGATCCTGATCCTGATCCTGATCCCTGATCCTGATCCTGATCCTGATCCTGAGGGGGACGTATTGGATCCAGGCGGCCGCGCCCCACACCCAGAGCCGTTTCCTGGTTCTGCCGCTCCCTCGGCCACCCCGGTGGGCAGAGCTCGGCTGTGAGCCGGGCACAGACAACCACATCTGGATAGGAAGGCTCATCAATCCTCCCCGTCAGACAGGCAGGCTTACCAGAAACCAAGAGCATGGCGGATTCACAAACAAGTGCGACAGCAGCCCTTTCCTTCAGGAGACAGATAAGGGCCCGGGCGTCTTTCCCCGGTCTCTCTGGGAACCCTTGGAAGATGCCCGACTTGCCGTGCACTCAGATCTGAGGGCACAGTCCTCCTTCCTCTCACACATCAGAAGGTGACACGAGGATCTCGTTCAGAAGAACCTCATCAAGCAGCGCTAGTCCCTCCTCCCCGGGGCCTCGATGAGGCCGTTCAGCTGGACAGGGAGGCTGGTACCCGGGGATCCAGACAGGAGAGAGAGAGGGATAGGAGAGCGGAGGGGAGGGAGGGGGACGGGGCGGGAGATGGTCTTAGGTGCCCCATTCCTCTCTGAAATCAATAAAAATATATTACAAAAACTACAACAACAAACCAAGACCCAGTAAAGTGAACAGGGAACGCAGGAGGAATGGCGGTCCGGCCTCGGGCAGCTGGCGGTGAGGGAGAGCAGATGAACAGGGTGGGGGTAGAAGCGCAGAGGGAACACAGACGTGCCAACGACAGAGACGAAAAGGCCGTAAATATCTGGGAACACACACCCAGTGCGAGCGCCCCAATGTGTCACTGGCGGGACCTGCATGAGTCTGTGCACATGAAGTCTCTGTCAGCAGACCCTCCGCCGGCCCGGCCCGTTCAGTCCCGTTCACACAGCCCTTGGCGCGGTGGCGGATGTCGCTGGGCCCTTGTTCCGACGTCAGGGCACTCACTGTGTGTGAACGTGTCTCCCTAACGGGCCTGTTCCTTCTTCCTCAGTCGTTCAGTCCTCTCATCGCCTTGAGGCGAAGCTGGATGTTCCAGTGAGTGACGGGGAGCATGGAACTGGCCCAGAAGGCGCTTCCAGAAGTCTCGGGGACCCACCCGGTGCCTAAGGCAGAGGAGCGCCTGCTTGTCCTCTCAGGCCCCTCGGACGATAGTCGCCGGTAGGAGACCTCGATGCCTCAGCCGGACGACAACCCGGAGGGACCCGCTGTCCTAACTCCACACGCCACCCTGTCAGGGCGGGACCCCAACCTCGTCACCAGACCCCTGGACGCGGCGGGCGCACCTAGGACAAGGGTTTAGGCTGCCAGTGCTCTCGGGAGGGTCCCGAAGGGAAAAGCCAGCCTGGCTGCGACCGCGACCGACACGACATGAGTGTCCGACTGTGACCACCAGCGCCCTGGGCCCGAGGCCGGCTCTCTGAGCCTCTGACGCAGCGCCACTGCTTCCGGCGGCCTTCCGGTGGCCTCCCGGCCCGTCTCCCGCGGTCAGACGGTCGGGGGTCTGCCGGTCTCGTTTTGGGAGGAGATGATACAGAAAGCTTCTCCTTAAGTGTTGCTGCAGAAACTGCACTGTGGCGCCTTAGTCTTTAGAAAAGAATGACGCCTGCTGGGAGGGAGGCTCTCCCCAAATACTTACTGAGGAGTGAGGAACTGAATCCAGGCCAAGGCGTACGGAGTAAGACAGGAAACGTGAGGTAGAGGAGGAAGTGCCTCAGGGAGAAACCAAGTCCACGAGGGAGATGCCCCGCCCCCTTCCCTCCTCATCGGCAGAGGCATCTACAGAGCGACCGCAGGACCCACTCACCGACGGGGCTGCTCCCAGCTCCATTGGGCACCGTGAGGTCCGCCGAGCTCAGCATCCCACCTGGGGGGAGAGGGGGGGACAGGTGAGGAGGAGCTGGCCTCCCTCCACGCCAGGACCCCAGCCCAGCCTGAACTTGGCACTGACGGGTAATCTATGTGGGTGAGGTTACCAGCCATCACTACCTAAACGATAACTGGTAAGTAAGGACACAGAATCACCACCACCATAACAGGAGCACAAACAATATACCGAACGCAGTAATTAACACATGATCGTGCAAGAAGAACTGTTGCGCACTCGCAGCTGTCGGCCTGCTCGGCCCGCCCTGCGCTGAGCTCACCGTCCGGCTCTGCGTGCGCCTGCCTCGCTGGGACAGGCCAGACAGTGCCCGCTGCTGGGGTGACAGCGCTCAGGGGCGCTGCAGACCAGGGCACGGAGAGGGGCGCGCTTCCCATGGGGGGGGGCCGTCCATGCGCTGCGAATCCTGCCGGTCCACCCCCACGTTCGGCAGGGGGAGAGGCAGGAGCTCTCACTCCCATCAATGAGGCCTGTCCGCGACTTTCAACACGAACGGCCCACACAGCTTCAGCTGCTCAGATGTCCGCCCGTCCAAGCACGCTGTCCCAGGAGGAAGGCTCAGCGGTGGCGGGCAGTGTACACTGCTCCCGGACCTGATGGTCCAAAAATACTTCAGCCCGGCCGCGTGGCTCGGTGGCTGAGCATCAACCTATGAACCAGGAGGTCGAGGTTGGATTCCGGGTCAGGGCAGATTCCTGGTTCGATCCCCAGTGTGGGGCGTGCAGGAGGCAGCCGATCCATGATTCTCTCATCATTGATGTTTCTCTCTCCCTCTCCCTCTCCCTCCCTCTCCCTTCCTCTCTGAGATCAATAACAATATATTTTTAAAAATACTTTAAAAGCTAATTATTGTTTATTAAAACAAGAAAACTAAGAGTAGCAGCATTAAGACCTGCTTAGGGTAGCAGTTTGGGGTTTTTTACCCTTTTTGATAAAGAGCTGCCAGAACAGCCGTCACTACCTACCCGCGCTGCCGGTGCTGGGCGGGCGCTGCGGGGCGCTGGGGGACACGGTCCGGTGCAGCGCGGCCTGGGGCGGCGAGAGCATGCCCGAGTCTGCCAACGCGGAGCCGGCCGCCAAAGCCGGGGACACCAGGGCGCTCCCGGGGTTGGTGTAGGACAAGGCGCTGGGGCTGCTCACAGGGACCGTGACGGACATGGAGAAGTTCTGAGGCGGCAACCCGGGCTGTAAAGAAAGAACAGGAAGAGAAGCTGTTAGCTTCATTTCCATCTACGTTAAACGCATTCACATCTATGTTAAACGTATGAACTTTAATGGCTAACTCGTTATTAAAAGTAGAGGATGGGGGTAGATCCTTACTAAATTTTCACCTCGCAGATGTAAGCTATTTCCTTTAGAATTATATTTAAACAGGAGTATGTTTGACATACTTTTCAATTTTTTATGTATTAATACATATATTTTGAAATAATGTATATGTTATATATTTCAGACATTCATAGAGATGAAAAAGTCAACCTAATGTTAAAGTACTGTGGTCAAATTTAGACATTACAAAATCTATGTTACCAAGTAAGCATAAATCATCACTTTAATGAAACCAGGTTAGTAACATTACATTTCTATTGGGAGATTCCCACTATAATAAAAAGGGCAAAGTGTGTACAAATATTATAAACTCAATACACAGAATTTCAGACATTATAAATAACCCTGGAATGATTTAGTTGACTGGCATTCTTAATGGACAAAACTAAAAACAACAATTAAGTTACATATGTAGCACAAAGCAATCCGAGTGTAACGAAAGGGAAAAAATAATCTAAACAATAAAATTAACAACTGACAAGCTCTCTAAATTGTATGATGATTAAATTATAACGATTATCAATGCTATCTTCCTTCCCTCCAAACAGTCCACAACCCTTTAAAATATTTTCTATTTCCTCTTTCATTCCCGCACAGACCATTTCCACAGGCCTGTTAACCACGATAAACAACAACCCTCTTCATAATTTAAAATGAGAAGCCCTTCCTCCTCAGACTTTTTAAAGTGATTTGCAAAGTAAGGAAACTGCTAACTCAGTTGGAAGAACACAGTTTATATATTCTATTCAGTAGTTTATTCCAGGTAGAAAGTTGTAAGTCATTAACAGACACAGAACAATGGACATAAGATTTAAATTTTTTTCAAATGTAAATACTTTTATTTACACAATTTTTGCAGCTTAACATTAACTGCGGGGTCACCAACATCCATATGAGGTCAGAAGGAATTTTATGTTTTTGTTTGCTATTGTTTTTAAAGACAGTGATGGTATTAGCACAAAAATACCTCCTTAAGTCTATCTTTCAGGAGTGGCTTGTGCAGCATAAAACTGCTTTGAAGAAACAGCCCAGGATGCATACTTCAGGGCATAGTTTTAAGAGCATTAACTCAGACAGAAATAAATATCAGCATCAGAACCAGTCTGTCCCATAGGCCTACACGACCCTCATAGCGTTTGAACTCAGGTTCAGAACAGGGGCCGTGAGGAGCTCTTGCCAATGGGGCGTCGGATGAGAACTCTGTGAAGAGCTATCTGAGGAGCGTGAGCTCAGAGAAAGACCGTTTCATGATGGTTGGAGGTGTGAGCGTGGACAGTTCTGAACAACTATTCACTCTGCACCAGGTTAAGAATGCTGCTGCTGCCAAGACCGGTTTGGCTCGGTGGATGGAGCGTCGGCCTGCGGACTGAAGGGTCCCAGGTTCGATTCCGGTCAAGGGCATGTACCTTGGTTGCAGGCACATCCCCAGTAGGGGGTGTGTAGGAGGCGGCTGATGGATGTTTCTCTCTCATCAATGTTTCTAACTCTCTATCCCTCTCTCTTCCTCTGTAAAAAATCAATAAAATATATTAAAAAAAGAATGCTGCTGCTTAAACTGAAATAGAACCAGGGTCTTCCTCAACACCCACAGGCTCAGCTCAGCACAGGAGGTACTGCTGCCAAGTGGTTTGAAGACATTTATAAAGAGCCAACCAGTAAGCTGCTACTATTACAGCAACCATACAACATGAGTAAACATAATTTTGAGCCCAACGAGTGTGGCTCGGTGGTTGAGCGTCAACCTGTGAACCAGGAGGTCACAGTTCAATTCCCAGTCATGGGGGGGGGGGGGGGGGGGGGCGCACATGCCTGGGTTTCGGGCTCCATCCCCAGTAGGGGGCGTGCAAGCGGCAGCCGATCAATCATTCTCTCTCATCATTGATGTTTCTCTCTCTCTCCCTCTCCCTTCCTCTCTGAAATTAATAAAAATGTATTTTAATAATAATTTTAAAACACCACATTTTGTAATAAAGCTAACCATTTTATACTTTATAGTCTCAAGATCTATTTAAAGTGCATGAAATATTTTTTAAGTCATAGGAGGTAGGGGGCAGTCATATGCACCCTTCAGTTAAAATCGCTTAAGTTTAGAGCTGACGAGACCTTAAACATCACGTGAGGCAACTCACTCACTTTACAGAGAAGGAAACGAGTCCAGGATGGGGTAGGGCCCTATCCAAAGGCACAGGGCGCGGTAGGAAGCGAGCCTGGATTAGAACGTTTCTCTCACGTCTATGTTTAAGGCACTGAACATGTAGGATAAGGTTTCAGCAATTTCAACCTAAAGTTCTATAAAATAAAATAAACTATGCTTTTTTCCTCCTCCTACTTATCACTGCCGTCACTGAAAATAAACAAGACGTGTGGTCAGTCGCTTCATGCACAAGGTAAAAGCACAAACCAGACGTTAGTACTCACTGCGATTTTATGATTCCGCATCATATTATCAAACTCCTCATTAATTTTTTTATACTTCTCCTCGGTATGTGGCGTTAGCACATAGGAAGTATCGGGGTCTGGGCTGTCGCACCCTCGGTGCTCCTTCTTGTTCAGAGCCTAAACGGTGAAGTTAACAAACAGGATCAACACATCACAAGGAGAGGTGAAGCGGGAGTACTTACAGGGCCTCGTTTGAAAATAAAATCACTCTCTTCATTTAGTTTGCTGAATCTGTCCTCCGAGAGTGGACTGTGCTCAAAGTAATCGTCAGCATCAGGGCTCTCACAACCATTAAGGCCTTTCTTTCTTAACGTCTGAAATACAATTGGAAAGTTCACACACACAGGATACTGACGTGCCACGAGGTTTTCTGCAAAATCGACTGGAGCACAGGCTGGGCGGAGCCACCGACGTGCTCTCACGTGATCACAGGGACCTGTTCCTCAGAGAGGCAGCAGCACAAGGATGTTCCCTCTACACCCACAGCGAGGACTCTGTTTGGACTCGCCCTCCCCACGCTTCCACGAGAAGACAATCAGTTGCCCCCTCTCTCCCGGTGACAGCCCACCCGAGGAGAGCCTCGCCCTCCTTCCCGAGGGGCTAATGCGCGTGAAACCGGAACAGAAATGGAGCACGATGCTGCCCTAGGAGTCAGGACAGCGCCTTAAACAGACGAACATTTCAGCAGCTTCACCTACCGACACTGACTCTGAGAGTGTACCCTAATGCCCAGAGCATCCAAGCAGCACTATATCCCCAAATCTCATTCTTCACCTGTTCTCAAACACCATCATTTTCCTACATAACTCTGAAGTATAAAAACTCAAATATTGAATATATGACAGTGCCGACTCCTTCCTATATAGAATGAACATAAGAGTGCCCTTACATATTTTAAAATTTGTAAAACAAGGGACTCAGCATTCTCTCCCCTGCCCTTTCCATAGCGCTTCACGGGTTAACGTAATCCACTGAAGTGCCTTTCTGGAGAATTTTCTCGAATGTCATCAAGTATCCCCTGCACCAAAATGACTTTTCTTCTTCTTCTGACTAATATAGTGAAAATACAGTGCACAGCTGGGTTTCTACTTTTTAATTTTTTAAAGGAAAAATCATCATGAAATGACTTGTCCAGTATTGAAAACCAAGGGCTTGACAATCTATGAATACTAACTTACTTCTAGAATGTCTGTTTTTAAAAACCCTCGTGGGTCTTAGTTCACAGAATTCCTGGGTCCAACAACTTAAGTAGCTTTGAGATTTGTTGATTTTCCAGCCAACCAAAGGGAAGCTGAAATTTTCCAGGTAAGCCTACCTCCCAGGGTTCATTTAACTAGGAAATGGTTTGATCCACAGACCAGCACTAGATAAGTTCATTAACAAATAATTATTTAAATTCGATTGAAGGATCTTTTTAATTAATCCATAGTAATAGATTTTGGCATCCTTTAAAACATGACTTACAATAATTGTGAATGCTGCCCTGGCTGATTTGGCTCAGTGGCTAGAGCGTCAGCCTGCTGACTGAAGGGTCCCAGGTTCGATTCCAGTCAGGGCACATTTCCAGGTTGTGGGCTCCAGCCCCAGTAGGGGGCATGCAGGAGGCAGCCGATCCATGATTCTCTCTCATCATTGATGTTTCTCTCTCTCCCTCTCCCTTCCTCTCTGAAATCAATAAAAATATATATTAAATAATAATAATTGTGAATGCTGCTTTTACTCCTCTTTTCTTGGAGGAAGTAAAGAGTAATCACACAATACATTAAGATTGGTGACTTTTTTCTTAGTTTCTCTGAAGTAAAATTATTTTACAATTGCCCTTCACTAAATTGATTTTCTTTCCATGCTTAAAGAACCATAAAAGTCATTAGTGCAGATGCATTAGCGTCTCAAACTCCCTGATGTGTGCCAAGAGTCCCCGCACAATGCCACCCGCCAGTCACCGCCCATCGCACCCAGCACTCTGCAGCGGGTCCCCGCACCGGCCTGCGCTCCGGGCTGCGGGCTCACTCACCACGGGCGCTGCGTGCGCGTGGCCATAAAAGGTCCTGTTGTTCAGAACACGGAGGACCCCGCCACCCTGCCCAGCCTGCAGCCGCTATCGCAGGGAGGTGTTAACACTCAGAGCGCTGCTGCCCTGACCTCCACAGCGCACGGCCTGCCGCAGACACACAGCAGGTGCCTCCACACATGTCACCACCGAGAGGCCGTGGACCGATCCCGGCCCCAAGGTCCAGGTGTCCCCTCATGCTCGTCAGCCTTCAGAGGAGACAATCCAGTCTTGCACGGTCACTAACAGCATCACTAAGTCCGCATCTCTGCGAACACCTCTGCTGCCGGAGAAACATGCCTTTGTTGAATAACGGCACCGTGTTCCCTGCACAGCAGCGGGCGCCCTGCGAGTCCTCCGGGGAGCGGGCTCTCCCTCGGGCCTGTCCAGCAGGGAATGTGAGAGCCCCTATCAACCCCGCAGATAACCGACTGATGTGCCTCTGCTGGGGAGCCAACTGCGCCCTCTTATCACCAGAGCATGGAGCGCGGCTCTGAGGACCCAGCTGCCTAAAAAGGCCTTTTCTGTCTCCTTATCGTGAGCACAGAGCGCCAGGGCGAGGTTTCCCTGGGCCCGGTGCTAACAAGTGGAATGCTGTGATCTCAGCAAGGCCGCGAGGCGCAGGAGAGACAGGCCAGCCTCGGCTTCACAGCTTCCCGGGAGCCGCCACCGGAGAGCTCAGCAGAGCCGGGCCTGACGGAACTGCGGCTTTACCTACTAAGAGATCCAGAATGTTCCTCAGTGTGTGCTCAATTCCGTAATGCTAACTGTCACATTCCACTCCACACTAACGGAGCCACAGCACTCAGAGGTAGGACGAGGGGCCTGAAAGGACTCAGGTGCCGTTTGCCTGCGTTCTCACCGCCCGAGTGCTCAGCAGTACCTCCCTCCACGCTCTCGCCACCTACCACCCCCCTCACTTCTGCGAGGCAGCTGGGCAGCGCATGCTCCCTGGGGGCCGGCTGGATGGGTAGTCAGTCAGATGGAGCACAAGGTACAAATGAGCACGTGTAACATAACAGAATGATGTCTTAAGGTGCAAGGAACTTAGACCATTGGGATCTTTTAAATAAGAAAAGTTCTCCTGCCCTGGCCAGTTTGGCTCAATGGCTAGAGCGTCGGCCTGCTGACTGAAGGGTCCTAGGTTCGATTCTGGTCAAAGGCACATGCCGGGGTTGCAGGCTCGATCCCCAGTAGGGGGCATGCAGGAGGCAGCCGACAATGATTCTCTCTCATCATTGATGTTTCTATCTCTCTCTCCCTTCCTCTCTGAAATCAATAAAAATATTTAAAAAGAAGAAAAAAGTTCTCCTTTTCCCCATTTTTAATAATTGTTCCCAATTTTGAAAGACACTTCTTATATTTCCTAGACAAGTTGAAAATACATAAAAACATTTCATTTTTTTAAATTGCGAAGCATACATAAAGAAAAGTACATCAGCCCGGACAGCATGGCTCAGTGGTTGAGCGTCGATCCGTGAACCAGGAGGTCATGGTTCAATTCCCTGGTCAGGGCACATGTCTGGGTTGCAGGCTCGATCCCCAGTAGGGGACGTGCAAGAGGCAGCCAATCAGTGATTTCAGAGAGAGGAAGGGAGAGGAGAAAGAGAGAAACATCAATGCTGAGAGAGAACATCAATGCCGCCCCTACTGGGGAGCAAGCCCGCATCCTGGTCCTATGCCTTGACCAGGGACCGAACTGTGACCTCCTGGGTCGGCGTTCACTGAGCCACGCCGGTTGGATCGTATGTTCATTTTGGCAGGAAGTCTACACATCTGCACACGTCTCTAAAGTATTTGAGTGAAGTTGTTACTTCATAAAATGTTATCCTTGTCATACCAGACGATGCCAAACTGGTTTTCAGCAGTTGCATCAGCGAACGCTCCCACCTGCGCGGAGGGCTGGATGTGCGTTCCTCCGATGACTGAGAACAGAAAGCGCACGCCGTATCTCCTGGCCATTTGGATTTTCTCTCGTGAAGTGCCTGTCAAGTACTCTGCCAAGTTTTCTACTGAGCTGTTTCTCTTCCTTATTGCTTTAGAGGCTTTTTATTTGTAATCAGCACAAGTCCTCTGCTAATTTTATGCACTGTAAAAACCTCTCCCCATTCTTCGGCATGTTTTTTTAATACTTGTCTTTGGATGAAAATGGTTCTTCATTTTAATGAAGTCAAGTTGATCCAATTTTCCCTTTACAGCTCTCCCTACGGCATTAATTCCTGTCTTGTGTAAGAACGCTTTCCCTTCCTCAACATTATGAAGACGTTTTCCTAGTTATCTTCTAAGAGGGCCGAGCATTTTGCCTCTCCCAGTGAGGGTCACACTTTCCCTGAAGGCGGACTTCCCGAGCACACGGCTGCTCGGCTCTGCGGTGTGAGGGTGTCCGGGGGCGCAGACTGCCTGACAGCAGCAGCACCCGGACTTGTCCTTCAGGACACAGCCCGCACCCCACTTCCTCTCCCTTCCCCAGGGAGACGGCATTCTTCACACACCTCAGCTTGCTGACAACCTATGGAGTTTAGAGATGCGAGGACAGTCTGTTTCCAAAAGCTATAAGCTCCTTTTAAAACGCTGACTTTCTGTGGCCAGGGGCCACAGCACACATGCCAAATGCCACAGCCTGGCACTCCAGGCGCTCTCCCCACCAGCTATTCCCACCTGCCTCTTCCTCACCCTCATCATTCCCCTACACAAACTCTACTCCACACTAGGGTGTGCCCGGCCGGCGTGGCTCAATGGTTCAGTGTCGACCTATGAACCAGGAGGTCACGGTTCAATTCCCAGTCAGGGCACATGCCAGGTTGTGGGCTCCATCCCCAGTGTGGGGCGTGGGGGAGGCAGCTGATCAATGATTCCCTCTCATCCTTGATGTTTCTCTCTCTCTCTCCCTCTCCCTTCCCCTGACATCAATACAAATATTCTTTTTAAAAACTGAAAGGTGGATAAATGAGTGTCACATCTTTCTCACTATCTGTTTATCCCGCAATATTCCAACACCAACAGCCTTAATATGTATTTAGCGTGGTGCTCCCAGACAACATACCAGGCCTAATTCCACAGGCACAACACACGTGTCCGCACGCTGCCGACCATGCAGGTTGGCTAACAACACAGGACACCCACCCTCCTCTCTCGTCACAGTGCGCCCCGAAAGGGCCGGTGTGTAGGACACAATGGACATACATCTGCAGTTGGCTCCACTTTAATATTCAGCACTCTGCCGAAGGACGTTCAGGTAAAATCCTGCCGGTTGGACAGACTGACAAATATGCGACCGGAAGTCGGAGAATTCAGCTAGAGGCTTAGGAAAGCTGTCCACCAAGTTTCTCGTTAGTGACACGTGACCTACTGCATAAGGAAACACACTAAAGTCTATCGTTTATAGCGGTTTCTAAGCTTCCATTTCACGCTCCATGCGAAGGCTGAAGAGTCTAGAACAGCACACTCCGTGTTAGAAGTCCATGGATATAAGATCTTCAGCTGGAAAGAGCTGAGCTCAATGGGTTATACAACCAGGAAGAACGGGGCACTGGCTTGAGCTCAAACTCTCCAAATAACATCCCTGCTGAGCCCCCGGCACACAGGAGCCCCAGTTCCTATTGTCAAATGAGCAAATGCCCATCAGAGAGTGGGCTTCCAATGACTACACCGGTTGGGAAGGGAGCTCTGAGAAGGGGAGACTTACAGTCGCATTCTAAGAGGATCGTAAGTGCGGTATCTGTAAGCACTGTAAGATGCTGGGCCGCAGGAGCACCAGAGGGGGTTGGCGTTTCTCTTATCTGGTGAACTCGGTGTGGCTGAGTCTGTGCTGCATTAGCATAAGCCAGGCCCACGGCCGATAGGAGGACTCAGATGTGTATGCACTGCTACTGAGGCCGAGTTGTAGCACCTTCTATGTGGGAGAAAGAACATCTTAAACGCAGGCGACCTCAGCACGCCATTACCACACAGGAAAGGAGAAGCAAGCCTTACCGTGGATTCTACCACAACAGACGGTCCCTCACCATCACCTACCTGCCTTCCCCCCTTTGCATTTATGACCTTCATAAAAACCTGCTGCTAAGATTTATGTTCCCTCCACGAATTCCCATTAAAAAGAAAATATGGGAATCCCACTTGACAACTGGGCTGCAAAGCTCTCCTTCCTGTTGAAGCAGCTGGAGCAATACAGGAGACGCTCAGAGGGGCTCGGGACCCACACCCCGACACTGTGATGAGGAGACGGAAGCTCTGGGAGGACTGAGCTAGACCGTCCTCCTCCTGTTCTCTGCGGGGTACACGCTGCCTGCCTGCGCTACGCACGCTCGACTTCTGGGGCCCCGAGCAACACGGCTGCGCCCATCGGAGCAGAGAAGGCAGGGCCAGAAGGCGGCCGCCGCCTCCCGGGGAAACTAGCTGGACATCCGTTTGTTGACAGTGTTACAGCCAACTCTATTGTTCTGGTTGACTTAAGGCACTGCAACCTTTTATCAGAAATCGAGATTTTAAAAATAAGCTATCATTTTAAACTAAACACACAAGGGATAATCCCCATTTCAAGAAAATCCAGCTATGAAATCTCTTTGAAAGCTAACCCGAATGGTGATCTCCTCATTTACAAAGTTATGATTCAAAATTCATGGTGTCTCTATTAAGGGGAAAGTCTACTGCATAGTTCGTGCTGGGTATAAGTGAGGAGAGAGACCAAAAATGCTCAATGATATGAAGTAATTGACAATGAGGGGGCGTGGCTAACGACGTGACCACGAGTGTAAGTGAAGGCTCAGCAAGAGCCTGAACAAATGCGTCAGACACTTTCCGGGGAGGCTACTGGAGCGAGCCACTTAAAACCGGCCAATCAGCAAGAGAGACGGGTCCTCGCTGTAATTATGCTACACTTTTCTCTGCTTTTCACACAATTAACTGCTTAAAAAGTAACAGAAGGGCTCTTTTAACACAAGTAGGAGAATTTTTTTTTTTTTTGCAGTCACAATTACTGTGAAAAAAAGGAATAGCTAAGGCAGAGAAATGTAGGGAAAACGTATAGATCTCATTGTCAGATCTGTAACATAATCTGTGATGGCAAAGAGATGCCTACACAATAAAGTATCTTCACCTAAATTTAAATTATTTGAATAAAATCGAGATTGGAGCTTCATTCCTTCTTTTATAGTTTGTTGTGCATCATTTCACATGGTTTCGGTTTTTTTCACCAAGGAAATACCGAATTTATTAAAATCACTTTCTAATGTTACAAAATTAAGCCAAAGTATGTATCTTTTCAAGGAGAGAAATAAATATGAATGAAAAGGAAGCAAAATCTCCAAATATAACAAAGTAGGCCAAAGTAAAGACTGAGCTAACTAAATTCGGTTAGAAATACACATGGCATGCTAGCTTTTAAGAGGAGAGTTTGCAAGGCGAAGCATGCTGGCCCTCCGTTTTGAAGGCTTTGTGTTAAAACAGCATTTCTGAATAGAGAGAAATCATCCTAAAAACAACCCCTTTTCTTTCTTTTCCGCCAATTAGGCTGGCAGAATTACAAGGGGAAGGAAAATGAGGGCATCCTTCCCCCACAACTAAAGCACGATTAGCGAGAGAAATATTAGCGACATCACTTCTTTCACTTCGTTAGTGTTCGAGCTGTGGGCAATCACTGACGTCATAGAACAATGAAGACATTAAAACTAACTCGTAGTGATAATAGTTTCTTAGAATGTAAACTTAGAAACTCCTAACTAAGTCATCACAGGTGACAAGCTAGGTGAAGTGGGTGTGGGTTCCAACAGCCTCATTCATTTGCCTCACTGAGTAGGACACGATTATAGCTGAAGTGGGTCATCACAGGCAACCATTAGATCCTCCTAAGAAATGATACAGCCCGGCCGACGTGGCTCAGTGGTTGAGCATCGATCTATGAACCAGGAGGTCACAGTTCGATTCCCGGTCAAGGCATGTGCCCGGGTTACAGGCTCGACCCCCGTGGGGGTGTGCAGGAGGCAGCCAACCCATGATTCTCTCATCACTGATGTTTCTGTCTCTCTCTCCCTCTCCCTTCCTCTCTGATCAATAAAAATGTATTTTTAAAAAAGCAATGGCTCAGAGAAAAGAGGTCGCTCTGACGGATCTGTGTGGGATGTGAAACCATCTCAGTCACAGCTGGTAAGTGGCGAGCGGCTCTCACCTCGACGATGTCCGAGTTGGTCCTGCTCTCGTGCGGCTCGTTGTACTCGGTGTACTTGAGCAGCACCTTGTCCATGTCGGTGCTGGCGTACTGGAACAGCTTGTTGGAGCTGTTGAAGATGATGAGCGCGATCTCACAGTCGCAGAGCACGCTGAGTTCGTAGGCTTTCTTCATCAGCCCGAACTTCCTCTTCGTGAAGGTGACCTGGACAAGCAAGGGGGAAAAGGCCATTTTTATTAAAAGCATTAGCAGTCGCCCTGCCGGTGTGGCTCAACCCAGGAACCAAGAGGTCATGGTTCGATTCCCGGTCAGGGCACATGCCTGGGTTGCGGGCTCAATCCCCAGTGGGGGGTGTGCAGGAGGCAGCCGATCAATGATGTTTCTCTCTCATTGATGTTTCTATCTCTCTATCCCTCTCCCCTCCTCTCTAAAAATCAATTTAAAACATTTGGCCCTGGCTGGTTTGGCTGAGTGGATAGAGTGTTGGCCTGCGTACGGACTGAGTGGTCCTGGGTTCGGTTCCGGTCAAGGGCACATGCCAGAGTTGCTGGCTTGATCCCCAGTGGGGGGTGTGCGGGAGGCAGCCGATCAATGATTCTCGTCGTTGATGTTTCTATCTTTCCCTTTCCTTCTCCTTTCCTCTCTGAAATCAATAAAAATAAAATTTTATAAAAAAAAATTTGTAAAAAGCATTAGTACTTGGACACAGTCTCCCTGCAAATGAGTCTTACTACTGAGTCAGAGTCTGAAGATGGAGAGGTTCCTAGCTTCACACCCGCCATGAGCCTCTACCCCCCGCCCCCCGCCCACTTGCCCTAGTACCACAGTCCCACATGGATCTCGTATCTCCACGGGCTCCGGCAGGGCAGCCTCCTGGGAGCCAGGCCTTTACCCCGGCCCGCTCCACTGCAGAAGGCCAAGGACCACAGGAGGGAACAGTGGCCAGTGGCCCCTTACCGTCTGGCTTAAAATGGCTCCCACCAGAAACCCCAGGTCCCCCCTCCAGGAACCCCTCCTCACTTGGACTATTCCCCACAAACTGAACCGAGCACATCTGCCATCTCCCTCGTGCTCTCCCAGGCCCTCCTGGTGCACCCCTGAACTGCATCCAGGACAGCCACTCCCTGATGGCCTCTGACCGCTTCTTCCTGTCCCCGCCGTGCTCTCAGCCCGGTTTGTGTTTGTTCAGCCTGGAATACGTCCTTTCTCTCCCAAGTCTCTTCTAAATTATTTTCCTTCCTTCCTCTTCACAAACCCCAGGGCCTTTAAGCTCACGCCATGGCATTTATACCACCAACCCCCTGTGGCAGCGCCAAGTGACCCCGGGTCCTCTCCCTCGCACGTCGATGAGCATCACCGAGCCACCTTTCTGTCTAGCCCTGCTCTTCTTTCGTCTCTGGTGACTCAGCATGGGGGGGCGGGTCACTGCAAATACCCCGGCCTCTCAGGTCCTGCATCTCCCAGCCTCCAGATGATCGGCCTTCCACATGCCAAGCACTCACTCCTGAAGCCACACCTGGAACTCCGCCGCCAGCATCATCTCACCGGCCCACTCCGCCGGCCCTTCCCCGCTGTCCCACGGTGTATGGCGCCTCCAGAAACCCTTCACCCTTTATCGAGCCCCGTTACTCATCTCACCACGCGGGTACTGTCCCCGCTCAGGTCCGTTCTCGCCTCTGTAGGTCCCATGGCCCATCAGTTTTCACTCCCTGCAAACAGCTCCTTCCCTCTTCCCTCCTAATATAGGTGCCTGCAGAGCCCCACCCAGGACCGACCCCCATTCATCTACCAATTATCCCTGCGTCTTTACCCAAGTAGCTCACACTTCTCCTGGGAGCAGGAACACACACACACACACACACACACACACACACACACACACGGCCACTTGGTGTTTCTACACTGATGATCCTAAGTCTCAACCGACACTCAGTGTTGCCTGCCCATCACGACTTGGCTTGTCTGACAAGCCCATCCTCCAAGTCAACTACTTCCTACCTTCCCTCCCTCAGATCCACTCTGCACCGAGGAAACGGAATAGGCAGCTCTCTCCTCTCCCTTCCATCACCAAATCTATCCTTCCAGCGCTTCATCCGTACCTTCGCACGCCCTCCCGGCTCTGCTGTTAGTGATGGCACTTCCGCCCGCTCCTTCCACACACTCCGGGCTCTTCCCCACAGCGCCCCGTCCTCTCCACCAGGGCAGAGGCACAGGCCTCTCCGGACCCCGCCCTGCTCCTCCAGGTGCCACCCCTTCTCGCCTCCTCCGGAGAGCGCATGCTTGATAGAAACATCCACACCTTCTCCAATCTCATGACTCCCATTCGCCTCAACCTGCTGCCATCACTTTCATTCCTATCCCCAATATCCTTCAGCTTATGTGACTGAAGTCAGTGGTCACTTTTGTTCTAACTTAGTCTATGTCTCAGCGAGGCTCCGGAACACGTCCGCTCTCCCCCCACTACCACAGTCCCAGGGTCGCCACCTCTGCCTTGCAACACTTACTTACAAGGCTTACTTAAGGGTCAGAGACACAGTCTGCAGATACAGAGCAGGCATCAGAAGTACGGCAGACCTGCTGGGATTAGCCCCAGGCGGTATGGCTCAGTGGATAGAGCGTCGGCCTGAGGACTGAAGGGCCCTGGTTCGATTCCAGTCAAGGACATGTACCTCAGTTGCAGGCTCAATCAGGGCACGTGAGGGAGACAACTAATCGATGTGTCCCTCTCACATCGAAGTTTCTCTCTCTGTCTCTCTTCCTCCCTTCCATTCTCTCTAAAAATCAATAAAAATAAAAAGAAATGTTGGCGTTATCGGACCAGCAATGCAAAACAGCTATGATGACCATACTAAGGCTCTCATGGAAAAAGTGGACAGCATGCAGCAACAGGTAAGCAGAGAGATGGAAATTCTTTTTAAAAAAATCCTTTTTAAATGCCAGCAGTAAAACACACTAACATAAAGGAAGTGTCTTTGATGGGTCCATCAGCAGGATGGAACTAATGAGGAAGAAACCTCTGAGCTTGAGGACATGCCAACAGAAACTGTAAACAGCAGCAAGAGAAGAAAGAGAAATCACAGAAGAAATATTTGAATCATAACATTTGAGAATTGCCCCAAATTAATGTTCAGACACCAAACCACAAATCCGGGAAGCTCAAAGAACACCAAGCAAAATAAATGCAAACAACAAACAAAAACCCCTCCAAACCCCAAGATGACAGCAAGGCATGTTATATATAAACTGTATAAAATCAAAGGCAGAAATATCTTGAAAGAAGCCAGAGGGGAAAAACACCTTATCACCGACGTGTCAGTGTAAGAACTACATCCAAGTTCTCCTCAGACACCACGCAACGAGGACGAGCACACGGATAAGCTTCAAGTGCCGGAGGGCGGGGAGCACCCACCAGCGTAAATGCTGTATCTTGAGAAATTGTACTTCACAAGAAATAAAGACCTTCTCAGACAAACAAAAATTGTGGTGCGCAGGGAAAACAGTTTATGATTGTATTATTATTTATTACTAGAGGCCCGGTACATGAAATTTATGCATGGGGGCAGGGAGGGTGGGTTCCTCAGCCTGGCCTGCACCCTGTCCAATCCGGGACCCCTCGGGGGATGTCCAACTGCCTCTCGCAATCTGGGACTGCTGGCTCCTAACTGCTCGCCTGCCTGCCTGCCTGCCTGATCACCTCTAACCCCTCTGCCTGCCTGCATGATTGCCCCTAACCACCTCTGCTTGCTTGATCGCCCCTAACTACCTTTGCCTACCTGCTTGATCGCCCCTAACTGCTCCCCTGCTGGCCTGAACGCCCATAACCACCTCTGCCTCGGTGCCACACCCAGGACCCAGGATTCCCTCCTCTGGCCGGCCACAGGCACCAGGGACCAGGGCCAGCTTTGCCCGGGCCGGCCGCAACCACAGGTACCTGGGACTACGGGCGGGCAGCTTTGCCTGGGCCCAGCTTTATCAGGAAGGACATCTGGAAGATGTCCAGTCTAATTAGCATATTACTCTTTTATTAGTATAGATTTACTGGAGGCCTGATGCATGAAATTCATGCAAGAAATTCATGCAAGAGTAGGCCTTCCTTCCCCCGGCTACCGGCACTGGCTTCCCTCTGGCACCCGGGATCTGGGCTTCACCTGGGACCCGGGCCTCCCTCATAGCCTCGGCTTCATCCGGAAGGACATCCAGTCTAATTAGCATATTACGCTTTTATTATTATAGATTATTTCTATACAAACAACTGTAAACCTACTTTTGCCCACCAGGTACATAAATGATGTAGAATATTTGTGATAACATGGTTTCTAAAAAATATGATTATTTGTTGGTTAACCTGAAAATTTAACTGACCAGAACACATTCACTGATAGCTGTAGTTAACTTAAGAATTACCTACTTATGAAAACCGAGGTGATAATTTTATCACTATGTAGAATACTAATAATGAAATGTACAGAAGAATAAATATATTATGAAAAATGTACACAATTAGTGAACATAAAATCACTGCAGGGATTTTACTTTTCTTCCTTCTGCCTATGTTTTTATAATTAACACATGCGATTTCTTGAAATAAAATGTTTCCTTAAAGCACATGATAAAAAGCCAAAACTTTCTGACTGCTAAAATATTTAATTTAGTCTAAAAATAAAAATATTTAGACTTAAAATTATGTGTAAGAAAAATTCAACCATTTTATCCTACACTCCTTTCTAAGGAAAAAATATTTACATCTGTTAAATAGATAAATGAAGATGTCCACTCACCTGTCGGTTCCTTTCATCCATTATGCGTGTGATTTGTATTTTCTTCCGCCCCATTTTCGGTCACCTTTCCTCCCTTATATTCCAAATATTTAATTTAAAAATTGCTTTTCTTCAATAGCCTAATGCATCATACACGGCTTCTGTTATTGCAGCTTCTGGTCCACGGGCTGCCGCTGAAATTTTCTGAAAGATCTAAAAGAAAACACCAATTTGAAAATTTAAGTTCTACAGATTTGCACGTCATGAAAACGCTGTACAAACTTCAAACCTGTTGTGATGCTGCACGCTGAGAGATTATTAGTTAAAACCAGTACGTAAGGTGAAGCCCTGCCTTCCAGGCCTGGGCCCTGGTCGGGGCGCGTGCAGGAGGCAACCCATCAATGTGTCTCACATCGATGTTTCTCTCTGTCTCTCTCTTCCACTCTCCCTAAAAGTCAATAGGAAAATGTCCTCAGGTGAGGATAAACAAAAAATGAAATAAAGTAAGTTGAAGCCTTGTTCATTTGACCCCTACAATACCTCTTAAGTCTTTCTGTACCTCTAGCCCTGGCTAAAAGAGTGCACCTGTCACCGCTGAGTTTCTCCTCGATGCTTATGACATAGCCACAAGAGCAAGGCTTGCTGAGACTGGTCAGTGTGCCAGCGACTTTTCTAAATGCTGGGTACGTTTTCATTCATTCTCTCCTCACTGCAATCTTCTGAGTCGGCTGTAATTACCTCATTTGGTAACTAGGGTTCCTGACGCACAGAGACAGTGAGGAATGTGCCCAGGGTCACACAGTAAGAGGCACAGCTCAGCGTATGAACACAAGGAGTCTAGCTCCAAAGCTGCTCCTCATACACATTATTAAACATCTTTCAACGCTTCTGATGGCTAACAATCTGGATACTTCCAATCTGCCTTTACAAACTTCCTGCAAACTGCCAGCGACACCCGCAGAAGTGCTATTCGTCAACCCACAAAGACACGATCTACTTCCCTAATAACATGCACTGGATGTAATGCTCTTCTGTTAGCTACTTAATGAGCTCCTTATCAACTGGAATGGCATCTCCCTGAGGAAGCCAAAACCAATGCCCCGAGTAGAATAAACCCAGCATCTTACTTGGTGGGTGTGGGCCTGTGAACCCCATGTCCATTTTCCTCCGACTCCGAGGATCACTCATAAACAAGGATGTTTATTCCCTTTATCTCTATAGTGGAACGGCTGGCAATTATATAACTTGTCATGTTGTGAATGACAGCTCTGTCAAAACCTAGTGCTTTCAAAACTTCCATGATAAAAATATTTTTGGAGGGATGGGAGACAAAGACTGGGACATTCATAAATTCACAGAACAAATACTATATGATTCCACTTACGTGAGGCATTTAGAGCTGTCAAATGCATAGAGACAGAAAAGATAAACAGGCAGTTGCCAGGGACCGGAGGAAGGGGGGGATGGAAGTCAGCGCGAATGGTGCAGAGTTTCAGCAGATGATGAAACGGCTCTGAAGATGGATGGTGGTATCCTTGCACGGCAATGGGAATCTACCTCATGCCACTGAACTGCACACTTAAAGTGGCTAAAGTGGCAAAGACCACTTTCAAAAATACAGTACTCTAAAAGTATGTATGCATCTTTAAAATAATTTCAGGTTTCAAGTGTTTCTAATACAAGGAGTCTTAGTAGACATCGCAACATTTAAAACCTACCTTTAAAATTGAAACCCATGTTTAACAAACACTGTTGGGCACTTTTTTGCCCACAGATAAAGTAATATATCTTACCCTCGGGGGTAAAAATGAATCTAATTAAATGCCAGGCCTATAACTGTATTCAGGCAAAATTAATACAGTAAAAAAATCAGTTTAAACTGAACTCCCAGATAATTGAATTATTTTTTGTAGTATGTCATTAAAAAAAAAAATCAGGAACTAGAGTTTAAGAAAGATTCCCAATATGGGTTCTGTTGTCTTAATTTGCGAGATATCAGAATCTAGCACTCAAATTCAGACCAAGTCATTCTAATACTGATTACAGATGTTCAGTCTTTTACAATCAATTTTGTTTACTGTTTTAAAGAACCTGTGGCTTAAGTACATAAATATTTTAAGAGCTCGGACTTTAAACAGAAGGTGAACTTTACTTTCAACTTGGCCCTTATTAAATAAACACCACTCATCAGAACACAACATTTGGATGATTCTAATAATCAACTACCTGTTAAATTTTATCAAAAGCTACTAAAATAAAACTACTTTCTAATAAAATAATTATGTACAATCAACAACTGAATGCTTTTAACAACCAAATAGGCATCTATCATGAGAAAATCTATAAGGATTCATTCCTTCTTTGAAAGAGAGGAACTTAACACATTGCGGACAGTTCACGAGAATTCTCGCTTCATATTACACCGTGTTTTACAAAGTACCATACTTGAAAAAGGTACTAGCTTGTAAAAACATGTAATAAATAACTTCAAAATGCAATGGGTATTTAATTTTAAGGCGTGCCTTTAACATTTATGTAAAACGTTTTTTGTACTCGTTCAATAGAAACTTATCTGCCACTGGGATAAGCTAGCAATGAAACTGCTGGTCCGCAATGCGTTAAGAATTCAGTTTTGGTCACATTAAACTTGAGATGGTCATGGGTCAGGCAGCTGGAAATGTCAAGTAGGAAGCTAGAGAGAAGGCTCAGACATCAGCGCTAAAGATACACGTTGGGGGACCTCGGGCATCTTGATGATAGTAATATTGTAGGGAACTGTGCCCACCTTGGGGTGAGATAGAAAATGAAAGGAAGTCAAGCACCCGGGAACAAAACATTTGTCTTTGAAAATCAGTCACTCAAAATTATCCTCTAGAGAAACGGTTCTTAAAATTTTAAATGTGGGTCAAATCGTTTATTTTTTCAAAAAGAAACCTAAATTTCAGCTTCCCTTGAAAAATATTCCACTTTCAAAAATTCTAAGGAAAGAAGACAATGACAAAATACATGAAATGGGTGTTCATCGGTGCAACCAGAACAGGAGCAATCAGGGCCAACGCCATGTGAGCTCCCAGGGGGAGCCTGTCTGTGCCATCAAACACGGCGGCAGTGTTTCCAGACCTGGTTGTCATGTAAAAAATCTAAAACACAAAACAAAAAACTAAGCATTTTCTCAAAGGAACCCATCCGATGGCACATCCTAACCAAATGGCTAAAACAAGCATTTGAAAAAGTCTTTCAGCAGTCCAAAGGAACAGAAAATTTACATACGGGGGTACAGAATAACATCAGACTTTCTGTCAAAAACTATGCAAGTGGACATTAGAGGAGAGACAGACACACAGAGAAGGCAATAAAACGAACAAACAAACAAACAAAACTATGTGAGCTATTTCAGAAACTATTTCTCAACGTATTACCAGAAGTAAAGAGGGCCATTTCAAGACAGTGGACCCAATTCACCAAGAAGACATTAAAAAACCCCCACTAAATATGCATGTACCTAATTATAGAGCTTCAAATTCCATGAGCCAAGAAGTGAAAGGAGAAGGAGCCCAGCCCATAGCCAATGCTGAAGAGTCCCACACTGCTCCCTCCGCAGGTGGTGGAATAATAGGAAATCAGAGGGATAAGTCTTCAACGCACTATCCACCAATGTGACCGAATTCACATTTCAGAAAGCTCCACCCAACAACTGCAGAATGTTCAGTGCCCACCAAACAGTCACCAACACAGACAACATCCTGCACTTATAACAAATACACAAAGTATGTTCTCAGACTACAACAGAATTAAATTAGAAGCCTAGAGAGAAAAATACCCGTAAGAGGTCAACTCCCCCCAAACTGGCCTGTCAGACCAAAGTGTTCATAATCAAAATGCCAGCAGGCATTTTTGTAGACTGACCAGCTGATTCTGAAATACACAAAGAGAAAGGGAAAGAACCTAGAATAGGAAAACTTAGGAGTAGAACAAGATTGGAGGATTTACACCATCTGCTTTTAAGACTCACCATAAAGCTACAGTATAATCAAGACAGTACAGCGTCGCCATTAAGGACAGATTTATAGATTAATAAAAACAGAATAGGGACTCCTGAAATACACCCACATATAATGGTCAACTGATTTTCAACAAAGATGCCAACGTAATTCAACAGACTATATTAGCTTCTCAAAAATGTTACATTTGCAAAAAAAATAAATCTCATCCCTTCCCTCACACCATATAAAAAATTTAACTCAAAGTGGATCACAGACCTAAAACAGAAGCCCAAAGCAGTTCTAAAACATGAAAGAAAAAAGGTTAGAAAAATTTTTGCCCAATCTCTGTGCCAACTCCTCCAATTTCTACTCCAAATTAGGGCGGAATTATAGGGGGAAATCCCTCATCGGAGGCTGTTGAGTCAGGGTATGAATCTATTCAAAAGGAAAGAGCATTTCCCACCCTAGTCCTCAGAGTATCTCCTAAGCAGGCAGTGATGAGCTCACGCCTAACCCTCAGGGCCATGGGGAGCCTGCATGGAAATAAGACGCTGGCGACTTCCGGGAGCTCGTTGGGGAAGGAAGCCTCGTAACTTCCTACGCTTACACACGGCCCAGAACAGAACGGCTGCCCTGTGTACAGAGCCCTCACGGCGGCTCAGAGGGTCCGAGTTCTGAGCAACGGGCGTGAGAAGGGCCCAGTGCCCTACCTCCCGTCCTTCCGTTCTGAGCAGTGAGTGGACAAAAGGGACTTCGGAGAAACGTCAGTAAGATGACGAAAATGAACATTCAGAGATTCACACAAGACCAACCAAGGGTTCTATTTTACAGTGTGAATCAAACGTCATTCGCCCCATCCTGCCTGGACACATGTAAGTTTTGGTCTGAAAGATACTTTGCTTCGACTGAAAAGCAATGCCTGTTCTCCGAGTTGCCTGAACTGAAAGATATAAAAATACACTTTCTTCCAAGTTTAACAATAAAAACATAAAGCTACAAGAAACTGATATCAGAATAAAGTATTCTAACAAGGAACTCATTCTCTAAATTTATAAAAGTACTTTCTATCATATAATTATTCAAGGAAAAAATTAGACCTTATGTTAAATAGCGAAACTATTCTTACAATGACAAGAACAACAACAAAAAGTCTTAAGTACCTTCCCCAAGGTTTTTACTGACATAACCAGGCTTAATCAATGAGATCTAATATTTAAAATGTTAATGCTAACTTATTATAACATACCAGAAATATCCCCTGCTAACATTTTCCAAAATTCCATTCGTTTTAAATAGTCTAGTATCAATGTAGTTTTATTCCCATTAAAAACAAAAGGTAGACCTCAGATGAGGTTTCGCTCATGAAAACTTCTGAGTAAGACTACATATTGTACTGGCGTATTGGAACCATTAACCTGGACCAATAAAGTTTTAAAATCAAGTAGAGTACTCCAGGGCTTTGCAATTATGGGCCTATGATTTAAGGTAATAAACTGAAAGTCACAAAAAGGCCCACATTTTCAAGGATCTCCTAAATTAGCTTAACTTTTTTCATTGACCCTTCCCATCTTTCAAGAAACAGGGCTAGATTTGTCCTCTTCATCTGTTATTTGAAAACTCCTTCCCCGGCTCACGTAATTCTCCTCACACCCTCCCATCCTCCTAATTCTTGTCACAATAAATACAGACTACCCACTGTAGGTCTTTTTCTTCTTTAAAAAAACAAACGAACAAAGGTAATTGATATGGAGGTGGCAATGATGAAAAAATCCGGGGTTATCTGAACAGTGTCAGATAAACTATCACTATATACTATTATGCACTTCAATTGGCCTCTAAAAATCCTTAATTCATCTATATTAATCCCCAAGGTAAACTCCAAAATGACTGCCATTCAAACTCACAAGACAGTATGAATGGATCATATGTAACTCCCAAAGTTAGATGTTTAAACAAAGCATTTCCATGGTACTTATTTACTTCATATCAGAGAAAAATGAAAAGTGTCTTACTAGAAATGACGTATCAACAAAAAGTGCACTTAGGATCCTTGAAGAAACTTCTTCTTTGTTACTTTTTCACAAAATGCCACTCCTTGATAAAGAAAAAAATATGAGATGGGTTAGTAATTGTTCTTAACTCCGACACAGAAATAAATATATTTCATTATTACAAATTCTAACATTATGCCTAGCAGGTAGCTCCACAAATACTTGCTGAATAATAGAAAAATAAATGTTTAAAGGTCAATTGTTTTATTTGGCTAAAAAATATAATGTTAGGCAACTGAGCATGTCTAATGTCACTAATCCATTTTTCAGGGAGTATTACTGAAATGTTCAGTAACATTGTATGCACTCCAAGATTCACCAAGCGGCTTCCTGGGTTCCATTTTCCTATGGTCTACTAGTATATCACATGATAATGCTGTATATTTACCTGGTACACACAGCCTACCGAATTTATGGTTGGATAAAATAGTTGGAAATGTTCACTGTACTCCATTCTCATTTAGAAAGACAACTGTCCATGGGTGATTTCTATTGCCAGAATACATGTTTGTATTCATATACAACATATATACTTGTAGCTTTCACTATCTTTTAAAGGGAACATAAAATGAAAACGACCATACAATGCCAAAAATGAATATAAAACTGATCAATGTCAATAATTCACATTAACAAAGGAACACTGGGAATACTAACCAATGAATTAGTGCATAAAGAATAATCCAGTCCTGCTACATTTTTGCTTGGAAATAGTAGCAAGACATTTAGGCAGAAAAGGGAAAGATGGTAAAAACTACGCCTCTCCTTACCCCAAATGGACAGGCTAAATTCTGATGCTAATCCAATAATGTAAACTTGCATGACTAGGTGACTTGCATGACTGTAGTTCTTTAATAATTATCTACAATGAAACACACTCCGATCTTCAAAAAAATAAAACCAAAACTAAAATGTTAATCCTTTAGCGAGTTGTAAATAAATTTCATATATTGAACCTCTAAATCCCATTGTTTGTCTGGGCAAGGTCTAGACCCCTGTACCTCTAACTGCTGCCCCTCCCAAACCTGGTCCCAACCAACCACCTAGCTCCCTCTACTTCTAACTAACGTACATGGACCACAAGCCATTGCCCAAACTATCAAATCAATGTCTGTAACTTTCCTCAGCTTTTTACCCAAGTGAACGAAGAACACCTAATATATATGGCAGGTTAGTAAAGAGTCCTTCATGAGAAAAAACAAAGCAGGAGAGAAAGTACTGTGGTAGGGAGGGACCAAACCATGAGAAACGGTATCCAGGGAAGACCCAGTGTAATAATAGTAACAAGAACCATTGCAACAGCAGCAGGAACATCTGAGTCTTTATCATCTGCTAATCGGTATCCTAATTGCCTTACATGTGTTAACTGATGTAAAGCCAACAATAACCTCATTATTGTCCTCGAGAGGAAACTGAAATACTAAGAAGCGACTTGCCAAGGTCACGCAGTGAAACTGGTGAAGTGGCGAAGCCAGCGTTAGGATCCAGGCATGCTCCGACAGCTATGCCTCACCAACCACAGCCCACGTCACGCTTCTATGAATGAATTAAATAAGTGACGAAATGAATGCAGACTGCAGCAACGGGCTCAAAAGACCACAGAGCAAACCTCAGCCTCAGAGGCTGGTACGTTTGAGCAGCTTCTGATACACATTGACAGACACTGCCCACCAATACCTAGAGGTGACAGACGCCCTGACAAATGGCAGGTGGGCGCCTGCTGTGAACAAAAATGACAATGGCTACCTTCTCAATACCTGGTAAAGTGTACTTTAAATTTCTACAGGACAGTTATCACAAATAAAAATTACACAAGATAATGTCACAAAAATCACATGGTAAAAAATTATTTTTAATAAAGAAGGCAAACAAATGCGATATTATCATTTCAATGATGAATAAATGCTGAATACATATTTTATACTGTGGCACAAGTTACTGTCCATTTCCAATTTTCCATATTAACGAGAAAGGTTAAATGACCAAGGTTCCAACTCCTCTCTTCAAATGCCTCAACTACCCTTTACCAAGCAAACAGACAACCCTGTTACAATTGCTGATCACTGAAGTCCTAAATGACCCAAAATAAATAATTTGCTCACTAACTCCTTGCTTGTTATTTATGCCTAATCAGTGAATGCCAATAAGCGAGAAAGCAAAGGGAAATCAAAGTACTGCTGACATGATAGGCAAGAAAATATTCTACAATGGTGAGAATAAAAAGACTTCTATCTAGATATGAACAGACATTTCACCACAGAAGACACATGAAACACCAATCCTATATAATAAAAGCCTAATATGCTGTGTCCGGTTGTTCAGTCATCCGTTCAACCAATCAAAGCGTAATATGTTAATGATATGCTAAGGCTGCTCAACCGTTCGCTATGATGTGCACTGACTACCAGAGGGCAGACACTCCAACCGGTAGGTTAGCTTGCTGCTGGGGTCCAGCCGATCAGGACTGAGCGAGACAGGCCAGACACGCCCTGGACCCCTCCCGCAATCCCTCCCTGGCCCCAATCGCGCAAAGGATGTCCGGCTGCCAGGCCTAAGCAAACTGCAAGAGGGCACAGGCCAGGCTGAGAGACCCCCCCCACCCCCCCGGAATGCATGGATTTTCTGCACCGGGCCTCTAGTAAGTAAATAAAAAAGTTTAGTATCATTACTCAAAGAAATGTAAATTAAAACCACAATGAGATGCCAGTAGACAGTAGTCCCCCCTTATCTGTGGTTTCACTCTCTGGGCTTTCAGTCATGGTCTCAAAAATGTTAAATGGAAAATTCCAAAAACAAACAATCCATACGTTTTAAATTACATGCTATTCTGACGAGTGTGAAATCTCATGCTGTCCCTCTCTGTCCGCCTGAGATGTGACTCACCCCTCTGTCCAGCGCACCCACACTGCGCATGCTCCCCGCCCATTAGCCGCTTAGTGGCCTTCTAGGTCATCAGGTCGCAGCATCACAGTGCTTGAGTCCACGTGACCTTAGTTTACTCTACAATGGCCCCAAGCACAAGAGGAGTGATGTGGCCACTCGGATCTGCCACGGAGAAGCCGCAAGTGCTTCCTTTACGTGAACAGGTGAGTGCAGTGCAATAGGATATTCTGAGAGAGAGACCTCATTATGTAACTCTTATTAAAGTATATTGTTAACATTGTTCTGTTTTATTAGCTATTATTGTTAATTTCTTGCTGTACCTAAATTAACTTTACTATCGGAACGTGTAGATAGAAACAAACATAGCACATATAGGGTTCGATACTACCCGTGGCTTCAGGCATCCACTGGGGGTCTCGGAATGTATCCCCTCCCCCCACACACACCATGGACAAGAAGGGGACTACTGTACAGTCACTGAGACAGCCAGACCTAAGAAGACGGACAACACCAAGCGTTGATGGGGATACAGAGAAACCACAACTCGTATTGCTGGCGAGGCTGTGAAACCATACAACTCCTTGGGAAACCAGTTTCACAGCTTCTTAGCCACTTAACATACACTTAGCATGTATGGTAACACATACACTTAGCATGTGATCCAGAACTCCCACTCCTTGGTTTTTGCCAAGAATAACAAAAGCATCCGTCCACACAAGGGCTTGTGCTCAAACATACAAAGGAGCTTTATTCTAATAGCTTCGACTGGAAACAAGCAAGCTGTCCACGAAAGGTGAATGGAGGAGGTGTGGTATCAACATATAGTGGGACACCAGGCAACGGAAAATGGAACAAAAACGGATAGACACAAGCATGAATGAATCGCAAAAACATGTTGGTGAGAGAAGAAAGCAAAACATTAGTGAGTGCATACTGTACGCTTCCACTTAGGAATAAATTTGCAAATTCTTGAGCCACCACCAGAGAACATACAAAGATCCAAAATTCACACATTATGCAAGCCAGCCCTCAACACTGGAAAGCTACATACAACAGAATTTTCTGACCTTACAAAGTTAAGAACAATCAGCATTATCTTCCAAGTCTTGGTTTCTGCATCTATAATAACGCAGTAATAGCTCATAAACTTCGCAAATTTAGTTATGAGCATTAAACAAGCAGCTAATGTGCTTAGCGTAGTGCCTGGCATACGGTACGAGTGCACTAAGTGCTGACTAATTACTGGGGCTGTTGTGCAATCACCATCACAATCACTGTAATCACTGATGGGGAGGCCAATGCATTCGGAAAGACAGAACTCAGAACACAGACACGTGGAGCAGACGGATGTCACTGGAAATCAATTAGTTCACATTCCTGTTAAAATCTCATCACTTTGCTCACGACGTCAGAAAGGCAAACATTACAGCGAACGCCAAATTAGAACTTCTGGAATCTATTTGGAATCATTTACTATCTGATACTAATCTTGAAAAAAAAAAATGCTGCTAAGGTCTTACGAGGATGCAGAGGCATATAGATAGATACTAAGTCACCAGACACAGTATCTTTAAGTCAGTAAAATCTCACAGAAGCAAGCATTGAAGGAAGAAAGGGATGTTAAGCAGCCAGGGCCTGTTCCCCTTACAGGAGGCAAGAAAGGAAGATGACACAAACTTGAGTAGGTGTGCTGAACAAAAAGAGCAAAGCGGGGCGCAGGGGAGACAGATGGGCGCAGCACAATGACGCGCCCCCTTGGAGATGGGAAAGCATCTGAGTTTAACGTGACAAATAAATGCAAAGGTCAGAGAGAGGCAGGCTAATCCGGGCACCTGGAATCAGGCGCAATCCCAGCCCTGAGTGCGGGTGAAGGGCTGGTTCTTGTATAAGCCCCCCTACAAGGCAACCTGTTCCATCCTCTGCCCGGGGATGGAGCGGCGAGCATTTGTGTCCTGTGTGACAATATACTAACGCCAAGAAATGCCATTGTCCACCACGCCCGTCCACCTCCATCCATATCCCCTGACCTGCCCACGAGGCCCAAAGCATCTCTTCACGCGGCTGCTGCTCTTTTTTAAAGAAATACCCAACAGCTTTCCCGGGTAGAATTCGCACACCATACAATTCACCCACTTACAGTGCACACTGGAGTGTCTTTATAGTCGCAGGGATGTGCAACTGTCACCACTAATCGCAGAACCTACTCACCCGGTACCATGCGCAGTCACTCCCCGCTCCCTATCCCCGCCCGCACCCCGGCCCGCAGCAGTGGGGCATCTGCTCCTGTCCCCATAGTTTGCCTGCTCTGGACGTTCTGTGTGATGGGACCACACCAGCCAGGCAATGGGCACACGGACTTCAGGTGGGAGACGGTGCAGAGGTGACACTCTGCCCGCATCAGCTCAGGCCACTTCTTGCCACCAGCTCCCTTAAGGAAAGCTTTTATGGACAGGTCTCTGGCTATCAGAACTGCAGACAAGGGGCGTGGCTCAGTGGTTGAGTGTTGACCTATGAACCAGGAGGTCATGGTTCAATTCCCCATCAGGGCACAGGCCTGGGTTGCGGGCTCGATCCCCAATGGGGGGGATGTAGGAGGCAAACGATTCATGCTTCTCTCTCATCAATTGATGTTTCTCTCGCTCTCTCCCTCTCCCTTCCTCTCTGAAATCAATACAAATAGATGTTAAAAAAGAAAATGCATAAAGAGCATGTCAAGTCATTATCTAAGACTCAGGGAAAATATGAAAAAAAAAATAGGAAATGAAAACTCATAAGTGAGGTTCCAAAGACGGGCAACTGGGCACAGGTACTGCCTGCCTTTCACCCCAAAGACGCAGAAGGTTTCCATTGGTTACACAAGACTTCTGATGTTCCAGCCAATATGCCCTTTAATTCTGGTGGATAGTTTTACACAAAGAAATGTAACATGGCTAATGAAACAAGTCAACTTCTACAACAACAGAAAACACTGACAAAAAATCCTTTTTCATTCTAGGGAAAAAGTGCTTACAGGTAATACATATTTCAAACAACTAAATTCTAGAGATCACTCAGAAAGAACTCCCATGCCTAATTCCTACTTTATTTTAAATTTCTCTTGTTAGAAAGCATAAAAGACAGAACCAATTAACTTCAGCTACAATGAACATATATAGTGCCACCTTATTCAACTCAACAAGGCGTGTGGCGTCTAAGAATGACACACCTACCATTCATTATAACTAAAGGACAATTCTCAAGATCATAAAATAAAACTGGGAAAACCAAAAGAGAGGAGAAAAATAATGAAGAGAGTACATGTGGTGTAATTTTCAAAGAAGATCATATCCATCAGCTCAGTCAGAAGGGTAGAAGCCACCTTTCCTGAGAACTTCCCACGTGAGAATAAAAAGGTTCCACAGAAGCCCGTGGCTGAATATGGGCCCATACCTCATTCGTGTGACAATAGAGCCGAGGTTTCCAATACACGTCCTAGAAACCAACCTTGGGATAAAGAACCTTGCTTTGCAGATAAAAGCATGTAAGACTCTTGCCACCCCCCAGAACCCGCAGCTGCGTGCTGTCCGAATGCAGCCGGAGTGTTTGTACTCAACCAGAGGCCTGGTGCACGGGATTCGTGCACTGGTGGGGGCGTGGCCTGCGGGGATCAGCCACTCATCCTGGTCAGCCAAGCGGCCGTGGACCCGCCCTCTGAGCGGCTGCTCCCTGGTCCAGCATCTTCCGTGGAGCCAGAGCACTCGCCTCTCCAAGGGACCCGGTCGGGGCTGGGCCCAGGGACAGGAACACTGAGAGGCGGCAGAGTAGGCCACGAACCCACCTCCCAGCCTCCGGGGTCAGCTCTGGTGGCGCTGTGCGGCCTGTGGGTGTCTGGAGGAGGCAGCAGGGAGCGAGGAGGAGGAGCCTGGGGCGAGGAGGCAAGGATCGCAGCCTGGGTTCCTGCCCGACCCAGGGTTCACAGCGGGAGCAGCCACTCATCCCAGTCAGCCAAGGAGGAAGCTCCTGCATTGAGCGTCTGCCCCCTGGTGGTCAGTGCATGTCATAGCGACTGGTTGTCCAGTCATTCTGGTCGTCCCACCTGTCAATCGCTGGGCTTTTATTACACAGGATTAGCCTATTTCCCAGACAAGGAGCTTTCTGGAGTCCCTAGCTCACCAGAGGAAGTTGACTGCCCATGTCCTTTCTTAACTAAAAGCTCTGTAGCACTGACAGCATAAATCAGCAATTTTCAACCTTTTCCATCTCACGGCACACACAAATGAATTAATTACTAAAATTCTGCGGAACGCCAAAAAATATGTATTTTTTGCCACTCTGACAGAAAAATCGGTATGATTGTGATTCATTCACACCAGACAGCTATTGTTGTGTTGGCTGTTGTTGTTTTTTATTTGACATCTAAGGGAAAAGACGTCAGTGCCCGACTAAATAGTCAGGTTTTAAAAATTCTTGCAGCACACAGGTTGAAAATCACGGGCAAAAATCGAGTCCCACTCCCTCTCCCCCAAAAGAAGAGACTTTATTCAGAACAATGGTGACAGAGTATCTAAGTAACTCTAAAATTTATTTCCCTAAACCACATGAAAAAAAGGCAAAGGAAATTCTACAAAAAACGACAAAAACACGCTTTCAGCACCGCCTGAAGACAAGGAATGCTGAAACCACAAAATGAGGAATGAGACCAGAACACTCACCCCATCCCAGCACTCGGGGTCTCAGGCTTGTCCCTTCTCCCCTACTGTCCCCTACTGGACACAGGCTTGGTGGCAAGGAGGCTAGCAAAGCAGACGGGGGGGGGCGGGGGGGGGTGGCATTAGCAAGAACGCCCGAAAATATTAAACCTACCCTGAATCTGAAAAGACTGGAACCGAGCCTGGTGGATAGGAACTGGGAAGGAAGTTCAAAGTTCTGGCGATTTAAAGGCACAGGCACCAATCAAGACGTCCCTGCCATGTACAGGGGCCACCCGTGCCACATGTGGCTTCCGGGGGAGGAAACGGAGAAGGAAAAGGGATGTCCTTTGGCAAGTGGACAGTAAAGGGAAACAGAAAAGGGGAAAATCTAAGGTCTTGGAAAGACCAAACAGAGTCGCAACATTGCAAGTCTCGCAACCCTTCTCTGACCATTCAAACCAACCAAAACCACTGAAGTAAGAGGACGGTCTACGCTGACAGAAGAGGGCACCATTAGACTAGGAACACCACAAACGCCCCCACCGTAAAGACGAACAAAGGACACGGGAATGCAGGAGACCAGGAAACAGAATTTGACCCATACCAACTGAGCGAAACCCCTCAAAACAACCCCAAAGCAGGTGAGAAAAGGGCAACACAAAACTCCAAAGAGAATTCAATGAAAACCACTTTGAATCAGAGATTCAGACATTAAAACCCCAAACGGTCCAAATACAGAAAAGCTGGCTGCATTCAGAAAAGAAATAGACAAAATGAGACGTTGTCACAGAATGAGACGCCCAAGGGAGAACGGGCTCAAAACCAATGAGCTACCACAGTCCACGGCGTGTGCTATGAGCCACATCCATCCACATCTGTGTTACGTTTCATCTGGTTTCACGCAACTCCCTGTCCGCCACTTCACACTGACTCACAAGCCACAGCCCTCCGACGCCCACCTATGTGAGCACACTTGTTTTTCACAGTGAAGTGCCATATTTGCTATGTACTCACGTATTACTTAACCATTTAACATGTCCAAAACCACGCTGCTATTTTAAACAGGTTTATTCGGTTCCTACTCTCTCTTTTTAATGTGTCACTAACAAAGTTTTTGAGTTTGTTCCCCAACTCCATTTATCCCATGAATCCTGTGGTATTTATTGCACAACTTCGTAGAACTCAGGGAATTTAGGGACACACAGGCCGTACCAGAGACCTGACTGTAGCTGTGCACGTGTGGGTTAGTACACATATGTATGTTCCTTCGCTTTACTGAGAAGGCCTAGGAACGCCAAAAATATGTATTTTTGACACCCCCACCCAATGAGCACAGAACTTGGTTTCTAAACACCAGCGCCCAGAGCTTGGTTTCTAAACACCAGCCTCCAAAAGATGATTCCAGGCCTAGGACGGGGACAGGTAAAATGCAGGCTGAGCCTGCAGCTTCTTACAGTCCCGGACAGTAAGGAAGTTCGTCAAAAAGGATGGGGACAGGCCAAAAGGACACAACAGGCAACCAGAGGGACTCCCAAAGGCCAGCGCGGGCCGATCTGAGCAATAAAGTAAATAATGACAGCATGAAATCATAGCCTACAGATAAAATACCTTTGGGTCTATCCTCTATAATAAAAGGCTAATATGCAAATTGACCGAACAGCAGAATGACCGGTTGCTATGACATACACTGACCACCAGGGGCAGACGCTCAACGCAGGAGCTGCCCCCTGGTGGTCAGTGTGCTCCCATAGGGGGAGCGCTGCTCAGCCAGGAGCCAGGCTCACAGCTGGCGAGTGCGGTGGCGGGGAGTGGGCCTAAGCCATCAGTCGGATATCTCCCAAGGGCTCCCGGTCTGCAAGAGGGCACAAGCCAGGCTGAGGGACACACACACACACACACACACACACACACACACCCCTCAAGTGCACGAATTTCGTGCACCGGGCCTCTAGTACCAATATAAATAAGTGACTAAATAAATAAATGATGGAGGAGGGACAATTCTTCCTTATGGTAGACTTTCAGTTGGTAAATGAAGGAAAAACAAAATCATTAGTTAAACATTACAGTAATAATTGCTGTAGATAAGGTCCACTGATGGATGCTAAAAGGAGTGGGTGAAAGTCTGAAGAGAAACAGGAAATCTAACATAGACTCTCCCCCCAGATACATACCATTCTCAAAGAGAAAAGCTAACTTTCAATGGAGAAGCCAGGAGAGGCCATCTTAACTGTGTGACCAATAAGAACATCACCAGGAATAAGACACCGATATAAACGTACCTCTGGGCATGCTACCATTACTCTGGTGGTGTTATTGCCCAAAGAGAAACCCAAACTCAAAGACATTCTAGAAAGGAATAACCAGTACTTCTCAGGAGCATCCAGATCACCAAGACAAGAACGAGTCACAGCAAGACTTCTCCTTATGCTTCTTGTACAAAGATCCCCTCGGGTCCCTGCCCATTTCATTTCTTCACTCCAGTCCTCTCCCAACACGCATGTCCTGGCCAAATCCTTGGGCCTCATGACCAGGAACTGCCCCACTTCTGACAGTGAGCCCTTCCCACCTCTGACCTAGCTGTTTATCACCCATCAGGCGCTCCATCACAGGTAAACACATCGACGTCCTCACCCTGCTCCTCCTCCTGGCTTCCATTCAGTACGCTGCCCACTCATTCCCCCGATTGCCCATACACCTCATCTTCACCCCTCACTCTTTCTTTCTTTCACCTTCCACATGCCTCCCATCACGGAGGCTTTTCACTCTGCCGCCCACCTCTCTCTCAAACCCACCAATTCCTCCCACCCCCACCCCCACAGCTGTAGCGAGGCACCTGACCCCTTTTAACCAATTTGCTGCCAGCCCTTTAGTTCTCCCCGCCTACCAGTCTTAACTCTCTCCAAAGATCTCTCCACAGTGTAGTCCATCGCCTCCCAGGCTTAGGGTGCTTCCCTCCGCCCTCGGACCACGTACAAATCCCCTAACGTGGCTTAAGGGCTCTTCAGTCTGCCCCAGTCTGCCCGTTTCCCCCTTCAAGCCCCACCTCTGTACTCCCGCGGGGCCTGCTGCTCTCTCTGGCTCTGCCCGGCCTGTGCCCGGTGCGCTGAGCTTCTCCAAGCAATGCAGGCTCTGTGAGTGCATCTCTTGTCCTTAACACAGGCCTGGCGAACGCTGTCCCCCGCCTCCTCACACAGCTGTCCTGTTCACTCTGCAGGGTCCAACCTGAACTGAAGGTGCCACTTCCGGAATAAACGTTTCTGCCTCCTTCGCAACTGGGTGGATCGCCCCTTCTTTGCGTTCCCGGAACCTGCACGGTCCACATCAAGCACACAGCAAAGCAGTGATGAACACGTCTGTCCATACCCCCCTCATCGCACTGTGAAAGTCGAGCCCGGGCACTGAGCGCCTCATCACCGAGCCGCGTGGACGGAACGCATAAGGCAAGGACCAGCCCTGCGAATCAATCGCCAAGGCACCACAACGCTTACACAGAAGCCAGCCTGTGAACCCCGGGCTCGGGAGCACAGTATGCCTTCCACTAGCTTTGCGGCACTTCATTTTTACTTTCATAAACAACCCCATGTTGATTAGACATGAAGCAAGCCAAGTTACAGAGCATCTAGATAGCATCTCATTGGATAATTAAGCGATGCGCAGAAAGGGTGTTACTTGCTAAAGAACAAAACACTGGAAAACAGCAATGCCAAGACTGGGCATTTTGATGTTCTTCAACTGCATACTTGAAGCTCAGGAACCAGGGTTTTAAATGCTGAAGTTGAAAAACTTGACCGTTTTTCATTTCTTCTAGGAGAGCAGATTACTAAAAACAGAGCAAATGAATCACCAATTCACTTTAAAGGATCCACAAAATTACCTAAAATGTTATCACAAACAGAAGAATATTTAATTACGGTATGAGAGTAATAAAGATAATACTGAGTCATTATTTTAATTATATGTTATAAACAACACATGGGTATCAACTATATTCCAGGCCTGTGGAACATACTCGCTGAATATCTAAAGAGAGATAAAAAACAGGATTCTTACTCCCAAGAGGCTTACGATGTGGAAAACAACAGACAACCATTGCAAAATGCTATAGAACAATCAGGTGGAAGTCGTCGCTTAAACTGTTGACACTTTCAGGGGAAAGCCTTTCTCCTCCGAGCGTTGGGAATGTAAGAAGGTACACCCTGCTGCGCGAGGCATCAGCAGAAACTGGCAGTGTCTTAGCCTGGGCAGCGGAGAGGCCTCCGGAACCACGCAGCCTGTGTCCCAAGCACTCCTACCTCCTGCCCAGGTCTCGCTTCTAAATACTCTCCCCCGATCAGAGAGACCAGGCCTCCCCGAAGAGAGGGCTGGAGGAAAAGCAGAAGGGGAGCCTGGAATAACTCCTGGCCCCCAAAGAAGGAAGTGCTCCAGAAATGACAGGCGCGTGTCAAGACGATCAAGGAGTGAAGCTGAATTATGGAGCGCCCACTGACCGAATGTGAGTCCGTGCAGGACATCAACTCATCAAAATGAGTCCTGTACTGATAGGCAATAGAGTGTAACCTACCTGATTAAAAAAAAAAAAGAGTCGATGAATTTATGGAGATATTAAATAAGCAAATGAGAAGGCAAAGTTCTTCTTTACAATGGAGTCAAATGCCAAGCAGTAAATGTGGGACGAATCATAGAAAAACACCGTTTTGAAACCATTGTGTAATAGCTGATTCAGGCAAGAATCCTCAATGACTGCTAAAAGTATTATGTGAGCATTTTAGGGAGGACAGAGTATTTACAGTCCCAAAGTGTCTCCCCACAAATGATTCAATCAGAGCAACGATTACAATGATCACTTTATATGGGGGAAACTGGCAGGCAAACCTCCCCTAAGGGGTCCACGCGCACATCATCAACGGGCAACCTGACATCACACCGCCTCCTAACGTGGTGCCGAGGGCACGCCATCCCTTAGGAGGTATTCCCGCCCAAAAAGCTTAGCCAGGATCCAACACAGCAGCAGGAGGACGAACCCAAACCGACGGCCATCCTACAAAGGGCCTGTGCTCCTCAACACTTTTAAGTCAGAAAAAAGAAAAAAGGGGAAAAAAGGTTGAAGGACTGTTTCAGATGAAAAGAGAGCAGATGTGACAATTATAATGGAATAGATACTACATTAGAAACAATGCTACTAAAGAATTGGCATAAATAAGATTTCAACAGGAACTGCCTATTACAGCATCAATATATTAAATTTCCAGAATCCACCACAACGGTTATGTAAGAATGTGTTTTGTTCTTCGAAGGTATCAGCTAAGACAATTAGGGTAGAGGATCATGATGTGTGCAACCTACTCTCAAATGGTTCAATAAAAATAGTTGTAAGAGGAAGAAGCCCGGCCGGCATGGCTCAGTGGTTGAGTGTCGACCTAGGAACCAGGAGGTCACAGATCGATTCCCCATCGGGGCACATGCCCAGGTTGCGGGCTCCATCCCCAGTGTGGGGTGTGCAGGACGCAGCCGGTCCATGATTCTCATCATGGATGTTTCTCTCTCTCTCTCTCTCTCCCTCACCCTTCCTCTCTGAAATCAATTTAAAAACAATTTTTTTTTAAAAGGAAGATGAAGAGGGGGGAAAGAGGAGGAAGAGGAAGCAAAAGGCGACCTACAGAGTGGATTCCTGCTATTACTTTACAAGGCGTGCTATGCCCAACGTGCGGTTTCCTTGTTATAATACACAGTGGTGAATGCAGCATCTCCATCGCTGTGCATCTGGGATGCTCTGCATCAGGTGACACGCCTCTGACTACCTGAGCCAGTGGTCGGCAAACTCATTAGTCAACAGAGCCAAACGTCAACAGTACAACGACTGAAATTTCTTTTGAGAGCCGAAAACCGACTTCTGCGCATGGGCCACGAAGTTTCAATCGCACTGTACGTGCGCGCCCGCACGTGGTATTTTGTGGAAGAGCCACACTCAAGGGGCCAAAGAGCCGCGTGTGGCTCGCGAGCCTCAGTTTGCCGACCAATGAACTGAGCCAACGTCCAGCTCTGGCATACGCCGGAAGATGTAACCACGGGGCTTCCAGCTGCAAATGAAATAAATACTAACATCTGTTTCCAGACGTTGCGGCCCTGTGTAAACACAAATAACGAAGCCAGCATGCCAAAGGTTAACGACGGGCAGGTAGATGGAAGTGTGTTGTATTATTATTGTAACTTTTCTTTTAAGTTTTTTCCCCAAAACAAAACAGAACAAACGCACACACAAAAACCTGCTTGCCAATACTAACGTTTTACTAGTGTTGGGAAACGGAGCCATTCCTGGACAACACCATCTTAACTTGCAGACTCTTCTTTTCCTTCCCCTCCATAATCCTTGTCAAATTACGGAGAACGCCATTAAGAAAAAGATTTGCAGTATCCAGATAAACATCCTGCTAACGTGGTCCCCATCTTGCAAATGGGATATAGTCCAAAACCCCACGTGTGAGTCAGCTGCTTACAACGTGGACTGATTTTCACTATTGCAAACAGTGGTTAGGTCCCCGACGTTGGGCAAAAGCTCTTGGCGAATCTGTTAGCAACGCAGGTGAAATCCACACTGTGTTTCCTGCAGACTGTGCTAAACTGCAGAGTCCCCTCCCCCTAGCCTTTCCGAGATAAACCAAAGTGGGTGGGTGAGCTGAAGGGAGGAACTGGCTGGAGGAGATGCTGGTGAGTAAGGAGCACCCAGTAACCCATTACACTTTCCAACACCTTTCACAGCGAGAGGCATGGCCAACGATGGATGGCGAGATGGAATATCGGGAAATGCCACCTGCACTCAGCAGCTCTGACTTACCGCCTGGACCCACAATGCTGATGGCAATGCGAATATGCATACCGATGCATACGGAAAGCACCTTTATCGTTCTGAAAGGCAGACCGGGAAAACCAGTTGTGGTTGATCTTTGTAGCTGATTAGGAAAACTGCCGCACTGGCTGAGCATTCCCCAGCTCCGTGATGGGCTGGTCTGTCCCGAGCCTGGGAGCCCTGGGTGCAGGCACCCAGCCTAGCACTCCAAACATTCTAAACTGGCATTTCTTTTACAGACAGTGTGTTGTATCAAGACCAAGGGAGAAACATTTTGTCTTGAGAGTTTAAAACTAGCATCACAGATGACAACTGAGCCACAACCTGAAGAATAATTAGTGCAATAGGTATATAAGCAAAGAAGCATGCCGATTCCTAGCAAAAATATGAACAGAAGACACCAAAGCACTCACTCACACATCTACCGTCATCCCATGCCAGGCAGTGTGCTAGTGCCTGCAGACACAGCCACCAACAGACAGACCAGGCCTCGCCTTCACAGAGTTTACATTCAGGTAAGAGAGAAAGGCCGTCAAGAAGCATTCACTAGCCCGGCGGTGTGGCTCAGTAGTTGAGCATCAACCTAGGAACCAGGAGATCACGGTTTGATTCCCGGTCAGGGAACATGCCCGGGTTGCGGGCATGATCCCCAGGAGGGGGCGTGCAGGAGGCAGCCGATCAGTGATTCTCTCTCGTCATTGATGTTTCTCTCTTCCCGCCCCCCCCCCACTCTTTCTCTCTCTGTTTCTTGCTCTCTGAAGTCCATAAAATATTTTAAAAAGAAAGAAAAGCTAAACAAGCTATGTGTAAATTACAGTAAGTATCTTAAAGGAAGTCAAGCAAGCTGTGTGACGACAGTAACGAACGAAGTGCGACATTAGACTGGAGAGTCTGCGTGAGGACGGGAACCCGCCTTATGAAGAGCATCTCAAGCAGCTATTACAAAGGCCAAGGACATCAAGGGCTACAAGATCACTGGCGGGGCCAGGTGGCTGAGGAGAAGCACCCTGGAAGGAAAGATGAGGAGGAGAGAAAGACCCTTCAGGCCACAGAGAGGAGAGGAATGGGAAGTCGGTGCAAGATTCGAAGCAGAGAAATGACAGGATTTAGCTCTTCAAATAATCCCTGGAGCTGCTGTGTGAGAAAAGACCTTGTGAGGAGCAAGAGAGGGAGCCAGAGCCCCGTGAGGAGGCCACTGCAGTGATGCATGCAGAAGGTAAGGGTGCTTGGCAATCAAGAGGTGGCCGGGAAGACAGAGGGGCGGACGGCTCAAGATAAACGCTGAAGGTGTGGCCGAAGGCGAGATCGGGCTGGATCTGGGAGGAAGGAGTGAATGCAGAAAGACAGCTTACGCTTTTGGCTCGAGGACTGCCATCCACGGAGATGGAGAAAGCCAGCGATGACACCAAGGCCTGGGGGTAGGAGGGAGGCAGAGGACTGTGGGAGCGGAATAAATAGCTATGTTTTCGTCACATGGCTAAAATTACGTTCGAAATCCCAACTAGATTTCCAAGTGGATATGGAACTGAAGGGCCATTCCGGGCGAGGAAAATAAACGTGGCAGCCATCAGCAGGCGTGGCTTCCCGGGAAGAGCCAGCAGCTGGCCTGAAGGGGGGCAGAGCAGTGAAGGGCAGAGGCTGACAATGAACCTGGGGAGAGAGGATAGAATCTACCGGGAAGTGAACCATGACTAAAACAATAGCCACAGCAGCAGTGGTAGTGAGAGTACTGGCAGGGACAGAAGTGACTGCATTTTAGGGACCAAGCACCGTGCTGAAGCCTTTATAATACACATCTCGCCTCATCCTCGCAACAACTCCATGAGGATGGAGACCTCGCCAAAGAACACGAAGTACTAGACTGGGTATTCTAAGACAGTATGATTTTATTTATTTTATTTTTTAAATCCTCACCTGAGGATATTTTTTCATTGATTTTTAGAGAGAGAGGGAGAGACACAGAGAGAGAGAGAAACATCAATGTGAGAGAGACACATCAATTGGTTGCCTGGACCAGGGCCTGGAGCCTGCAACCGAGGTACTGCCCTTGACCAGAATCGAACCCAGGCCCCTTCGGTCCCCAGTCAGATGCTCTATCCAGAGCCACACCGGCCAGGCAGCGGTATGATTCTAGAGGCCAATCTCTACCCCTTAAATGACTGCCTCTCTGCTGATTTTCATGCTTTCAAATTTTTTTCATTAAAGAAGAATGACGTTTAGACCTGAATTTTAGAAATGTAACTTCCATCTCTATGTAAAAGATGGATTGTTTGGCGGGGAGGGAAGAAGGGGAGAGATAAGAGGTGAGACAGGCAAACACAGTAGTAGTCAATGCAAGAGCACCTTGCTTTAATAAGCAGTTACCTGCCCAGGTTAAATGAAGAGGATCCCTTTCTCCCAGGGCGTCACAAATCATAACTCAAACTAACCCAAGTCAACCTGCACACTAGTACCCATGCTGCTGGTAACAAAGATAACCTGGTAAAGGGGTCCAGCTCATGCAGTATAAATTCACCACCCACTCCCAAAATAGTTCTCATAACCTAACTTTACTGATGGTTGAATTTTTTTTAAAGTTCAGACTAAAGTTTATATTTTTGTATAAAGAAGAAAATAAAAATAGTATTGATTCAAGACAGCCATAAAAAGATGTGGCGTGTTGATGTTTATTAGTAGTCTCATCCACTACTGTCTGTTTTTCATCCATGTTACCAATTCCTCTGGCTTCCAGCACCCTCAGATTCAACTAAAGAAGGAAGTTACCAGCTGTCACACATCAAGGTTCAAACACTGGCATTCTATCTCAGAAACCTGCCACTTTTTAACTTACATACGTATGACTCCATCTCAAGTGATTACTAAGACAATGTGATATTAAAAACAGTATGAAGTTCAATAAACAATTAAATTCAGTAAATACAAATAACCATTGAAATTGGTAAATAAAAACATATTAAAATATAGTATTTACTAATAGTTGGTATCAACACACATCAGGTGCTATGCGTGAGACTTAACAAATGGGTTTACGCTCAATTATAATAAACTAGACACAGGTCCACAGACTGGAGACTACACAGGTAAAGCACACACAGATAAATCATTTCATTCCACAAAGCAGGTAAAATGAAGAATAGAAATTACACAGGGGGAGGCAAAAGTAACTCTACAGTTGTTCATATAGAAAACAACCTATATATATAAAAGCCTAAGCGACCGTTCGACCGTTCGCTATGACATGCACTGACCACCAGGGGGCAGACACTCAACACACAGGCATGGAAACATGGAACAGACTGATGAACCTCTGACAGAAGGGGGTAGGGGGAAGAGATTAACCAAAGATTTTATATGCATACTAGAGGCCCAGTTCATGCACTGGTGGGGTCCCTTGGCCTGACCTGTGGGGATTGGGCCAAAACTAGCAATATGACATCCCCTGGAATGCGAAAGGGTGCAGGCCAGGCCAAGGGACCCCACCAGTGCACAAATCCGTGCACAGGGCCTCTAGTACAATAAATAATAGCACAAAAATAAACTGTTGCATGTACTCACAACTATAAACCTACTTTTGCCCCACCCTGTAGACTACCTCCTAAAGAAAAGCTATTTTTAAAATACACCTATGGCAGGTATATTATAAAAATATTTTTCTAATTTCAAATTTTAATAACTGCATCTTAACACAGTTAATTCCTAACTGGCACATTTCACTGAAGAGAAGGGAAGCTTATATTTAACTGTAACTTTTTTATTAATTTGGGGACATTAGAGAAGTTAGAATCAAACAATGATTGCAGATTAAAAATCTAATGTAGAAGAGCCAGGCAAACACTTTATGTAGACTTTGACAATGAGTTTGAGAGGCTGGGATATTGTGTCCCAAACAAATATACGTGCAATTCTCCTCTATTTACACGTTATAGGAAGTCCTTTGGTCACAGACACTACACGTACATGTACTAGGCAAAGTACCTACATAATCTCATTGGAAGGAAGGGATATATGGGGGAAGAAATCTCATTGGAAGGAAGGGATATATGGTGGAAGAAATCTCATTGGAAGGAAGGGATATATGGGGGAAGAAATCAAGCGAGATCAGGCCCTGTGCCTTTTTGTACACTGAGCCTCAGGCAGTGTGCTAGGCACTTTCACACCCATTATTTCACTTAACCCTAACAATTCCAAGGGGCAGGCAGTGTAATTCCTTCGGATTTTACAAACGTCTCATAACTCTGTCAGGGGTAGAGCTGAGACGTGAACCAAGATCTGAAGGCAAACGTGCAGGTCAGTCCCCGGTTCAGTGTCCTCCTGGGGGAGATTATCTAACGGGAAGACAGGTCTGCCTTGCCACATGTATATTCCTCTAATTACTTCATCTACTGAGAATGTTCACAGATTCTCCTTCTCTTCTAGAAAAGAGCAATCAGATCCCTCTCAACCCACAGGGCAGTATTCCCACTGTCCCATCACTGATAAAACTTCAGCAACACTTTGTAACATTCATAGGTACCCAGAGTATATCTTTAAACAAAACCACAAACAAACAAATAAAAACAAAAAGCAAGCAAACAAACAAGAGGGGTATGGTCTGATTACTGACAGTATAAATGCCCACAGACAACCCAGAACCATCATCACTGTATGTCCTCTTGCCAGATTAAAAACAGCAAAAGGAGAAAAAAAGGCTTCCCAAAACTTGGCTGACAACATGCAACTTGCCAACAACAAATTTGTTTACAGCCTCCTCCTCCTCGTAAGATCAGAACACAGATCTACTCCAGCTCAAACATTAAAATCATGTTCTAGTAGACATTTCCGTCGTTACCTAACTACCCTCAGCACACGCGTCACTATTTCTCTCCCGGGAACCAAATGAATGGCTGATGTTGCTATTGCTCGAATGTTAATACGATTAATGTTACCCCGAGCAGCATTCTAAATGGAAGATACAAAGCTATAATGCAACCGTTTTGAAAAATAAAACACCACTCAACATCTTTAAAAGATTACTTCCAGTTGTATTTACAAAAAAAATAAAAATAAAAACCTTTGTCACACCTACCTATTAAGGAAATATAAAAACTCCAAGAATATGGAAGGAGGTCATTATCAAGCCATACTTCAACACAATGACATTACACTTACTATTGCCGAATCCCAACGAGCTATGTTCCTTCCACTGAACAACCCTCACCACTCACTCAAATCCCTTAATTAAAAAAACAACAACACTTTTACTGAAAAGTAATTTCTGTCCAATATAATGTCATCCCCTTTGTTCCAACGTGAACAACACACACAGTTTTATACACAAGTAACAACAGTGTGTGAATTAAAAGAAACAGATAAGCAAGTTTGTTTAGGGAGGTCACTATTGCTTCAAGTAGTTACGTTTCTGTTGGAAACAACCTTGCAAACAAATTGCTACAGTCTGAAATCCACGAGATACCCAAAACCCAGTTTTAGCGCTTCAGAATACTTTCATCATTATAACACGATGATCACACCTTTTTCACAAGAATGCTCCCTGAGAACTGAAAGTGATTCCAGCATCAATCAGGGCACCGTCCTCCGCAGAACGAGCTGGTCTTCATAGTTCGTGACCCATAACGCGTTCACTCCCATCTGCTACAAAGTCTAACTCAAACCGGCATCCACTTTGGTGGAAACATTTTTTTTACTTTTTTTCCTTAAACAAAAGTTACCATACAGTGAAAGAAATGAGTTGACCAAGACCTCCAAAAATACACACACCCACCAAAAAAAAAAAAAAAAAGTGGACATCCAAAAGCCATAACAGCCCCATAGTTATTTTATTCCCCATTCCTCAATTCATTTTTTTTTAAAAAAACGCCATACTTAGGCTTTCAAAAAATTTTTTAACTATTCTGTTTACCTTTTGCACAGACTGTGCAAGCACTGCCAAGGTAACAGATTTTACAACTGACAACTGGCGCGCTTGGCAGTCGCCAAAACAACACAGCTGGATCCTTAAAGGGAAAGGACCGCCGTGCCATCCACACCCGATGGCGGCGGCGGCGGCTTCGGACAACCTTTCCCGCGCGCGTAGGAACACGCGAGGCGAGACCCACGGGAAACAGGCTGGAGAACAATTATTTGTTTTTAAAACGCACACCCCGTTGTTTGCACCTCGCAGCAGGAGGCCCCTCTGATCGTGGGGTGACTGCGGGGGGGACCCCCGCCCCCCTCCAGGTTAAGGATATGCCGCTTCCTTCCCTGTACACACGGTTCCCGAAGGGACCATTCCAGGAGGCCGGCTTCCTACCTCGTCTGCCCTTTCGGGGGGTAAAAAAACAACAATCAATGTTTTCTTAACTTGGAAACGCTCACTTTTTCCAAAGTTTTTTTTTTTCTTTCTTTCTTTTTTACTATGTCACCGCCTCACTTCATTCTCGCTGTTCGAAGACATAGATGATACTCGAACTAAAAGGCAAAGTTTCTACCGCACAAACCCTTCCCTGCGAGCCAGGACCCGCTGGGATGTCCGCCTCGGCCCCCGCCCCGCTTCCCCGCGATGCTTCCTCCGCGGAGGGTCCCGTGTCCGCCCGCGCCCGCAGGTGCGCCCGGCCGGGGCCACCTCCCCGACCCTCCAACAGCGACCCCGCCGCCACTGACATCTACACGCACCGGGAGTTCGCCCCAGATGTGCCGCCCCTTCAGACCGACCTTCTCCCAGAGCAGAAGTGGGGGGACCTCAAGTCCCGCAACAGCGAGCGCCCGAACGCCCCCCAGAGTGAGGGGGGCGGGGGGTGAGGGGGTCAATCCCTTCCGGGAGACCCCGGCCTCCGGGCGCGGGGTCCCGCCCCGGAAAGGCGCCAGGCCCCCAGGAGACTCCAACTTTCGGGGAGGTGACGTCCCCAGCCCCGAACGCCGAGCCGTGCGCGCCCCGAGGCTCCCGCAGCCGAGTCCGCGCTGCCCGATCCCTCCCTGGCCCCGCGGCACCCCTCCGGCACCCCTCCGACCCGGGCCCGCCCTTGGGGCACCCCGCCCCCACCTCCTCGGGTGCCTTGCCCCTCCGTGCGGACAGGACCGACCCGACCCCTCAAGGGCCACCTCCCCGCACCCGGCCCGCCCCAGCGCCGCCAGCCCGCGACACGGCCTCCCGCCAGCCGGACGCCGCCCTGTCCCAGTGTCGCTGGGGCCAGCGGGCTCCTTGCCTCGGTCGCCCTGCATCCCGCCCCAGCGAGCCATTGCCCCCGGCCGGCCCCGTCGTCGGAAGGCCGCCCAGTCCGGCACCCCCAGCCCCGAGCCCCGAGCCCCAGCGGCCCTCACCGTGCCCCGAAGCCGCGGGCAGGCGTGCACACGCCGCAGCCAGGACCCGCCGCCAGCACCGCGTCGCCCGGAGACGCCTCCCTCCCTCAGCCCGGGACTCGCCGGGACGGCCGCGCACGGATCCCCACACCGGGGCTATTTTTAGGAGCCAGGCCCGGGCCAGACCGGAACTCGTTCCTGCCCGCGCGCATGCGCACTGCGCGGGCGGCCACGGTGTCCCTCCGCCAGCCTCGCCTTCGCCCTCCTCTCCCCCGGATGCCCGGTTCGCTTCTCCCATGAGCTCTCCCTAGGGACCTGCTCTACCTCCTCGGTGGGCCCTCGAGTCCTGGGAATGGGAGAGGCACTGGTGAGGGCTGAGGGAGGCATGCCGATGGGGAGCGAGCGCCACTCCACAAGGACAGGAGGGCGGACTATGTTTTTCCGGGTGGGTTAGGAGACGGATCACCCGGCACAGGAAGGGAGATGACGGCGGCTTGGCGCCGGGCTGCGGGATGGAGCTGGCCTTCCTCTGAAGGGCCGCGTTCTCCAGGGAGGGATACTGGTCATTTGATGAGGGCTGGGGCGGCTCCCAGGGCGGGCTGGCCCGGTAGCGTCGCGCCCGGCCGCCCCCACCGCCCTGACCAGCCCGCGGGGGCGGGCCCCGAGCGCTCTAGAGTGACGCGGCCCGTGGCCAATGGCCGCGCGAGGCCGCCAGCGGCAGCCAACCCGGGACGCCAGGGGGCGGGGCCGGAGCATGAGGTCTCTTGCCCGACGGCGTCCGGCACCGCGCAGACGCCCCCTGCCGGGCTCTGGGGCCCGGCCAGCCCCCGCCCCGACGGCACACTTGGCCTCTCCCGACCTCGGCTCGCCTGGTCTGGCCAAAGCCCACGCCCTGTTTGTGGTCAGGGCCGCACCTGTGCCCACGCCTTGGCGGCCCCCAGGTTAACCTCATTGAGCAATCGCAATGGAACCCGGACCAGAGGAGAGAGTAGGGTTTGAAGGGCCTAGAAAGGCCCTTTGGGATTGGCCAGCCAAGCTCTCCAAGACCCAGGAGAGCCACAACCTTCTAGTCTTTTCTATCAGTAATAATCAATTACTAATAGAGGCGTAGCCAGCATGCCTTCTGTGCCAGACAGAGTTCACCAGCTCTTACAACATCACCATGAATAGATTCAGTTTCTGTTCCCATTTTACAGAAGAGGAAAGGGAAGCAGAGGTCACAGGGCTTAAGAGGAGGGCATGGAGGACTTGAACTACTTACTAACCACTCTGCCTGCGGCCTTTTTCGCGAGAGGAGCGAAGGAGATGAGCTTGGGACGGACAGCTGTCCTGTTTTGTGGGGTTCCTGTTGCTGGCCCTTGCGTCCTACAGGCTGCTGGCTTCCCTCTGCAGCCATTCGAAGGCCATGCTGCCTTACGTCTGCACCTGCAATGAATGCAATGCTTGTTTTCACCTGGAGATGAGACATTCCTTCCCTTAGCACTTGAAAACGAAGTGATGGGGGTGGGCGAGCAGGCTCCCAGAGGCTGTGGGCAGAGGAACTGGGAAGTTGCAAAGGAAGCTGGAGGCTCGCAGGCTTCCTCCCTGAAGGAGGAGGCCATGTGCCGGGGAAAACCCAACACCAGACACGGAAAAATGAACCTGGGTGCTGCTCGGAGCCCACGGCGGCCGTGTTCAGCGGGGCCAGCAGCGGGGGCTATGGGGAGGGTTTGAAAACACGTTAACATTGGGCGTCACTCAGCAAGTCCAGTGGAAATGCGTGCTCTTGAACCTGCTGGGCGCTGCAAACCCAGCTGGGTTTGGCTTCTCCGCTCCAGGAAAATAAAGAGTCTGACTCGTTTCCTTCAAAGCCTAGGCCCTAGGGTCTGAGGTGGGGGGACAGTGAGCAAGGACGCCCTCCTTCCCACCGGTCCTTCATCCTGGACGGGGAGGAAGGCTGCTCAACAAGAGGTTTTCCTACTCATGGCTCCACCCCATTACCTCCCCCCCCCCCCCATGCAAAGGTCAGCTCTTGAGACCACTCGGCTCACACCACCTCCTACCCTTTCCAAGGCGATGGGTCACTCCAGAAAGCCAGGCGGAGAACTTGGGCGGTGAGTCCAGCCCAAGCAGAGATGAAAAGGGAGCTTGCATCGCCCTAAGCGAGCACCTCTCTCCCCACCCACCGCATCAAAGCAGTTGGAGAATTGCAGGGAGTGGTGAGGAGGAAGGAAGGCAGGCAGGAAGGAAAAGTTGAAGAATTCTACAGCACCGCTAAATCCATTAGCAAAACAGAATCACTCTTATTTGTCATTAAAGTAACCAATTTGACAGCCTCTGTTCGGGGCAAGAAACCATACCTGAACTCCAGCATCTTCAGCGATTCCCGGCATGCAATGGGGCGTAGGCCACATGGGCGCACTTTTATCTGCCTCATCTGGGAGGTCAATGATGAGGAGCAGCACCTGTCAGCCCTCCCGCTCTGGCCTCTCTAAAGCGCTCAGGTGTGTCTGAGCTCAAGGGACTCACTAGGCCAGTGGTCGGCAAACTCATTAGTCCACAGAGCCAAATATCAACAGTACAACGATTGAAATTTCTTTGGAGAGCCAAATTTTTTAAACTTCAACTTCTTCTAATGCCACTTCTTCAAAATAGACTCACCCAGGCCGTGGTATTTTGTGGAAGAGGCACACTCAAGGGGCCAAAGAGCCGCATGTGGCTCGAGAGCCGCAATTTGCCGACCACGGCACTAGGCACTGCAATATGGAGGTGAGGAAGAGCCGCACTACGATCAAAAGGGCTGCCAGGCCATGGTGTGTGGGTGGAGGGGGTGTGGGTGGAGGGGGATGGGGGGGGAGGGGTGATGTGCAACCACTGGGCCACACCGGCTGGGCTGTCCATGACATCTTTTTTCAAGCATTAGAAATGTTGTTTTCGCCCTAACCGGTTTGGCTCAGTGGATAGAGCGTCGGCCTGCGGACTGAAGGGTCCCAGGTTCGATTCCGGTCAAGGGCATATACCTTGGTTGTGGGCACATCCCCAGTAGGAGGTGTGCAGGAGGCGGCTGATGGATGTGTCTCTCTCATCGATGTTTCTAACTCTCTCTCCCTCTCCCTTCCTCTCTGTAAAAAATCAATAAAATATATAGGGGAAAAAAAGAAATGTTGTTTTCAATTCTCTCATTTGCATATCACACGGGCTTTTATTCTTGAATGCCTGGTAATGAAAATGATGAATTCAGGTTCCCAGCGGAGGAGATCAAAGACCTCTCCTTTGCTTAGTTTATGTTCCTAACATGTCAGAGTCGACATAAAGATTAAATAAACTTAAAAAATGTCAGAGCCCGCGTCTTTGGCAGCTGGGTGTTTTTATACAATCGAACTTCAAATAAGTCTTTCAGTTCCTATCAGGAGTTGTCATTTTGTTAGGTTGTGTTTCTTTCTTCCGCACAGGGTTTATCCAGGCTTTGTGATGCTCTCCTCAACCCACAAGACATTCACATGGCAATTAGAGTCATTCCAAACCTTGAGTATATTTTCACTTTTTGTGTTCCACCCAAAAAGGGGCTGCAGCACAGCCAGTGTTGCTCAGTGGTTAAACGTCAACCTATGAACCAGGAGGTCACAGTTTGATTCCCGGTCAGGGCACATGCCTGGGGTTGCAGGCTCGATCCCCAGTAGGGAGTGTGCAGGAGGCAGCCAATCCATGCTTCTCTCTCATCATTGATCTTTCTTTTTCTCTCACTCTTCCTTCCTCTCTCTGAAATCAATAAAAACAAACATATTTTAAAAAGAGGGTAGCCCTAGCCAGCTTGGCTCAGTGGATAGAGCGTCAGCCTGCGGACTGAAGGGTCCCAGGTTCGATTCTGGCCAAGGGCACATGCCTGGGTTTCGGGCTCAATCCCCAGTGGGGGGCATGCAGGAGGCAGCCGATCCATGATTCTCTCTCATCATTGATGTTTCTAGCTCTCTCCTCCCTTCCTCTCTGAAATCAATAAAGAAGTATATTTTTAAAAAAATTTTTAAAAGAGGGTTGCATTCACAAATCGCCGAATATTCTACCCACATCTACCCCTTACATATGAGATCATGATCTCTCGCAACTGTCCTCTTTTCTCTGTATTTTTGTCCCAGATAATTCTTCTAAAGGCTGCAACTGTCTAGTTCTCCCCCAAGGATTTCTTTCCAAATGCATCTCGGGCACTCCCAGGCTCAGTCTGCCACGTCTATGGCATGTCCGTTTAGACCTAGTCTGGGCCCATGTGTCCCAAAGATCTCATACGGAGAGCATGGTCTCCCGGGGATAGTCACATTATACAAACCATCCCCCAACTGCAAGCTGTATGTCAGGACTTTAGAAGGTTACCATGTGAGACCAATCGTGCAGGAGTCACTGAAAAGGTAGGACCTGTCTAGTGGGCCTTTGTTTAGACCGCACCTGCACCATTTTCCACGTGGGTGAATTTAGCCAAGTTGCTCAATCTCTCCAAACCTCCCTTTTCCTCCCTCGGAGATGATAGTAATCCTTCCCTGAGGTCATGCTGAGGATTGAGCAACCCCCACACCGCACCTAAGGAATCGGCATGTACCTGCACAAGTCGCAGCTGCCTGAGCCCACAAACTCGCACTGAGCCGGACTGGTGCTCCAGGGGCTGTTCGAGGCCCTGAGAATACAGAGAAGACCCGTGTTCTCATGAAGCTTGCAGTCATGGCCGTATATAGACAATAAAAAATATATATAAACAGCCCGGCCCGTGTGGCTCAGTGGTTGAGCGTTGACCCATGAACCAGGAGGTCACCGTTCAATTCCCAGTCAGGTTGCAGGCTAGAACCGTGACCTTACACTGGGATGATCTCATCCCACTGAGCCACACTGGCCGGGCTCCTTGTGCTGTCTTGACATCTTTGGCCCTCCCGGGGTCCCAGAGTCTTAACCATGACCTCTCATTTCAGCTAGTTCACCTGTTAGCCAGCCCAGCCGCGCCCACCAGATCCTAACCCGGTGCCCTGTCCCTGCCAGCCCAAACAGTCATTCACACCAGCACATCTCATTCTCCTGCAGGAACCAGGGGTCCTCTCACCCTCCTGTGACTGCACAGCCTGCGCCCCACAGTCCTTGCTGGCTCACTCCGCTCCTGAGTGCACCCCCCCATTCCATGCGGCCCTCCCCAGGCTGTGAGCACATGTGACCAATAAATCGCTGCCAGGCTCCTCTGTCCACTGGCAGGTGGCAGGTGTCAATCACCTCCCACTTCTCAGGGTGGGGTCCCCTCGGCACCAGCAGCAGGGTGAACAGGAAAGAGATCAGAACACAGACTTCAATGGCTTTTCTCATTAGTCAGAGCCACGGTGCTGGCTAATTGGAGCCCTAACCTTCAGAGCTTCCGCTGGTGGGTCCGGGGGGGAGCGGGGGGGGGACTCCCCACACCCCTGGCTCCCAGCTTTTCTTCCCAGACCATCTTCTTTCAGCCGAGGCCTGGCCTGCAGGCGTGGCTGCGTCTCCCTCACCTCCTGCCTTCGCCAGAGCCTGGCTGAGGACCTGACACACAGTAGGGCTTCCGGTGAATGTCCCCCTGAGCGCAAGAAAGGCCCTTTCTCTGCCACCGGGCAAAGGCAACCAACGCGTGGAACATTCTGGGTCTGATGCAACCGCTTGGAAACTCGGTTCAGGTTAGAGCCAAAGTGACCAACCCAGAAAACCCGAGAATGGAAAATCTATTTTATCCCGGGCTTGACACAGGAAGAAAAAAAAACACACACACACAGGAGGTCAGAAAGCACGGTTTTCCAGGTTCCCATTCGCCAACGATCCAAATGACTTTTTTTTTTTAATGAGGCCTCATCGGTAAGCTCCCATTTTCAAGGAGGTCCCTGTGTTTGTCAGAGACCTCAACCCCTGCTGGGTGGTTGCACAACCCCTGGCTCCTGTTGGCCCGCGCCGCCTTGGCACGGCTCGCTTTTTTGCTGGTACTTGCTGCGGGCGAGATTTTTATGAGGCTTGATCCTTGTCTTGACTTCATTTGATCATTTCTACCTGCGAGGCAGCGAGCAGATGGAGGCGGACAGCGCCCCTCAGCCCAGGGTGGGGAAGCGCCCCAGATAAGCGATAAAGTGTGTATCGGGCACAGGATCTACAAGGAATGCAAACAGCCCTTGCGGGAGGCCTGCGTGCCCCGGCACGTTGCGTGAAGGAAGCGCCGGGCTTCAAGGGGCCGGGGCTGCAGCAGCTTGGGGGAGTAGGACTCAGCGTGCCAAAAATAAAAAATGAAAAATAAAGAATCCCCCTTCTGGTCTTTGGATCTGTAACGGGGTGCATTTGGGAGCAGCTGCTCTTTAGAATACGTGGTCCCCAACCGAATTCAGGGGCAGAGCTGAGGTTACAGAAAGACCCCAATGTTTCACCTTTTGTTCTTTTATTTTTTAAATATATATATCTATATATTTAAATATATTTTTATTGATTTCAGAGAGGAAGGGAGAGGGAGCGAGAGATAGAAACATCAATGATGAGAGAGAATCATTGATTGGCTGCCTCCTGCATGCCCCCTAATGGGGATCGAGCCCACAATCCAGGCATATGCCCTTGACCAGAATCGAACCTGGGACCCTTTAGTCCACGTATTGGTGCTCTATCCACTGAGCCACACCACCTAGGGCTATTTTTAAAAATATATTTTTATTGATTTCAGAGAGGAAGGGAGAGAGAGAAACATCAATGATGAGAGAGAATCATGGATCAGCTGTCTCCTGCACGCCCCCTACTGGGGATCAAGCCTACAACCTGGGTCTGTGCTCTGACCGGGAATCGAACCTGAAACCCTTCGGTGCACTGGACAATGCTGCAACCAACTGAGCCACACCGGCCAGGGCCATGATAAGAAACTCCCTAACGGCAGGCTCTTTGATGAAAGGGCCTGGGGCGGGAAACCTCACAGGCAGCTCTCGCTGGCATTTCCCGGCCCCACACGTGGTTTAAACGCTCTGGCCGTGTACATGCTTTTTTTTTTTTTCATTTCTCAAAAGCAGTTACCAGGATAGGAAGAGTATGGACCATATAAAATGTTTTTCTGAGTATTCCTTTTTCTTCCTCAAAATGCACACAATGTAAAAACACTATAAAAGCAAACTGCAAAAACATCGGAATGTAAAAGAGGCAAGGGATTATCGAATTCAACGGACAATTTAAAGCCTTTCTTTAAAATTATAGCCAAATCCGTTTCCAGCAAATTGGCACATACAGGTACATGAGCCTTCAGATAGGAGCAATGCCATGGAATAAATATGAATATGGTTACCATCCTTTTTCCTGTTAGTATTTTTGAGTGCCTACTATAAGCAAACAACATTGCCACCAATTCTATGAAGGAAGTAAAGATAGTTCAGATGTGGCCCTGGCCGGTGTGGCTCAGTGGATAGGCTGTCGGCCGGTGCACTGAAGGGTCTCGGGTATGATTCCTGATCAAGGGCACGACCCTGGGTTGCAGGTCCGATCCTTGGTGGGGTATGTGTAGGAGGCAACCAATGGATGCGTCTCTCTCCCATCGATGTTTCTCTCTCTCCCCCTCCCTCCCTCCCTTCCACTCTCTCTGACAAGCAATGCAAAGGATAGTTCAGATGTGGACTGAAGACAGATGTTAAGTCACCTGCCAGCGAGGGTGATGGATCTACATCAGGCTCCAGGGGAGTCTCTATAGGGGCCGGGGCAGGGTTGCATCCAGGGAGGCAAAAAAATCCACCTTCTAGAGAAAGCTTTAGGAGCAGGACAGCTCAGCAGGTCTCATGTCAGGTCACACATGACAGCCCAGTCCTCACCGCAACAGGTGCTAGAGCACCTGTCCGCATCGCAGCCACAGATTCCAGATCATGTCACAAAAAGGACCCGGGGCAGCTCTCTGGAAGTGGGGGGGGGGGGGGGGGGACGCGGTTGGGGTAACCACAGGGGCCCCACCTGCAGGTCACAGCTGTCCCAGGCCTCGGGAGAGCAGGCCGCTCACCACTAGCAGGTGCCACCTATGGCTGCCGGAGCCCAGAAGCCATGCCTTGCTCACCAGCTGCTGGGCATTCTGGGAAGCATGTGCTGTGGGTTGGTGGCTGCGGTGGGTGATGCTGGTGCTTCACATTTGGAGACCAGCCTGGAGGCGGGCTGCGGTCCCGGAAATTATAGCCACAGAACGGCCGTTTCTATCCCGCATGGAAACAGCGCCCCTTGACCCCGCCACATCTCCCATCAACGAACATTGTTTTTTTTAATCTCGAGAGGTGTGTTTATTTTCTTTGCTTATTTTTTAAAATATATTTTTATTGATTTCAGAGAAGAAGGGAGAGGAAGAGAGAGTTAGAAACATCAGTGATGAGAGAGAATCGTCAATCGGCTGCCTCCTGCACGCCCCCTGCTGGGGATGGCAACCGAGATACCTGCCCTTGACTGGAATCGAACCCAGGACCCTTCAGCCTGAGGGCTGATGCTCTATCCACTGAGACAAACCGGCCAGGGCAGCGATCTTAGGTCTGGGATTCTAGCTTACAGAGGTACTTGCACAGATACGTGCGTGCGGGGGGCAACCAATCCATGTGTCTCTCTCACATTGATGCCTCTCTCTCTCTCTCTTTCTCTCTCTCCCCCTCCCTTCCACTCTATCTAAAAGCCAATGGAAAATATCCTCAGGTGAGGATTAACAACAACACAAGATGTCTAACTCTGAAAGTAACTTGGCCACATACTGCCAAATGGCCTCCATCCGAGCGTTGGCCAATGTATCCTACTGGGAATGTGTGACAATGGCTGTTTTCCCAACAGAGTGTCCTTGAACTGCCAATTCCATCTCCTCAACTCCACAAGGCCGCCGGCTCAGCACGGGAGGCCGGGGCAGATTTCCTATTCGGTAGCCTGGGAACTCAGGGCTACTTCCTCCAGGCCAATTGCCTGCGAGGCCCGAGTCCTTCCAGATCCTGTGGGAGAGGAGCGCGATCCAGGCCAGCGCGGACATGGCGGGTCACGGAGCAGCAGGAAGCTGCGGCAAACACCCAGAGCTCCGTGCCTGACTCCGGGCTCCTAGCTGGGAGCCTGGGGCCAAAGACCCTCTTGGGATTCGTTTTTCTCATTTTTAGAAAGAATGTGTTTAACTAGGTATCTTATGTAAGTTCTCCTTCAGGGCAAACATGATATCATTTTATGCTTTAAAAAATGAGGACTGTGTGAGCTACACTGTTGAGAGTTTTAAAAAAACAACCTGGAAAAGTATTAGACACACGATAATCCAGAAAACATCTTAAGGCCAAATGCAACTCGTTAAAAAAATTCTAGCCCGGCCGGTGTGGCTCAGTGGTTGAGCGTCAACCTATGAATCCAGGTTCGATTCCTGGTCAGGGCACACGCCCGGGTTGTGGGTTTGATCCCCAGTGGGAGGCATGCGGGAGGCAGCCGATCAATGATTCTCATCATTGATATTTCTATCTCTCTCTTCCTCCCTCTCTGAAATCAATAATATATATATATTTCCACCACCAGATAGATATGTAACTCTATATATCTCTGGTGGTGGAATTTTCTTCCATGCGTTCCCCTGTCTTTTTCGATTTCTGTACAATGAATAACGTATTCCTTTTGTGATCTGAAAACAAGTATTTTGTGTGTTTTTCTTTTAAACACACTGGAAACTGCAAGAGAACCAAAAATAGAATGAAACAACCCAAATTTTATTGTCACCAGGAGACCAGAAGGAAGGCCCAACATCCCACACGTTGTGGAACGTTGTAGGATGTCAGGGGGTCAGGATCTCATATGACACATCTGACAGATGGACTCACCAGCCGCCCAGGGCCTCTCAGCAGCATCCGGGGACGGCGTTTCCATGATGACTCACGGGACGGTGCCAGCCAGCCCCGGATCCCGGCCGATTCCATCCCCGGCTCCAGCGCGGAGACGGCCTGACACTGCGGTTCTCATGCAATCCTGACACAGGCCTGGCCCTCCTCATAATGACGGCCTATTCAAGGCAGAAAGGGGAAGGAGGATGTGACTAATGACACTGGGAGGGAGTTTGGGAACGCGACCAAAAATTACAGTGACTTGCTGGTCGGGACGCGCTGGCTAGGAACAGAGCCGTGTGTTCACAAACCCGAGAGGGTGTGGCCTGGCCGAGGGACCAGAGGCGAAAATAAATTGGTCAACGGTGAGTGATGGGACTTGAGACTCAGGATGGGGCACTGGCTGGTGTCGCGCAGTGGTTAGAGCACCGGCCTGCAAACCTGAGGGATGCAGGTTCGATTCCCGGTCAAGGGGATGTACCTGGGTGGCAGGTCCGATGCCCAGGACCTGTTGGGTACAGGTGCGAGGCAACCAATCGATGTGTCTCTCTCACATCAATGCTTCCTCTCTCCTCTCTCTCTCTCTCTCTCTGCCTCCCCTCTCCCTTCTACTCTCTCTAAAAATCAATGAAAAAATATCCTCAGCTGAAACCGGTTTGACTCAGTGGATAGAGCATCAGCCTGCGGACTGAAGGGTCCCAGGTTCGATTCCGGTCAAGGGCATGTACCTTGGTTGCGGGCACATCCCCGGTACGGGGTGTGCAGGAGGCAGCTGGTCGATGTTTCTCTCTCATCGATGTTTCTAGCTCTCTATCCCTCTCCCTTCCTCTCTGTAAAAAATCAATAAAATATATTTTAAAAAACATATCCTCACTCCTCAGGTGAGGATAAAAAATAAAAATAAAACAAGTAACACATCATAGCCAAGTGATGTTTATCCCAGGAATACAACTTTCATGTAACATTTGAAAATCAAACAATGGAATTCTCCATGTGGACAGATTGAAAGAGAGAGAAAAAAAAACACCACTCATATAATCTCAATAGAAAAGGCATTTGATAAACAATTCTACATCCATTTATGCTGCAAACTCCCAGTAAACTAGGATTAGGAGGAAAATGTTTTAACCTGATAAAGAACACTTATGAAAACTCTACAGCTAATACATTGAATCGTGAAGACTGAATTCTTACACTTAAGATCAGTGTGTTGGGGCGGGGTTGCAGGGGGGGGGGGAGGGAGATGGAGTATTACATTAAGACTATGCAGATGACCACCTGCTGAAGGAGGAGGCACAAGCCACACCCCTGGGGTAGGCAGGTATAGCTCCCTCAGCAACCAGCCCCCATTTTGGGCAAATGAAGAGCCCGGAGCTGTTTTGGTTAAATCTGTTTCAGGCCTCTCTTCTAGCATCCCAGGAAGGGTCCGTAGATCAAACCTAGTTATGCCTCTACATTTCTTTTTTCTTTTTAAAATATTTTTGTAATTGGTTTTAGAGAGAGAGAGAGGCGGGGAGAGAGAGAGAGAGAGAGAGAGAGAGAGAGAGAGAGAGAGAGAGAGAAACTTCTATGATGAGAGAGAATCATGGATCGGCTGCCTCCTGCACGCCCGCTCCTGGGAATCGAGCCTGCAATCTGGGCATGTGCCATGACCGGGAATCAAACCGGTGACCTCTTGGTTCATGGGTTGACACTCAAACCGCTGAGCCACGCCGGCTGGGCGCCCCTACATTTCTTTTAACCCATACTCTGTTGTGTTACGCCACGCGTTGTAAGAACTGAATTAGTTGTGGAGTGGGCTGCCCCAGGTCCCACATGGGATCGCTTGCTGGGGGCACTGTGGGAGTTCGTCCTCTGCCCCTTGTCTGTCCTGTGAACTGAGACGAGAGCTGAAAGTGTGATCGGTTTGCATTGGTTTTGTTTTGTTTTGTTGTTGTTTTTTCCACTTTGGCAAGAATCCCTCATAGGCAGGGCCGTGTCGCTTCTCCTGCATCCAGTCAAGGGGTACATGCCGTGTTTGGCTGTCTCAGTGTTGGCAATGCGGAGATTGATGGATGTACTTAGGTATTTTCTGCCTGATTCATCTTTCATAAAGTTCCTCATCAATATTTTATCTCGTGACTTAGGCAGCCATTGACAATCATTGCGGGATATATCCAGAGCCTCAGAAACAGCCAGATCCTCTGAGTCCAAAGGCTATTTCTAGAAAAGTAGACTAAGGGGGGGATAATATTATACGTAACAGAACTCTGGGAACAAAGATGTTTCTGGCAGCATTATTGAAGTAGAAAAGAAGAAGGAGGAGGAAGAGGGAAAGGATGAGGAGGGGGGAGGAGGAGGAAGAAGAAAGAGAAAGAAAAAGAGAGAGAGAGAAAGAAAGAAAAGTAAAAAGAAGCAAGCTGGCAATCCAAAAATATAGCTATATGGTTAACTAAATGGCTGTGAATCCCATAATGGAAGAAAACAGGTATAGGATTGTGAGTCCTTTCGGGTTCTTTGTTCTTTATCATAATTTCCAATTTAAAAAAATAAATATATACACTACTTTTATCATTTTTTAAAAGTTATTACAAAGAGTTCTTAGCCAGATGGCCTGCTACAGCAAAAATCTGGCTATTTGAAAGTAAAAGTGAATGAAAAACATTTTTTTCTAAGGTTATTTCTGGATCTAAAACTTCCTGATTCTCTGTTCCCTCTAGTTAGCTACAACTCAGAGTCCTGCAATGCACATTTTTCTTTCAGGCACCAGTACTTTGAGGGCAAAGTATTAAGAGTATCTCTGAGGGGGTGGGGAGAGAAGAGGGTGCTAATACAAGGTGACAGGAGAAGATCTGACTTTGGGGGGTGGGCGCACAAAGCAATATACAGATCTTGTAACACAGAAACCCACACCTGAAACCTATATGTTCATGCGGACCAATGTCACCCCAATCTAATAAATAAATATTAAAATATAAATTAAAAAAAGTTTCTCTAATGTGTATAAAGGATCATTTTGGTAATATGAATAAGACAGTGAGATCTTAGAATGAAAATGAGAGATATCTTATTTCTTTTGCCATTCACCTAAGACAAAGCTCTAACTTTCTATTGTTATTATTATTAAAAGAAAAAGAGCAAATACAGTGATTCTAATCCCTATTAGAATTACTGCCTTCCTTTAAAACAAGCATTTTGGTTTTTTACGATCTTGTAAAAAATGCATAGATAACCTACCTATATACATAATTTCAAAAAAGTTAGTATGCTTTAAATATAACATAAAGAAGAAAGCAGAGCCTGGCTGGCATGGCTCAGTGGTTGAGCATCGACCCATGAACCAGGAGGTCACGGTTCTATTCCTGGTCAGGGCACATGTCCGGGTTGCAGGCTCGATCCCCAGTGTATGGCGTGCAGGAGGCAGCAGATCCATAATTCTCTCTCATCATGGATGTTTCTATCTCTATCCCTCTTTCTTCCTCTCTGAGATCAATAAAAATATTTTTTTTAAAAAAAGAAGAAATTACATTATAATACACGAACAAATCAGGGTGCTTGTTTGTTTGTTTGCATCAACACATACCATCACACTTTCATACACAGCCTGATCCAGGCGTGTTCTATTGAGGGTTCAAATACCCTGAGCAGCGTTGCTAATGGAGATGTTGCAAAGGGGAACGATTCTCCATGGAGTTGCAAACAAAATGCATTCGGGTCTTTTCTGAGTGTGTGCGCTAATTGCATTCCTGCACCATTCAGTGCCCATTAAAAGGTGCGAATGGTCCTTTCTGGTCAGATGTAAAACACAGTGTTATGAATGCAGATCATTACAGATTCCCCCCTAACAACAATGTCTGGCAGGATCTTCTGAAGTTGTGTGTCCCCCCCACACCCAGGCCTTGTCTAGTGCCCTTGCCCTTGGCCTTGCCCTCTACATGCCGGTAGTGTCTTCCCAGTTAGAGTGATGACCCCACCATCGTATTTCCAGAGCCTCCCATTGTGAACACCATCTACTATGCACCAGGCACTCCCCTAAATTCTCTTTTTTTTTTAAAAAAAAAAATATATATTTTATTGATTTTTTACAGAGAGGAAGGGAGTGGGAAAGAGAGTTAGAAACATCGATGAGAGAGAAACATCGATCAGCTGCCTCCTGCACACCTCCTACTGGGGATGTGCCCTCAACCAAGGTACATGCCCTTGACCGGAATCGAACCTGGGACCCTTCAGTCCGAAGGCCGACGCTCTATCCACTGAGCCAAACCAGCTAGGGCTCCACTAAATTCTCTATAAATATCCTTGACGATTTATTTATTATCCCCCCATCCAACAAGCATCACAGACCCTCTTACATGCTAGGTACCGGGCTGGGCTTTGTATATACAGTTGTGAACAAGATAGTCAATGAGCTCAAGTGTTGAGCATCGACCAGGAACCCGGAGGTCACCGGTTCAATTCCCGGTCAGGGCACATGCCTGGGTTGTGGGCTCGATCCCCAGTTTGGGGCTTGCGGATGGCAGCCAATGAATGATTCTCTCCCATCATTGATGTTATATCTCTTTCCCTCTCCCTTCCTCTATGAAATTAATAAAAATATATTTAAAAAAATAAGGATCTGAGAATTTTGTAGTAAAAGGGAAATCATTTGTCCTCACCTTAAAGTTGGAAAAAAAAAGACTCAGAGAAATTAAAGCCCTTGAATTGAGGCACAAAATCCCCACACGGAGAAAACAGTTGCTGTTCTAGAAGGAAGCCCCTGACATCCTATTTTCAGAGGCTCTGAAAGAGTTGTGGACTACACCGTCGGATGGGTAACTGAGTCGTCTTTCTGTGCCTGGGGCAAGTTCTGACTGCCCCTCCAATTTGCCCGCCTAATTTGCCAAGCCCTGGGCAAACCAACCTGCAATTAGAGTTGTATTTTTAAATTGTCTAAGTTTTATGTGGCACTCCCCTCCCCCCCCCCCCCCCCCCCCGCCCCATTGCACAGTCTCGCCAAAATGCTGTTATTTGCACAGAGGAAATCCAAAGAGTGGGTTTAAAATTACAAGTCACATTCTAAGTCAGAAAAAGGAAGTGGGTTCTCCGGGGGCCACCTCCGGGCTGGAGGCTATGCAGTTGTCCCAACCTCAGGACGCCACAACGCCCAGCACCTGGGACAGCCAGGTGCCCCTGAAACGGAGGAGTCCTGCTTCTGGTTTTTTCCGAGGGCAGGCTTTTTGGTTGGGGCTGATGGAGAGGAAGTTTGGTCCCCAGCTCCACATCATTTGAATGTCAGAAATAGCCTGGCCGGCGTGGCTCAGGGGTTGAGCATCTACCTATGAACCAGGAGGTCACGGTTTGATTCCGGGTCAGGGCACATACCCAGGATCCCCAGTAGGGGGCGTGCAGGAGGCAGCCAATCCATGATTCTCTCTCATCATTGATGTCTCTCTCTCTCTCTCTCTCCTTCTCCCTTCCTCTCTGAAATCAATAAAAAATATATTAAAAAAATGAATGTCAGAAATAGTCTCATTGCCTTCACTGGTGCAACGTCCCTGACCCACCCCCACGGCAGCGCATGACATTTTATCTGTTCTAGAAACGACAGGAGACAGATCCCTCTGGGATTCACGTGCCTCTGCTGGGATTTTCACACCATTCGCCATGTTAACATGAAGCAACAGCTGGGTTGAAGACAGCTGATAAAAATAGCAACCTCACCCTGCAAGCTAACTGCATGGAACAGAGGGGAACCAAGTTTTTAATGACTACTTTTATCTTTTTCTTTTTAAATATTATTTTATAGTTGACAGTATTACAGATGTCTCCCATTTCCCCTTCTTTCCTCCCCTCCTCTCAGCCCCCATCCCCCACCCCAAGGTGATTACTTTTTCTGAGTCTAGAGCTGTGTTGTTATGTTGGTTGTTTTTTTAAAATATGTTTTTATTGATTTCAGAGGAGAAGGGAGAGGGAGGGAGGGATAGACACATCAATGATGAGAGAGACTCATGGATGGGCTGCCTCCTGCACGCCCTCTACTGGGGCTTGAGCCCGCAACCAGGGCATATGCCCTGACGGGGAATCGAACCGCGACCTACTGGTTCATAGGTCGATGCTCAGCCACTGAGCCACGCTGGTCAGGCTATGTTGTTTTTGTTTAAAACATCTGCTTTTTCAGAAAGAGCAAAGTGAGTTTATCTTCCCACTACGAGATGTCTAGGAGAAGGTGGAGAGAGGCGGGCCTGCTCCCCACTTGTGGGCATCTGGCGCTCCCTGCTCCCCACTTGCGGGCAGCTGGCGCTCCTAACTGTTCACTGGTAGCTCAGGGGGCCTGGCAGGGTGGCCTCTGGACTGCTGAGTTCACGGTGGGGACGCCGGTCTTCAAGGTTGTTCTGTGTTCCTGCAGGAACTTCCTGCTCTTACTCCATCTTTCCATCCATTAGCGTGGAGCTTGCAATTGAACATTCTGACATAACATAGCTGAGATGCTTGGCAGCCGCGCTAACCAGATTCAAGCGTTCCCTCCAGACGATGCTGAATTTTCATATCCTTGTGAATGCTTGCCACCTTCTTTTAATAACTTGAAAAAACAAGCTTCTCTCGGGAACTGTGTGGCTCCAATCTTTCCCCGAGCCCAGCACTCACTGCGTTTAGAAGGATGTGAGGTGTGTGTGTATTTATAGAGTCCTGGGTGTACCTAGGTGGGTTAGACTTCAACCTCTAACTTATAAAAAGGCAGCGATGTGAATGGATCTTAGAGAGATGTTATTGGAAGTCTAGTATTTTCTTCATCAGATCTTATTTTTCTCCTTCTAAGCTATTTGGTCATGTCACCACAAAATTCAATTTCTTTAAAAAGGGTATATTCACTAACTCTGAGCTGTGGGGTTTGAAAATAAGACTTTTAACCAAAAAAAAAAAGTAGAAAATTTACAAAGGGGAGGTGGTAAAGTGAGGGTTTCCTTCCTTCCTTTCCTCCATAGTGAAAAAAAAAAAGTCTTACTATTTACAGTTATCTTAGGAGAAAAAATTTTAATGGAAAATTAGTTTAAACTTCTAGCTACTTAGACAACTGGAACTTTTAACCATTCATTTTTAAATATATATTTTATTGATTTTTTTACAGAGAGGAAGGGAGAGGGATAGAGAGTTAGAAACATCGATGAGAGAGAAACATCGATCAGCTGCCTCCTGCACACCCCCTACTGGGATGTGCCCACAACCAAGGTACATGCCCTTGACTGGAATCGAACCTGGGACCCTTGAATCCGCAGTCTGACTCTCTATCCACTGAGCCAAACCAGTTAGGGCTAACCATTCTTGTTAAGATGGGGGGAAAAAAAAAGGGAGAGTGCCAAATGCAATGAGAGAAAGAATCATTGATGGGCTGCCTCCTGCACACCCCACACTGGGGATGGAGGCTGCATCCTGGCTGGGCATGTGCCCTGACCGGGAATCGAACCGTGACCTCCTGGTTCATAGGTCAACGTTCAACCACTGAGCACTCTGGCGGGGCTCTCCTGTGTTTTATCTTGGCCTCTCTGTGTGGTTGGCTTCTCTGTCCGGACCGCTTCTCCAGGCGGCAGCAAAGGGGTGTCTGGCCTCAGGGTGCCCTGCCCTTCAGCTTCTAGAACAGAGAGGGGGTTCTCCAATTCCTCCCCTCAGGGCCACCTCTCCAGTTTGAAAAGTCATGTGCCCACTCCCTGAGCCAATCCCTGTAGCCAGAGGCCGATGAAGCACTGTGATTGGCCCAGATTTGGTCACGTGCCCACCCCCCTGGCCAATCCCCGCAGCCAGGGTCAGGTGAGGCACTATGATTGGCTCAGCTTTGGCCACGGTCCCATCTATGAAGAAGGAGTGTGACAGAGCCTTCTACCCAGCGCAGGGCAGGCACATGTGCTGGGCAGGTGTGAACAGTATAGGTGTGCTGTGCTGTCCACATCTTTTTGTCGTGGTCTGGCATGGACTTGATCCATCAGAACTCAGCTGAAAACAGCCAGGTTCTCCCCTATTGAGGGGCATTTTAAGATCTCAGCAGGGGGAGGCCATTTGCATCAAGTACATAAATTACATCATTCATTTGATTTGTTTTGATTTCGTGTTTCATTTCACTTGAAATTTCAAATAATATTGAAGAAGGAAGGGCACACACTGTTTACATTGATCTAAACGGGGCACAGACTAGAAATGTTTCAGAAACAGCATTTCAACGTGAGCTTCTCCCACCGTCTCAGTAGCAGTGGCATCTACTCCTGTTTGGACAGAGGCTGAGTGGATCTCGTTCTCTGTGGGGTGAATGGAAGGTCTGATCTAAAACGGTCAGGACCGCCGAAACCGGTTTGGCTCAGTGGACAGAGCGTCAGCCTGAGGACTGGAAGGTCCCAGGTTCGATTCTGGTCAGGGCATGTACCTTGGTTGCGGGCACATCCCAAGTAGGGGGTGAGCAGGAGGCAGCTGATCAATGTTTCTCTCTCATCGATGTTTCTAACTCTCTATCCCTCTCCTTTCCTCTCTGTAAAAAATCAATAAAATATATTTTAAAAATAAATAAATAAATAAAATGGTCAGGGCCGCCTGCGTGGCTGTGTGGTGCAGCACTGCCCTATGAACCAAGAGGTCACGGTTCGATTCCTGATCAGGGCACATGCCCGGGTTTCGGGCTCGATTCCCAATAGGGGGTGTGCAGGAGGCAGCTGATCCATGATTCTCTCTCATCATGGATGGTTTTCCTTTTCTCTCTCTCTCCCTCTTCCTGCCTCTCTGAGATCAATAAAAACATATTAAAAATAAATAAATAAAATGGTCAGCCACAATCAGAGCGAGGGAGGGAGAGGGGAGGAACCGCCCAGGTACTGAGAGGCTCCTGTGCATCATGCACATCCCGTTGTGGCCCCATTTGGTCCCCTGGCATCCCAGTGGGGGGCAGCCCCCCGGGCTCCTTGTCATAGACGCACCCCCCGCCTGAAGGCGAGCATCTCGGCAGCCTGCTCCGCCTCTCTCCCACGGTGCCTCCAAGCTTGCTGCGTGGCTAGCAGTCCACCGCGTGAGCGTCCGAGTGCAGAGAGGATTGATGAGATGGTGTTGGCAGAGCTGAGCGTGATGAAGACACGCCTCGGGGTTCTGAGGCCTTATTAGGATACCGAGCGTCCTCTCCATCCGGGAAAACGGGTTGTGCTGCAGCCCTGAAGGACGACCAGCCTGTTTCCGTTTCCTGCCCAGAGCTGGCTCTCAGCACAAAGCCGTGGGGTCACGTGAGGGGAGGGCTGGCTGGGGGACCCCAGGCAAGACCCCTCTCGGGCCTGTCCGGATGCTGCTGAGCGGCGGGGCTTTCGTGAGGCGCAGAGAATGACCACGGAAAGCGCCTGGCCCCGTGCCTGGCCCGCAGGACGCAGGACGGGCCGAATGCGTGCAGCTCGTGCTTTAAAGGGAAGCGCGAACATCTGCCAACGTGTTTCCATCTTATTTATTTATTTCTCTATTTCTACCCTTCGCTCGGAGGCCTCGCTCTGCTCAGCTCTCTAGACGCCGGCCAAGCTAAATTCACGCTTTCATCTTCGGGCCCCTGCAGCTGGCAGCCGCCCCGCGGGGCCTGGAGGCGCTGGAGTTGAGGCTCAGCCCCGTCCTGGGCCATCCGGGCTGTCCTCGGCCGGGGGCCCCTTCGCCCGCTTGCACGTGAGACCGCCCCGGGCTGTGTCTCTGGTCCAGCAGAGGCCACGGTTCTCTGCAGGCAAAGGGAGGTCAGTGGGGAGGCCCTGGGCGCTGCTCACAGTGGAAACACACACAAAAACATCTTCCTGGGAGAGTGAAGGAAGGAGCCGCGGACATTCAAAATGATTCTCTCTGCTGGGCAGAAGTTGACCCAAGTGTGCCCCCTCGGGCTCCGCTAGATGTATGTGACCCATCTACTAATAGCAGCACCCTGAATGCTCTCCCCAGGTTTCTTAGACGGCGCTTCTCAGATTCTGACATGAATGCGAGTCCCGGGGGCTTTTTAAGATGCAGATTCCAGCTGGTGGGCCGGAGATGCCCAGGATGCTGCCTGGGGACCAGGCTCTGAGGAGCCAGGCTCCCAGGCATCCTTCAGCAAACTTCTTGTCATGCCATCTGTTTCATCATTTAGCCAATACTTTTCTTTAAACTGGCCTTCCTGTTAACTTCGATGTATGGATAGTACCATGAAACTTCAGCTTTGAGGGGTGATTTTTGTTTGTTTTAATACACTTGAGCTGGAAATTTCTACCCAGTCCCAGTGAGTCTGGCCATTCTGTCTCTTCCTGGGACCCCCTTCCCCATGCAGGACCCCACGTTCCCAGTGAGCATCTCCCAAGTCTTTCTGGGAGCTTGCTCCTTAGAGCGTCAGACTTGGTTCTGTTTCCTAATATCAGTCACTCACAGTTGAGTGTGACTTATTCGGAGGACAAACTTTCGGCCCCTCTGTTCTATGGTGGTGGGAATGAGGGGGTCCAAGGGAACCCCGAGACGGAAAAGCCTCAGAAAGGGGAGGCTGAGGGTGCCAAGGACAAGCTCGGTGGGATCCCTTCCTCCTAGGAAGAAACTGCCATGCCCAGTCTCCCTTCCACGTGTCGACTGCCTTTTCTCAGGTTGCTGCGTTTCTGGCTGTGATTTATTGTGCAAACAAATCAAACGTCTTCCCAGCTCGTCTGTAGATCTCTCCTGGGCTGCGTTCACGCTCTCTCTTACTCCATTTGCCATCCGGTGATCGCAGCAGACCCAGGCTTTTGGTGCCCACCCACGGACAAACCTGCAAACATCCCACCGGCGTTGGCATGAAGGCTCCGAAGAAGCGTGAATCTTAATTTTCACGAGCAACAAGCACCTGCAATGGCACCCAGATCGGCATTTCGGTCCTCGTCGTGCCGCCGGCTTGACTGATGAACATGACCGGCCTGGGAAAGAATTTGCCGAGCAGGTCCTCTCTCTATAGGGTTTCTGACACGACGCATGTTCGTTCGGCTGGTTTTGCAAATAAAAAGATTAGGTCGGTGATAACGTTCCGGTGCTTCCTGTTGGCTTGGCCTTCCACACCCAGACAGGCTGTGTCTAAAAGCAATCGCAGCCCATTGGCCAGCGACTGCGGAGTCCTGGGCACGGCGCGGAGGCGGGTCGCTGTGCTGGGGCCTGGGAGAGTGACATTTACGTTCCCGAGCAGGATGTGATTTCCAGCTGAAAGGCCTGGGCGCTCGCCCAGCCTTTGCTCTGGCCCCGGCTGTGTGGTAAATGCAACTGACATCTCTCTCTCTTTTTAAAAATCCTCACCGGAGGGTCTTTTTCCCATTGGTTTTTAGAGAAAGTAGAAGGGAGGGGGAGAGACACAGAGAGAGAAACATCGATGTGAGAGAGACACATCAATTAGTTGCCTTCCACACACACCCAGACCCGGGCTGGGGATCGAGCCTGCAACTGAGGTACATGCCCTTGACCAGAATCGAATGTGAGACCCTCAGTCACGGGCTACTGCTCTATCCACTGAGCCACACGGGCTACGGCTGCTCCTGTCACACCTCTGCTCACCCTCCCCAAGGCCAAGTATCTTTGTCCCCTGGGCCTCCCGCCTGCCTGCTGGCCCCCATTCGTGGGCGGAGCTTCTGAGAGGATGGAGGGCCTTCTCAGCCCAGCCCTGGTGTGCTTCCTGTGTGCGAGGAGGAGCCTGGCCACCTGCCTTGGCTCCCCGGCATCTTTCTTTGGAGAACTGCCAATTGCGTGCGTCTGCGAGGAGCAAACACGACCTCCTCCATAGGCGCTGTGATGGTCAGAGACCTCCTTTCCCAGACTGCCTTGCAGCTGGGGCTCCGAGCAGGGCCTCGCCTCTGCCAGGCCCGTGCACCAGCTCAGTGCCGGGAGGAAGGGCCGTGGTGACCACAGCGGCGCTGGCGGCCGCCCCTCCCTGCCTCCCATCAGAGGGTGGTGGCGCTCAGCGCAGGGCAGTGCCGGGACTTCCCCCACGGCCCGGATCTGGTGTGGGTTGACTTGCTGCTGCTCAGAGGGGGGCTTTGAACTTGCCCTCGAGGCCGCCACGTGATGCTGTTAGTTGCCCGATGTTCTTTGAAGAGCCCCCTTTTCTTGTAACCGAGCGGAGTTGGTTTCTGTTGTTGGCTACGCAGAACTTGATTGCAGAAAGCATCTGTTTCCGTCCACCCGACGGGATAGCTATCCCCTGTCCCTGAGGTTTCTTTTCTTTAAACTATTGTCTTTGTTGGCCTGCAGCCTCTTCACAAAAGTGAAGGGAAAAGCATTTGAATTTCTAAGTGGATTTTTTTTTTTACAGTAACAGTACTCTGTAATAAGCCACGTCTTGCCTGGCTGGTGTGGCTCAGTGGTTGAGCATCGACCTATGAAGCAGGAGGTCACGGTTCGATTCCCGGTCAGGGCACAGGCCCAGGTTGTGGGCTCGATCCCCAGTGTAGGAGGCAGCCGACTCATGATTGTCTCTCATCATTGATGTTTCTATCTCTCTCTCCCTCTCCTTTCCTCTCTGAAATCAATAGAAATATACACTGAGTGGCCAGATTATTATGATCTCTGAACACATAATAATCTGGCCACTCAGTGTGAGTGTGTGTGTATTGGAGGCCCGGTGCATGAATTTGTGCATGGGTGGGGTCCGGCCAGCCTGGCCAGGGGGAGGGGACATGGGCGGTTGGCCGGCCTGCCTGCTGGTCAAACTCCTGGTCAAGGGGACAATTTGCATATGAGCCTTTTATTAGATAGGATATACACTGAGTGGCCAGATTACTATGCATTCAGAGATCATCATAATCTGGCCACTCAGTGTATTTTAAAAATGAAACCAGACTGAGCACTGCGGCTTGGGGGCTGACCAGATGTGTGATGTTATGACCGCTCCAGGCCCCGACTTCCTCTTTGAGGAGCCGATGGGCTGCCTGCGTGAGCCCTGCCTGCCACCCCGTCTGCCGCTGTGACTCTGGGCTTGCTTCCAGGTGGCTCCCGCAGGGGCTTTTGAAAGGAGGCCTCGGTTTCTCCTCGCGTAGACTCACAACATGGCGGCTGGCTTCCCCCAGAGCGAGCGACTCAAGAGAGAGGGGCACTGTGCCTTATTTTATCGGTCACACCGACCAATACATGGTGGGAGGAAACTACACAAGAGCATGGATACTCAGAGGTGGGTGGGGATCACCGATGGCCATCTTGGAGGCGGCCTATCATGTTGCTCCCAGTCCCAAGTTGGTTAGGCTAACCAAGAGGTCACTGGTTCGATTCCAGGACAGGGCACATGCCTGGGTTGTGGGCTCGATCACCAGTAGAGGACGTACAGGAGGCAGCCGATCAATGATGTTGCTCTCATCAAAGTTCCTCTCTCTCTATCCCTCTCCCTTCCTCTAAAAACCAATAAACACATACCAGAAAAAGATGAATACCTTGAATTCTATGCATGTGCTTGCTTTTCTTCTCCTTCTCGGTGGCTTTCCCTTATTTAGCCTCGGTTTCCGTCACTTTCAGGGGTGGTAGCTGGGAAGAAGGAGAGAGGAGACGGTGGAGTGAAGACGGCCCAGCTTCAGACACCCAAACCAGCTCAGAAACCAGAGGGTAGGAGCCAAGTGTTCAAGGGAAAGATCAGGCCATGGAGAGGGGAGAGGTTTTCCTCATCTCAAACTCCAGGAGGAGGAGCATGGAAGCGTTACTGTCCCCCATCAAGTGCGGATGGACGGGCCACAAGGCCTCAGGGGAGTCCCCATCCCACAGGGCTGGGGGTGGGCACAGGGATTGGAGATGTTTGCAGCGGTTACATGGGCACATACAATGATCAACCCTCATCAACCTGACCACCTTATACCTCGATTTATTATACCTGAATGTTAAAAAGAAAGAATACTAAACATACTCTTTTCTCAGAGTTTCGGTCTAAAGCAGATTAGCCTGCCCGGCCGGCGTGGCTCAGGGGTTAAGCTTCAACCTATGAACCAGGAGGTCACGGTTCGATTCCCGGTCAGGGCACAGGCCCGGGTTGTAGGCTCAGTCCCCAGTGCGGGGCGTGCAGGAGGCAGCTGATCCATGATTCTCTCATCATGGATGTTTCTCTCTCTCTCTGTCCCTCTCCCTTCCTCTCTGAAGTCAACAAAAATACATTTAAAAAAAATAAAAATACTGATTAGCATAGCACAGAATTAACAGGCAAGTCCCAGAGGCTCTGCACCTTCACACACACACACACACACACACACACACTCACACACACACACACACTCCTCTATAACTAGGGAGTGACCCACAGTGCGCCCTCTCTCACCAGGAGCCTGCAGGATCCCCCCACTGCCACCCCACCCCCAACGGTCTCTAACTGCACTCAAGTCATCTCCGGTTCTAAACCTCAGTGCACCCTAAATCATAGTTTGTGTGTGCGTTTTTTCAGCAAAATACGGATGCTTTGGAAACCACTTTCCCCTCTCAAGGCCTCCTCCTTCCTCGTTAGCTCCGGGCCGGCCAAGCTGCTTCATCAATAATGCAGCTCCCTCTCTCATCTCAATTATAAATGTGGACGGCTCCTGGTTGGGAAGGACCGGCGCGGCCCCTTTGGGGTTGCTTCCTCGTTCCCCCAGTCCGGCCAGCGGCCACCCTCCCCCGGCCCTGGAGGCAGGGCCGCCCCGGCCCTCCACACAGCAGGCTGTGTCCTGGGCTCTGTCACTTTAAAGCCCCCTCAGTCCTGCTGCCTCTCTCTGCCCAAAGCAGACGTGGCTGCCCCGCTCTCTCCTGCAGCCTGTGGGTCTGTGTGGGAGGCGCCCCCAGGCAGCAGCCTTCTACACAGGATCCTGCGCACCATGTCACCAGCCCCAGGGGATGGAAGTAGCTGACGTCAGCGTCCAAATCTCAATGGCTCTGAGTCCCTGCCTACTTTCCTGCAGGGACTCGAAGGCTCACACTCTCCAAATATTTACCAGTTGGCACCAGTCAGACCCCAGGGTGGCTCCCCGCCCCATGCTAGAAAAACTAGATGTCCATAAAGCCAGGCCCGGCCCATGTGGCTGAGTGGCTGAGCATTGAACCATGAACCAAGAGGTCGCTGGTTTGATTCCCGGTCAGGGCACGTGCCCAGGTTGCGGACTCAATCTTCAGTAGTGGGTGTGCAGGAGGCAGGCCATCGATGATTCTCTCTCATCGCTGAAGTTTCTATCTCTCTCTCTCTCTCCCTCTCCCTTTCTCTCTCTCAATGCTGGCCCTGTTCCCCATCATCCAACTCTGCTGGTGGCCTCGGTGAGGCTGGGCCTACCTGGGGCTGGAGGCTGGGCGCTTGCCGTCCTTCCTGCAGGGAAACGTTCTCCCCTGGGCCTCTGGAAGGAACCAGTCCTGGCGACACCTTGATTTCAGTGCAGGGGGACCCACAGCAGATTTCTGACCTCCGGAACTGAAACATAAAACCTGTGTGTTCTTTTAAAGCCACTGAGCTGGCGGTCATTTGTTATAGCGGCAAAAGGAAACTAATACACTCTAGAAGTCGGCAGACTATGGAATGGCATCTTTCCCGTCCTGGATGAGATGAAGGGCAAGGTGCTATAATAACTAAATCAATCAATGAACTGCCCCTTGGGTCACCAGGCCCCTTACCTCTCGCTCTGCATCCTTAAAGCTCAGGGGTCCCAGCATCTCGCCACAGGGAGACCCTCCGGTGCAAACTCTGATACCTCAGCCAATCTTAGAGACAGACTCAATTCAAATCTCTCCAGCAACCCCACCACTCCGAACACATGGTTAATGAGAACATGCGAGAACACCTAAAGTTAATGAATGAGTCGTTCTCTCTTCACATGTCCTTGCCCGTGATCTCCTGGTTCAGCACAGGGAGACTATGGATTCCAAAGAGAAAGAGACCATGTCCATTCCTTGGCATCCAGGACAGGCCCCTGAGGTCCATGCCACAAAACACAGTGAGGTGCTTGGTGGCAAGAGCCCGGCACTTCTGAGAAAAAGGTCTTCTCAGCTCCGAAAGCATCTTGTTCCACATCAATAACCAAAGCCAGGCTCGGGTTGCTCGCTCAATCCCTAGTACAGAGCATGCGGGAGGCAGCCGATCCATGATTCTCTCTCATCATGGATGCTTCTATCTCTCTCTCTCCCTCTTCCTTCCTCTCTGAAGTCAATAAAAAAATATTTTTAAGAAGGGGGTGGGAAAAATGTAGACACCGACACACAGAGAGAGGGACAACGGTGTAGAGACCCAGGGAGAAGAGGGCCGTCTACAAGCCGAGGAGAGAGGACTGGCACAGGTCACGCCCTCAAACAAACCAACTGTGCTTCTAGCTTGCCTTTGAACTTTTACCCTCCAGGACGGTGAGACAATACAGTCCTGTTGTGTTCTTTGTTTGTTTGTTTGTTTGTTTTTAATGTTTTTTATTGATTTTAGAGAGAGGAGCAGGGAGAGAGATAGGAACATCGATTGGCTGCCTCCTTCATGCCCCCTGCTGGGAATCAACCCTACAACCCAAGCATGTGCCCTGACCGGGAATCGAACCAGGGATCTTTGGGTGTATGGGATGGCACCCAACCCACTGAGCCACACTGGCCGGGCAGTTCTGCTGGGTTCTGAGCCGCTCGGTTTGTGGCACTTTGGTATGGCAGCCCTAGAAGACAAATGCAGTTGTTACATAAGAAGTCTCACTATGCCGAGGCCTCCACGCTGTAAGATCTCCAAAGCCACACAGACATGTGCTGGTGACAGTCGCCACTGGCAGCCAGCATCAGCCACCAGACACGTGAGTGAGGACATCTCCAGATGAGTCCAGCCACCAGCGACAGACCACCGCGTCTCTCAGTGTCCCCAGACATCACGGAGCAAGCGGACCCCTCTGTACCCTGCCGACGCCCGGAGTCTGGGAGCATGCTCAGTGAGGTTCCTCACGCAGGCTCCGAGGCTCCACGCAGCAGTGCTCATGGAGATGGTGTCCCGGCCGTGCGGGCCAGCGTTGGGGCTCCGTGCCCCCGAAGGCAGGTCTGCTCCGCGTGCAAGCTCAGCAGCCTTGGTGTCTCCGGGGGTGTCTGGCCGGGAGGATCTTTGCTGAGTCTTGTCTTCAAGCAAGCAGGGCTGGCCCACGCGGCCGGGCTCTGGCTGACCCGTGAGGAGGACTGTCTGGCCTCTGAGGAAGCCAGCCACCCTCACTCAGCCTTTTCTTCCGGCCTCTAGGGCAGGCCAGGCTCCCAGAAGCAGCCGCCCAGTCTGATCACTTCGCAGAGGGCTCTGAGCTTACTTGTTCCCACGGTCGTTTTGCTAATAGCTTTGTGCACCAAGAGTGCTGCTGAGAGGCAGAATATAATCGGGGGGTGTCCTGGGTTTAAATTCTGGCTGTGCAGCCCGGGCGACGTGGCTCCGTGGTTGAGCCATGACCTATGAACCAGGAGGTCACAGTTCGATTCCCAGTCAGGGGCACATGCCCGGGTTTCAGGATCGATCCCCAGTGTGGGGCATGCAGGAGGCAGCCGATCCATGATTCCCTCTTATCATTGACTAGAGGCCCGGTGCATGAAATTCGTGCCCAGGGTGTGTGTGGGGGGGGGGAGATGTGTGTCCTTCAGCCCAGCTTGCACCCTCTCCAATCTGGAACCCCTCAAGGGATGTCCGACTCCCCTCTCATAATCCAGGACTGCTGGCTCCCAACTGCTTGCCTGCCTGCCAGCCTGATCACCCCTAACCACTCCCCTGCCAGCCTGATCAATGCCTAACTGCTCCCCTGCCGGCCCGATTGCCCCTAAATGACCTCCCCTGCCAGCCTGGTCACCCCTAACTGCCCTCCCCTGCCAGCCTGGTCACCCTTAACTGTCTTCCCCAGCAGGCCTGGTCGACCCCAACTGCCCTTCCCTGCTAGCCCGGTAACCCCTAACTGCCCCCCCTTGCCAGTCTGGTCACCCCTAACTGCCCTCCCCTGAAGGCCTGGTCACCCCCAACTACTCTCCCCTGCAGGCCTGATCACCCCCAATTGTCCTCCCCTGCTGGCCTGGTCACCCCTAACTGCTCTCCCCTGTAGGACTGGTCTCCCCCATCTGCCCTCCTCTGCTGGCCTGGTCACCCCTAACTGCCCTCCCCTGCTAGCCTGATCGCCCCCAACTGCCCTCCCCTGCAGGCCATCTTGTGGCGGCCATCTTGTGTCCACATGGGGGCAGCCATCTTTGACCACATGGGGGTGGCCATCTTGTGTGTTGGAGTGACGGTCAATTTGCATATTATTCTTTTATTAGATAGGATGTTTCTCTCTCTTTCTCTCTCTCCTTTCATATCTGAAGTCAATAAAAAACATATATGTATATGTGTATATATATATATAAAATTTCTGGCTGTGCAACCTATTGGCTGTATGGTCCTGGAAAAGCTGTCTAACCTCTCCAAGCCTGCTGCTTCATCTGCCAAGTGAGAAAGTGACAGTACCCGCCTTGCAAGGGCTCTCATGAGGCTCAACCAGGACATTCTCATGGCAGCACGAGTCAGCCCACAGCCACTGCGGTCATGCCTCAGTATCAACGGCTTGCTTGTAGGGATCTGTCTGTTTTCTTCAAGGCCGCCTCACTTGGTTCCTGGGAGCATCCCTGCAGAGGGGAAAAGGTGGCTTAAAATAACCCCAAGAATGCTGAGCCCTTTCAAAAGTTCACTGAAGGAAAAAAAAAAAAAAGCAAGATTCCAGACAAACCTAAAGCGGCCTTGTCATTACCGGTTTTATTGTTCCGAGTGGCCTTGAGAGCCCTTGGCTTTGAAGCCGCGGAGGGTAGCAATTAGGCCCCTCGTGAACGGCATCGCAGCTGTCAGCCTTGCCACGGGGCACAGGGCTGCGCCTCCTTCCCCATTCTGTGGCCACTGGGTCTGGTGTCTGCACCCGTCTGGACAGACCGACAGGGGCCCAGGCAGGGGTGGGGGACGGGCTGGGTGACCCCTCCTTGCCCATCGCCCTGATGACTCCCAAAAAGGGAAGGCAGATGGGGTGACTCAAACTGAGCCATCTCCTCCCCCCACCCTGCCCCCCCACCCTGCAAGCTGCACCCAGACGGGATCACTGCTCAGGGCTCCGGGGTGCGTGTGAGCCCCTTTCCCAGGCGCTGGCACAGAGATCAGACTGCAGGGTGCCTTGTGGAGGGGAGCAGATCCTCTCTACACGGCAGCCTGCCTTGTGCAGGGAGGCACTTTGTCAAGAAAAAAAAAAAATGCTCTCCGGCTGGCTGCTGGCAGGCTGCTTGCTGGCTGCGAAGCCTCCCCCTGCCCCACGCGGGGCAAGGCTTGTCTAAATATTTGGCTTGATCCTGCTTTCTGATTCATCCTGTGCAGGAACCTCTGTAATTTCACCGGCTGCGTGACTCAGAGGAGGAGACCGAAGCGCAAGTGCGGAGCGCGCGCACCCACCGGAGGCCAGGCCCGCAGCCAGCGCCCCTGCTCCCCGGCCGCCGGCCTCCCGGGCTCAGGGGGAGATGCGGGCGCTCTCCCCAGCCGCCAGCCTCAGATGAAATCTGCTTTGTGTGAGATGATTAATGGAGCCCCTAACACGCCTGAGAGTGCCAGGGTGTGAGGTGCACTTTGTACCTTTTCCAAGGTTTTTTTTTTTTTTTATGCTAAATCCATTTGCATCTCATAAATTATAGTGGCTCCAAAATGAAGTGTGCCTGACAGCAGCAGGCAGGGTGTGGGTGCCACTGAAACATCCCCCCCCTCCCCGCCCCCGCCATCCCCTCTCTCTGGCTCCGAGACCCTAGGAGAAAGCCTGCCTGTCATTCAGAGGAGGAGGAGGGGGGCAGCAGAATGACCTAGATTCCGAATGTGCAAGACAGGTAGAGCCGGCTGGCCCGTCTTCACACGGCTGCCGGGCGCAGGGTAGCAGGACTGGAAGGAGCCTGCGGGAAGAGGCGCTCCACGGTTCTTGCTGGGACCCACCCTCCCAGGGATGGCATGGCTGTCTTCTCTTTCTGCAGGTGTGTCTGCTTGAGAAAGGCTGCGAGTGGGGCCCCTGAGCCCAGCTCCTACCCCCACCTTGTGTCCCTGGGTGATGCTGCCTGGGCAGGGGGTCAGGGAGGGGTGTGATTGACAGCAGAGCTAAGGTATTCCCTGTGCAGGTGTGTGGAGCAAGGGAAGGGGGCCTCTAAGGGGCAGGGAGGGGCGGGGATGGCAGCTCGGGCACCAGGGTCTCCAGTCGAAGCTGATGGAATCCCAAGCCTCTTTCCACCACTTTCCAGCTATCTGGCCTTGGATAAGCAACTTGCCCTCTCTGAGCCTCTCTTACCTCATCCACTCATTCATTCTATGCCTATGTTACACACACACACACACACACACACACACACACACACACACACAATTGATTTCAGAGAGGAAGGGAGAGGGGGAGAGAGAAAGAAACATCAATGATGGGAGAGAATCATGGATCGGCTGCCTCCTGCACGCCCCCTACTGGGGATCAAGCCTGAAACCTGGGCCTGTGCCCTGACTAGGAATCAAACCGTGACCTCCTGGTTCCTAGGTTGATGCTCAACCACGAGCCACACCAGCCGGGCTCCATGCCTATTATCTGAGCACCCCTTCTATGTCAGTCCTAGCCCATGCCCTTGGCATCTGCATTCTAGACGCTACACAAATAAACACAACCACACGTGTGCATACCACGCAAGATGGTGTGGGACAGAGAGCCACAGGGCGCTGTGTGGGGCTGGCGGAGGCTGGGAGGATGAGGGGCTCAGCCTGAGAGACTGAGAAGGTGCAGAGGGGCAGGCAGCGTGGCGGGAGGGACCGCCTGCAGAGGGTGGCCCGGTGGCCCTGCTGCTGTTCCTATTATTGGACCCCAGCAGTACACGTGGGGGAGAAGATGCTGAAGGGCAGAGTGAAGAGGAGCTGGGAGGAAGATGGCTTCAGAGCCGGGGTAAAGGGCACACAAAGCCACATCGCGACGGGCGTCCCGTCACTTCCCGCCAGGCCGCCCTCCCTCCATTCCGGGCCCCCAAGGCCCAGGCGGGCGGCACTTCACCCGAAAGGTCGGCCAGCTAGAGTTTCACGAGCGGGCATTCCAGGCCTGGGGCCCGCACAGGGAGCGACCTGCCCGCGGTCAGGCCTCCAAGTTCCCGTCTGGGACCAGCTGCCCATCCCAGTTGGCCTCAGCGGCTGCCAGGCAGGGGCGGGGCGGGGCGGGCGCGGGAGGAGAGAGGCCGGCCCCAGGCAGCTGTCCTCGCCACGAGGACCTGAGCCAAGGGCAGGGGCGCCCCAGGCTCCGCGCAGAGGGGACACCGAGTGTGCATGTGTGTGTGTTTAAATGTATATGAATGTACATAACACGTACATGTGGGATTTACTGTCGTTATGTGTTTGCTATTCTATTTCATGTGAGTTTCCCAAATTATGGCAGGGGCTATTGTCTGTCCCCATTGTATGAGTAAGATAAAAACAAGACTCAGGGAGCCCTGGCCTGTTTGGCTCAGTGGTTAGAGTGTTGTCCCATGGACCAAAAAGTCACAGGTTAGATTCTCAGTCAAAGGCATGTACCTCGGTTGCAGGTTCAATCCCTGGTCCCTGTCCGGGCGCATGCGGGAGGCAACCAGTCAATGTGTCTCTCTCCCATCGATATTTCTCTCGCTCCCCCTTGCTCCCCTGTCCCCGCCCTTCCACTTCTCAAAAGATCACAGGAAAAAATATCCTTGGGTGAGGATAAAAGAAAAAACAATTTTGTGTAAATCTCTATTTTCTAAACCCTCTACAATGGACATATATTACTTTTGTGGTTATAAAAAGTAATTATATCAGAATAGATTTAAACACACACACACGCCCCACAAGACTCAGGGAGGCCCAACAGCAGAGGACAGAACCGAAGTTCAGACTGAGTCCTGCGTACCTTCAGGGGACGGCCAGGAAGCCGAGGCGCTGGCTGGGCCCTCTCCTGCTCCCAGGTTTCATTATGCTGCGCCCAGAGGAACAAGAGGAAGTGTTTGTGTCCTGTGTTTAAGGCTGAAAGAGAGTCGACAGAAGGAGATGCAGGTTAAGCAAGGCCCCCTCTGGCCTCACTGCCCACGCCTGCGCTGCCCGCACCGTGACCTTGCCCCCGCGTGACCTTGCCCCCGAGTGACCCTGCCCCCGCGTGACCCTGCCCCCGGGCCCCCGCAGACGGTGGGTGGGCTCCGTCGGAAGCCCACACTTAGCACTTCCCGCCGCCTTCTCCTTCCTCTTCCTCTTCGGGAGGGATGCTCTTAGGGTCTGCGTCTGCCTCCTCCGAGGACACAGCGTGCTCATTCTGAGTCCCGGGGCGCCGGGCATCATGAACTGCCAGTGTGTGTGTGTGTGTCTGTGTGGGTGTCTGTGTGTGTGTGTGTCTCTGTGTGTGTGTGTCTGTGTGTGTGTGTGTCTGTGTGTGTGTGTCTGTGTGTGTGTCTGTGTGTCTGTCTGTGTGTGTGTCTGTGTGTGTGTCTGTCTGTGTGTGTGTATGTGTGTGTGTTGGAATGGGGAGCAGGTGTGTGTGTGTGTGTGTGTTTGGATGGGGAGCAGTGTGTGTGTGTGTGTGTGTGTGTGTGTGTGTGTGTTGGAATGGGGAGCAGGTGTGTGTGTGTGTGTTGGGATGGGGAGCAGGTGTGTGTGTGTGTCTGTGTGTGTGTGTGTGTGTGTTGGGATGGGGAGCAGGTGTGTGTGTGTGTGTGTGTGTGTTTGTCTGTGTGTGTGTGTGTGTGTGTGTGTGTGTGTGTGTTGGGATGGGGAGCAGGGCTCCTCCTCATTTTCCACCTTCATTTCCATCAGGGAAACAAAATGCATCGCACACCAGGCCAGGGCCGCGCTTGGAGGACCTGCCAGCATGGCTGTGCCCAGGCTTTCTGCGGCCGCGAGGCCAGGAGGGCGGCGGCTGCACCCGGCCTCGGCCTCGGCCTCCGCGGTGTGGCCGGCCAGCCTGCTGCAGGCAGCCCCTCCGGATGGGAGCAGGCAGCTCCTCCGGGTGGGAGCAGGCAGCCACGGGGCGGGGGCTGCTTTTCTGATGAGCTTTACAGAAACAAATGGAAGTCGCCCTTGTATCTGAGGGAAGTTTAAAGACACGTGGGGAATGAAACCTCAGACTTTACCTTCCCGAGGGGTGAGCCTGGGCAGAGCTCTCTGTCTTTGTCCCCCTCCTTTGTCGTGGGGACGTGTTCCGGCCACGCTGTCCCTGCGGTTTTATTGTCGTCCGTCTGGCAATGGGCAGGAATGGAACCAGGGAGGGAAGTGTTCCAGCGTAGCTCTCTGACCTGGTGTGGAAGGAGACGGAGAAGCAGCAGGCACTTAATGGATGCCTCTGGGGCTTGGGATGGGCATGGGATCCTCATAAAAGGCAATGTCCTGCCCGGCCGGCGTGGCTCGGTGTTTGAGTGTGGACCCATGAACCAGGAGGTCACATTCGATTCCCGGTCAGGGCACAGGCCTGGGTTGCGGGCTCGATCCCCAGTGAGAGGCGTGCAGGAGGCAGCCCATCCATGAGTCTCTCTCATCGTAGATTTCGCTCTCCCTCTCCCTCTCTCTCTCTCCCTCTCCCTTCCTCTCTGAGATCAATAAAAAAATATTTTAAAAAAGGCAATGTTCGCTTTGAAGTTACACACACTGAACGCGGAGTGGTCCTTGGGCCTCGGGCCACCGTACGAACAGCGCTGAGGCCTTGAGCTGCCACCCTGACATGGGCAGCTGCTGGGGTCGTCAGTCCCTGGTCACCTCTGTCCCTGGCCACCTCTGTCCCTGGCCACCTCTGTCCCTGGCCACCTCTGTCCCTGGCCACCTCTGTCCCTGCCCGGAAGGGGGACGGCTCCTTGCCACAGCCAGCAGCAAACATGCCACCTACATGCCACCTGAACTTTACCCTTTGACTCGGGGGGAGGCAGCTGTGATGTCGAGTGAGGTCAAGGTCAAGATGTGGCCTTGAGAGTCATCAGCCACGCATAGATTAGTGGGTTAATGCAGAGCCGTCTGGACAGATGAATTACACCCAGAAGCTGAGAGTGTGTGTGTGTCCTTGGGGTTGACATTGAAAGGTTCAGTTATCGCAGGAGGAGAGGAATGCCTGCTTAATTCTGAGAGGGCTTAATTACTGTGATAAACGCCCTTGGAGTTTAACTCTTTCGTTTCAGCTGTTGTCAGAATGAGGATTTCAACCTCAACCGGGTGTGAGTGGACCGGTCCCTGCTCTCCCCAGCCCCTCTGGGACCCTTGGGGAGGATCCTTGGGGAGCAAAAGTCCAGTGTTTCAAAGGTATGCATCGTCCTCACCTGGGACTGTCAGGACACTTTTGGTCACACATGAGAGACACTCACTCCAATAAGCCTATGACATTACTAGGAGGAAATTGGGCACTGGCTATTGGGTAACCAAAAATCCACCAATCTGCCCCACTCCAAGTCCTGGTCATTCTGCCTACAATATTTATCTATACTAATAAAAGGGTAATATGCTAATTAGACCGGGAGACCTTCCAGACATCCTTCCAGACAAAGGCAGAGGTGTTTAGGGGCAATCAGGCCAAGAGGGGAGGGAAGTTGGGGGTGATCAGGCTGGCAGGCAGAGTGGTTAGGGGCAATCAGGCAGGCAGGCAGGTGAGTGGTTAGGAGCCAGCAGTCCCGGATTGCGAGAAGGATGTCCAACTGCCAGTATAGGCCCACAAGGATCGGGCCTATACCAGCAGTCGGACATCCCCCAAGGAGTCCCAGATTGGAGAAGGTGCAGGCTGGGCTAATGCACGAATTTCGTGCACCGGGCCACTAGTGTGTGTGTGTGTGTGTGTACACACACACACACACACACACACACACACACATACCTGAGCCAGATACATTTAAATATATTTCTTAAAACCAGTCCTGACTTTCTGGTTCCCTGGCCTCTACCTCATCCCGTGGTGTCTTACCCGCCACAGCAGCGGGCCTCCACATTTCCTCCCCCTCCTCCCCTGCCCCTTCCCCTCCACCCAGGACTCACTGCCAGGAACACACACTGACCTTGGCACTGTCCCGTGCACAGACCTCCGATGGCTCCTGACCACCTGCAGAGCAAGAGCATGTCAACACAACATGGGGCCCTGAGCTTGCTGCCTGGCCCCACACCCCCACTTCCGCTTTCCAATTCAGGTTCCCACCTGCCTCCATGCCATGGTCCATGCTGATTCTTTCACTTGGAAAAACCACCTGATCTTGCCCGGCTGGTGTGGCTCAGTGGTTGAGCATCAACCTATGAACCAGGAGGTCACGGTTCGATTCCCGGTCAGGGCGCATGCCCAGGTTGCAGGCTCGATCCCCAGTGTGGGGCGTGCCCAAGGCAGCCGATCCATGATTCTTATCATAGATGCTTCTATCTCTCGCTCCCTTTCCCTTCCTCTCTGAGATCAATAAAAATATTAAAAAGAAAATCACCTCTTCTTGCTCTACCCAGCCCCCTCTTCCGCACTCTTTCCCAGGGTCCCAGTCAAGTGTTTTCTTCTCTGAGCAGTCCCACCCCCCCCCCCCCCCGCACCCCCTCCTCCCCGGCAGCTGTGATTGGCAGGATCTCCTTGCACCCTGGGGATCTGACTGCCTGGATGGTGAGATCCTAGAGGGCAGGGACTTAGCCTACCCAGGGCCCACTAGGAGCCTGGCACCGTGACTGGGCGTCTCCTGAAACCCTGGCGCGCTGGCCCCTCCTGCCCCTCCGCTGGGTTCCCGGTGGCAGGGAAAATCCCAGCCGACAGAATTTCCTGTCCTCCCGCTCCGCTCAGATCTTCTTTGTCCCAGATCCTTCCTCTCCCGGGAGCTCCTTATCTGAGGACGGTCCAGCGCAGAGCAGCCGGCCCGGAGGGGCCATCCTGCCGGTTTCCTGCCTCGGCCGCTCTGCATTCGAGTCAGAAGACCTGAGTTTGCAGCCAAGCTTTGAATCGCTTCTCAGCTCGGTGACCTTGGCCGTGGCTTTCACCTTGGCTCAGCCTTGGTTTCTTAATCTGTAAAAATAAAGGATGTTCGTGTTCAGTACAGGTTTGTGGAAAGGGAAACTGTCTTTCAACCAATCTCTTCCCATGAAGAATCTTACGTAAACCTGTTTTAAATACGTTTTTATTAATTTCAGAGAGAGGAAGGGAGAGGGAGAGGGAGATAGAAACATCCATGATGAGAGAGGATCATGGATCGGCTGCCTCCTGCATGCCCCCTACTGGCGATCGAGCCCACAACCCGGGCATGTGCCCTGACCGGGAATCAAACCCTGACCTCCTGGTTCCTAGGTTGACACTCAACCACAGAGCCACATGGGCTGGGGGGATCAGCATCGGATTTATAACAAAGCTCGTTAACATAGGCTTCGTTAGACACACATCAGTTACGGCAGGCGAGGTGCCTGTGCAGCGAAATTCCCCTGCTGGCCGTTGGGAGAAGAGCAGCTGCTTGGATGGGCCCTGGGGGATGACGGATGGGTTTCCAAGGAGGGACAGGTCAGGAGGTTCCCAGGGGGAGGAGAGTTGCAAAAATGTTCAGAACTTTCAAAAGACGGTTCTCTTGCCAGCAGAAGTTGTTCCCCAGCGTCTCTCCTCCTGACCTCCCGCCCCCACCCCCGGCCTGCGTGGGGGCCTCGCCTCCAGAGGCAGCTGCCTCCGTTCAGCTCCCGACTCCTTCAGCAGCTCTGCTAATAAATCCGTATCAGAGACGTGTCCTGCCCAAGGGGACGATCTCTCCTTCCACCACCCGTGGCTTCGCGACCTGACATTCAAGGCGGCAGCCAGTGATTGCAGCTGGTGCCGGGGAACCTGGTCTGTGCGCCTCCCCCCTGGGTCACCCCCACCTAGCATTCGGGGACCAAGCAAAATGTGGGGCTTGGCCCAGCTGGTGTGGCTCAGCAGTTGAGTGTTGACCTATGAACCAGGAAGTCATGGTTCGATTCCCGGTCAGGGCACATGCCCGGGTTACGGGCTCGATCTCCAGTAGGGGGCGTGCAGGAGGCAGCCGATCCATGGTTCTCTCTCATCATGGATGTTTCTCTCTCTCCCTCTCCCTTCCTCTCCGAAATCAATACAAATATATTTTAAAAATTAAAGAAATAAAGGATGTCACCATGGCGTTGGGCCTGAGCTAAGAAGGGATGGAGCGGCTAAGGTACCAGGAGGAGTAGCCCTTGGGGGTGGAATCGGGAATGATGGTTTGGGGAGGAGGCAGCTGGATTTATGGGCCCCGAGTCCAGGGCGGAGGGCCAGGCTGGAGATATAAAGTGGGAGGCATCGGCTGGCCGGGACATTCTTTCCCCAGCTACTTCATACCTGGCAGAGGCCCTGCGGCCCCGGGGGAGGCAGATGCCTGCTCCCCTGGGTCTCCGGCCCACCTGCCCTCTCTCCTTCAGAGACAAGCAGGTGGGCAGGCTGTGGGCTCTGCCCCCCCGCCAGTCAGGCCCCTGGGCTGGCGAGCTCTCTCTGGGTTTGGGCCCCAAAGAGAACTCTGATAACAGCCCCTCCCCCCCGCCACCACCCCCCCCCCCCCCCCCCCCCGTCCCCAGACCACTCAGGGCTGCCCACCCACACCGGCCAAGTGTCGCAGCAGGAATGCGGTGGCAGCTGGGCCCGAGTCACAAGACAGAAACACCCAGGACACGTATGTCAGGCTGGGAAGCGCCTCCTGAGAGGGAGAAGCCCAAACAGGCCACGGGGTGTGGGGGTGGGGCGGGCGGGGGAGGGGTGGGCGCAGAGGAAACCAGTCCCGGTGACTCAGCCTGCACTTCTGTGTTGGCGCAGCCCCCACGTGCTGTCACAGAAAACAAAGTCCCCAGCGGGTTTATCTCCTCCCGGAGGAGGCCAGTCAGCAGCGAGAGGTGGCGGAGGAGGGAGGCCATGTGCTCCTGCTGGGGCCAGGGTCAGCTGGGCATGGTGGACAGGGGACCCGGGATGGAGGCTCTGGTGGGCCGTGCAGGGGAGAGACCCCCACACCGTGAGGCCACGCCGCCAGCCAGATCAGTCCCAGCCCGCATTGCCCTGGGGCTGGTGGCCACAGGGGAGGTGGAGCTCCTGCAGAAATGGGGAGGGGGAGACAAGTTACAGCAGACTGAGGCGCAGAATTTCCGGGGCGCTATGTGAACATCTCCATGGTGACGCTGAGCTGAGCGTTCAGCGGGAAGCCTGGGGGGCTTGGCACATGCCCGGGTTGCAGGCTGGACCCCCAGTGTGGGGCTTGGTGGCCCCTGGAGGTGTCTGTGCACAGCCTGCCCAGCCATCCTGGGGCCCTGATGCCAGCCCCCGTTCTCCATCTGAGTGGCGGTAATTACGTCACAAGAGACGGGTTCCCACTCTCGGCACGGGCATTTGGGAGAACCCCGTGTCACACCTAAGAAAATAGGACCAGCCCGGCCGGCGTGGCTCAGCGGTTGAGCATCGACCCCAGGAACCAGGAGGTTAAGGTTCGATTCCAGGAGGCGGCCGACCCATGATTCTCTCTCATCATTGATGTTTCTCTCTCTCTCTCCCTCTCCCTTCCTCTCTGAAATCAATTTTAAAAAAAATATTTTTTATAAAGGAAACTGCTGGGTTGTCAGCTGCCTGCCTGACAGTTGAGCCTGGCAGGGTGAAGACAGAAGTGGGGGGAACACCAGGCCCAGAGTGGGGGGGTGTCACGCACAGCTCCTGGATGCCCCGGGGAGGGCCTGTGGGGCTGAGTGTGTGCTGGGTAAGGGGATGGTCCCCAGGACCTGGAACCCAGGTCTGAGACCGAGAGACCTCCAGGTCAGGGGGCCCCTCCTGACGGCTCCACGGCCGTTGGGACTTGGGATTGGACTCAGCTGCCCCTGACCACAGCCGACCACAGCCACTCATAGAGGTTTCGGTTCCTCACAGAACCCGGCTGCAGCAGACAGGGCTGGGTGGCTGTGGGAGGGGCACGGGGGAGCCAGGCTCCTTGGAGCTCCGGGCTCTGCCATCCTCAGGCACCCCGCGGCTGCCCCTGGCCGGGCCTCACTTCTGCACTGAGGCAGGAGGAGCAGGAAGAGCAGGAGACAGGGTGGTGACCATGTCTGGAGCCGGTCCTTCCCCTGAAGCCGGCACGCTGCCACGTGCCACTCACTGGTGAACTCGGTCACGTGAGGTGCCAGCGGCCGGGGAAGCTGGGGAGTGGGGCGGCCCGCAACCAAGTCCAGGTGGTGAGGCAGAGCGGGGCGGGGGGGCTGGCTCCCAGGCTGGGACCTGTTACCCCACCTCTCCTTGGCCACTCTACAGTGGGGTGACTCACACCACCACGGGGCTTCACAGGTCACCACAGGGCCTCTTGGTCCTCCCTGCCCCAGGCCCTGGCCCAAAAAGCCCAGGACACTTCCCGAGAGGCTGGGCCCTGGGGAGAGAGGCGCTGAGGGACACAGCCCTGTGCCCAGAGCCTCGGTGTCTGTGACATTCCCTGACCACCCGCTGGTGCTTTTAAGAATCAAATGAGGCCCGGCCAGTGTCGCTCAGTGGTTGAGCTTCGACCTATGAACCAGGAGGTCATGGTCCGATTCCCGGTCAGGGCACAGGCCCAGGTTGCAGGCTGGATCCCCAGTGTGGGGCGTGCAGGAGGCAGACGATGGATGATTCTCATCATGGATGCTTCTCTCTCTCTCTCCCTCTCCCTTCCTCTCTGACATCAATAAAAATTAAACAATTCAAAATAAAAAAGAATCACATGAGGACAGGACCGTGGGCAGAATGGAAGGGTAAAAGCCTGGCAGACATGACAGATGCTCAACCCTGGCTTGCTTTCTCCACGTTCCTCATACTCACTCAATCCAGGCCTCATCCCCCTGCGCCCAGGATCTGCGCCCACATCCTCCTCGCGTCTGCTGCTTCCAGTGGGTGCTGGTGTCCCCCTCGAGCAGTTCCTGGACCCTCTGGGCTGGGGTCTCTGTCCCCACAGCCTCCGCCCTGCACACCGGCCCAGCCTCCACGCCTGGCGGTGACGAGGGCCCCCGCCGTGTCCTGGGCTGCGTGGCGTCTGACCTTGGCCGCCCGTGGGCCTCTCTCGGTCAGCACTTTTTTACCTGTCAAGAGGAGATAATAACGTTACCTCCACTCAGGCAGGGCCGGGAGGGAAGGCAAACAAAAGTCCCAGCGCTTGGCCAACCTAAACAGCCCTGGAAATGCTTCGTAATCAAAACGCCTTTTCCCCCTTTTGAAAGCAGAAATGGAGGGAGGATGTAGAGAACCAAGAGAGGGCAATGCGGTCACAGCTGAGGGGGTGGGGTGGAGAGAGGATGAGGGAGAGCAGGGCCTTTCCTACAGCCACTTAGCAGGGGGCTGAGGGCAGCCCCCTGGGAGGCCGGGAGGTGCATCTGAGGTGACTGCTGGCTGAGGGTGTGTGGGCATCCACCTGGTCCTGAGTGATTTGCAGCCCTCCCCAGACCTGTCAATCAGACACTCGGGGGCACGCCCAGCACGCGGTGGTGAATGAGACCCTCCCGGGGACCCTGCTGCACCCTCAGACACAGACAGAGAAGGAAGGAGACTGTGGCAGGTAAACTTCTCCCTCTCAGGGCTCTGCCCCTGAGAGAATCTTTTTAAAAAATATATTTTTTATTGATTTCAGAAACAGGAAGAGAGGGATAAATAGAAACATCAATGATGAGAAAGAACCATGGACCGGCTGCCTCCTGCACGCCCCACACTGGGGATGGAGCCCACAACCCGGGCATGTGCCCTTGACCGGAATCAAACCCTGACCTCCTGGGTCAGAGGCCGATGCTCCACCCCTGAGCCACACGGGCCGGGCAGGGAATCTTTCTTGATTTACATTTTCACACAGTTAGGACCACATCCCTCTACACCCCGCTGAGCACTCCTGGGGACCCCTTCCTCTGTCCTCTGCCAGCTGGTGGCCCTGACACCAGGCCGGAGGGTTCGAGCCCCTGGAGACAGGGCGGGCTGGGAAATCCGGAAGGCGGGGTGCCGATTCAGACGGAGGTTTGCTCAGGGTCCAGGATGGCAGCGTGCTGGAGGCGGCACCGACCAGGACAGCGCTGCTGGCCCAGTCCGGGAGACGCCCTTCCTGGGGACCGTTGGCGCCTTCCTTTGCTGGTCACTCGGGTCCTGATGAAGGTGCTCCATGCAGGGCAGGGGCCTCAGGCCCCTTCCATAAAAGGGGGGCTCCCCTCGAAGACTCCCAGACCTCCTTCAGTGCCCCCTGATTCCCCACCTGCCACCCCAGCGCTGAGCTGGGTTGGGCGTGGCATAGTGGGATGCTCCTGTGATTTGGCCCCGAGGCCCAGACAGGCCTGGGTGCCGGCCGCCACCCAGCTCTGCCCGCCGTGGAGGCCACGTCTGCTAATGAGCCAGTTGCCAAGGAGGGCTCCCGGCAGCTGCCCTGGCCCGGCCAGGTGTGCATGGCCCGGGGCGGGCAGACAGCTGGGCCGGCCGAGCGCCACTTGTAAAGGGTAATAACCCGGTGCGGCAGGGTAATCGCCTCTTCCCAGCAGGCAGACGTGATCTCATTAGCCATCATACAGGAAGGCGGTCAGGGGAGGTCTCCCCGCTCCCTCAGAGGGGAGGCGCTCCAGGCCAGGGGAGGGCCGCCGTCTGCTCCAGGTACAGATGGGACCGAGCTCTGAGTGTGGAGGGGTCGGCACAGAGACTGGGCATCGTGGCCAAGAAGATGGGCTCGCGGGCAGTGCTCCCTGGGCTAGCAGGCCCAGGCCTGGCTCCTCCCAGGCCAGGCGTACTTCCACCTCCATGCTGGAACTCGGGCTGTGTCCCCTCCTACGGGGGCCAGATGAGCCCCCCTCTGCTGGGAAGAGCTGTGGCCCAGGCCATCCTGTCACCCTCTCTCTTCTCTCTGAGCTCCCGTTCTTCTGTCACCTGCACGCCCAGGGTTGGAGGAAAGAGCTGCCAACGCCTGATAGCACAGGGAGGCCTCGGAGCTGCAGATTCCATGCTTGACCCTGGGCTCCGCGGTGGCCAGTGTCTGCTGCGAGGCCTAGTTCTAGTCTCCTCGCCTCGGTCATCCTTCCCAGCGGTCAGGAACCTGTTTCCGATGCAATGCCGCTTTGGAGATCCTGGTGGGAGCCGCTCCCCAGAAAGATATCTGTGCCAATAAATGTTTTCAATGGTCACGGGTCCTCTGAAGTCCACCCAGGGGTCGTCCATGGCTTCCCTGGTGCCCATCAGCATCATCCGGGGCTTGGTCAAAAGACAGATGTCCATTCCGGCTGGTGTGGCTCAGTGGTTGAGCATCAGCCTAGGAACCAGGAGGTCATGGTTCGATTCCTGGTCAGGGCCCATGCCTGGGTTGTGGGCTCCATCCCCAGTAGGGGGCGTGCAGGAGGCAGCCGATCCATGATTCTCTCTCATCATGGATGTTTCTATCCCTTTCTCTCTCTCTCCCTACTTCTCTTTCTAAAGTCAATAATAAAGTCTCTTTAGACAAAGTTAAAAAACTACGTGAGTTTTCTCAAGGAGGAGTCTGGGGAAAATCCAACCAAATCAACATAGGGAGATGCTATTTCTTCTTCTACCGCCGATGGGGTCAAGCAATGGCTGCCTTGCGGTGTGATGGGATCCCACTTGCTCTCCTCCATGATGCCACCATCGGGGACTCTCTCAGGGGAAGGGTCATCACAGGTAGGGGTCAGCACGAGGCCCCTGGCCTCCCGCCCAGGCTCCGGCGGCTGTGTGCATTTTCATCACCAGGCCTCTGTGTTAGCTGGTTTGCATTTGGAATGCTAATCTGATTGATTAGGTAACTTTTACTCTCATTACAGTGGTAGGGTTTGTTCTCAATCTGCAACCATTTGATCTTCCGTCTCATTCATTGTTCGAAGGTCTTTATAAATATGCAGGTCGGGAAGGGAACGAGAGGTGATTTGACCTTGGAGCAACACGTATGGAGTAGGCATGCATGCCCCCAGCCGCCCGCTTCTCCTTCTCATGCAGATGCAAACATCAGGATGGCCCCAAATCAGGCTGCCTTAGGCGACCTGCAATCCTGCAGCCAGTTCAGTTACAGCCTCTGATGAACCACAGTTTAATAATCGTCATGTGAGTGGCTTGATGCCAATTTTCATGTCAATCAAAAAGTGGCTGTCAAACCTGCCAGAAACAGCCACTGATGAAAAATCCTCAACAAGGTCCAGCATAAAAAAAGAAAGGGTTAAATGTCGCCTGCCTTGACTTTTACGAAAAACACTTGTTTTTCGGATAAATGGCCTTCTGAATATAGCTCACTTCTTCCCTTTGAGAAATATTGGTGAGCCCGGCCGCTGTGGCTCGGTGGTTGAGCGTTGACCTGTGAACCAGGAGGCCACAGTTGGATTCCCGGTCAGGGCACATGCCCGGGTTGTAGGCTCCATCCCCAGTAAGATTTCCGAAGGCCATCTGTCTTGAAGAAGGCTCAGCTTCATCCTCCTCCAAGGGGGAGCCATGGACACTCTTTGACTTGGGCCAGTAAGTATTTAAGGGAATGTCCTGAAGGGGGCAGTTGGCCACTAAAGCACCCACTGTCCAGCTCAGCAACTTCATGCCCGGCACCCAGGCTGTCGGAGCTGGTGGGGAGAGGTCACGGCTGGAGGAGAGACTGTGTTCCTGGCCAGGGCCAGGCGGGAGTTTTGGCTCCTAGCCTCTGACATCGGTTACTCATCTTTTCCATGCCAAGAGCCTGCGAGGAAGGGCATGCGAGATGAAGATGGGGGGAGGGGGTGTCTTCCTCCAGTTGCCTTTTTCAGAAGCAGGAGGGGGGGATACACAGTTATTATTCCTTTTTTGTTGTTGTTGTTAACCCTCACCGGAGGATATTTTTTTCCATTGATTTTTAGAGAGAGTGGAAAGGAGAGGGAAAGACAGAGAGAAAGAGAGAGAGTGAAGCATCAATGTGAGAGCGACACATCAATTGGTTGCCTTCCGCACACACCCAACCAGGGCCGGGGATTGAGCCTGCAACTGTGGTACGATCCCTTGACCAGAATCAAACTCAGGGCCCTTCAGTCCTCGGGCCGACGCTCTATCCACTGAACCAAACTGGCCAGGGCGGCTGTTACTGCTTTTGATCTTTACATGTAGAGCAAATGACAGCAGGATCATTTTAATAGTTAATCAGCAGTTCTCACATTCCTTTTTGTATTCAAGCTCTAGTGAGAGAACTCCTGGCAAAAAAAAAAAAAAAAGATCAACTCCATAGATGCTTGAGTGAGGGAAAAAAAAAAATAGTGACACAGTTTTTCCATTGCAAGTCACAAAGATATGATCTTGTGTGAGTCCAGGGAGATGCTTAGGAGCCGTGATAGTCAAGGGGGGCAAGACCAAAGTTGGCACGCGTCCACTAATGAGAAGTGGGGGGAAAGGGCGCCGCGTTCGTCAACAAGGATCAGGTGCAGCCTCAGAGCCACGGCACCGGGGAGGGGGCCTCTCCTCCGAACGCTAAGCTAGGTGTTAAATTGTTCTGGGGAATTTTAATCAGCGATCTGGACCAGTAGCTCCTGGAGGAGGCGGCATTCCCGGGGACCAGCCGAGTGTTTCTCAAACGACTGGTGCCAGGCCCCCTCCTGCGACAGACACGGGGCCACCTCTCCCGCTGCCTTGGGTGACCCGTCCGAAGGCGACCTCTGATGGGTGGGTTTGGAACGTTCTCTGCGACAGGAGGGTGGGCCCCGGCCGGTTGCTCAGTGGTTAGCGCGTCGGCCCTTGGACTAAAGAGTCTCGGGTTTGATTTCCAGTCAAGGGCACGTCTACTTCGGTTGCAGGTTCGATCCCTGGGCCTGGTTGGGGCGTGTGCGGGAGTCGATGTCTCTCTCTCTCTGTCTCTCCCTCTTCTCCCTCCCTTCGACTCTCTAAAGATCAATAGAAAAAATACCCTGGGCTGAGGATTCAAACAAAACCAAACAAAAAGAGGACAGGAGGTGAGGGAGGAAGTAGGGCAGTGTCCACAAAACACACCCAAACACCAGGGGAAGGACAGATCCGCCCAGGGACGCACTTCTGGGTCCGGCTGGCCAAAAGTCCCCGTCCCCATGTTGGCCTCTGGGGAGTAAACAAAGCGCCTGGAGGTGGGGAAGGAGGGAGTGCCACTCCATCCCACTTTGCCTTAGGAAAAAGGACAGGCATTTCCTACTCCAGAAATGAACTGAATGGTTATTATACATCTTTAAATGAACCCCATTAATGCACACAGCCCAACTCCCAACAAGATACCCTGAGAACTTAGGACATTAAGCCTCATCCGCCCGCTCGGGTCCCCAGCGTGACTCCCTCTCTCCCCGCCCGCCACCGCACCCACAGGAGTGAGCTCCCTCCCTTCCTGGGCTGGCTGTGCAGAGGGAAGGTGTCTCAAAGGACTCAGCCCTGAACTTTTCCTTTCCTCAAGTCCTCACACCCAACCTTCTCCCTGGTGGTCAGCCAGAGGCAGCCGCACCCTCATTGCGTTCAGAAGAAGGAAAGTTCGAGAGAGAATAAAAAAACAAGAAACAGGCAATGTGCTTAAAAAAAAAAAATCCACGATGGCCCGGCCGGTGTTGCTCAGTCAGCATCAACCCATGAACCAGGAGGTCATGGTTCGATTCCTGGTCAAGGGCACATGCCCAGGTTGCGGGCTTGATCCCCAGTAGGGGGCATGCAGGAGGCAGCCGATCCATGATTCCCTCTCATCATTGATGTTTCTCTCTCACTCTCTCTCCCTCTTCCTCTCTCTGAAATCAATAAGAACATATTTTTAAAAAAGATCCAAGATGGATTTTACAAATAAAAAAAGAAACCCTAGAAGTGTGTAGAGTTTGTATCTTGAGAATAGGGTAGAGGGAAAACAGAGCACCCTCTTCTCCTGGGGTGGGGTGCAGGGGTGCATTTGGGCTGAGGGAGGGGGAGGAGCAGGATGGGTGAAGCTTTGGGGAGGCGAGGGGGGGGCTGAGGGCAGAGACGTGAGGAGAGCATGGAGCTGGAAGGAGATAAGATAAAACAGAGGATGCTAGTTAAAACTGAATTTCAGGTAAACAATGAACACTTGTTAAGTGTAAATCTGTCTCAGGTATTCCTATATTGCTGTAGATGAGGACCCCCTCCCCATACATTTTGGGTGAAACTGGACCAAGGTGAAGCCCCTCCCCACCCCCCACTCCATGGCTACAACGATATTCCATCCCCTTGTTCCCAAGAGACTGGGGTGCCCCTGGCATCCGAAACCATCATCCCAATGTCCTAGTTTTATGGGAGACACACCCGAGACCCCGAGGCCTGGATGAATGGCCCCGTGTCTCTGCAGTTGCCCACCTGGGGAGGGGCAGGTCTGGGTTCCCACGGAGACACAGGGGGCCCCCGGAGGAGGCTGCTGTGGCCCCCGGAGGAGGCTGGGATGCGGCCGTGTCTCCCTGTGCCTGAGCCCAGCTCGGGGTCCTCGGGCTCTTGCTGCCCAGATGAACACACTCGGGCGTCCCTGGATGTCCCTGCCCTGCCCGGTGGACCACGGCGTCAGGTTCCTTTTCACTCTTCCGCCTTCGGAAGTATCACCTATGGAGACATTGGACACTCGGTTGGACCGTTGGATCTGAGGTGGGTGCCAGTCCCTATGACCTCTCCACTAGAAGCGTCTAGGTCACGACCCTACCCACTCAGGAGGTGGAAGTCCCAAGTCGAAATGTAGGGGGCGTGCAGGAGTCAGCTGATCCATGATTCTCTCTCACCATCGATGTTTCTCTCTCTCTCTTTCTCTCTCTCTCTCCCTCTCCCTTCCTCTCTGAAATCAATAAAATAATTTATGTTTTAAAAATGTATCGCTGAGACTCTGTGCAAAGGGATGAAAAACCTCACTTCCAACAGGCTTAGGCCAAACAGAATAATAATAATAATTCCCATCAGACATGTCTGTGTGGTGGGAACCATTCCGACCTCTCTTTCATAGACGAAAAGATTGAGGCAGAATGTGGTTGGAACGCTTGCCCAGGCTCACAGGGCCGATGACGGAGCTGGGAGGGGACCCAGACAGCTTGGCGCTCTCCCCTGGGGCCAGCGGCGGTGACCCCCCCTCCCCCGGGGAGCTTGTTAAAAATGCAGAGCCTCAGGCCCCTCCTGACTCCTGCTCAGGTTCCGCTTCGACTTCTAACAAGGTCCCAGGTGACTCAGCGTCGCGCTCTGGGCTGAGGCGGGAGCCCCGGAGAACTGCTTATGTTCTATCTGGGTTTCTCAGCCCGTGCGGTGGACGGGCAGGAGCAAGGCTGGCTGGAGCCCTTTTGTTTCCTGCTGTATACCTAGCACCTAGAGCAGGGACTGCGTATAGTGTTTACTGAGTGAATGGATGGATGGATGAATGAATGGATGGATGAGTGAATGGATGGATGAATGGATAAATGAATGAATGAATCTGGGTACCTCTGAGTTAGGTTCTAGGCTCAGAGCTGCCTTGCTGGAAGGTGGGGAGGGAGCGAAAGGTGCCTCTCCGAGGGGATTGCCCACCATTTGGGATTATTCCTGTCCCTCCTTAGTAGAAGTAACGAGCAGTGATCACATTGGCCCAGTGTTGGCTCACATCATCAAAACGCCTGAAATAGCCCGGCCGGCATGGCTCAGTGGTTGAGCATCAATCTATGCACCAGGAGGTCACAGTTCAATTCCTGTTCAGGGCACATGCCTGGGTTGCACTGCGGCTCGATCCCCAGTAGGGGGGCGTGCAGGAGGCAGCTGATCCATGATTCTCTCTCATCATTGATGTTTCTCTCTCTCTCTCCCTCCCTCTCCCTTCCTCTCTAAAATCAGTAAAAATATTTTTAAAAAAACAACAACAAAAAATGCCTGAAATCTCCCAGGAAACAGCCTCTCTCCGTGTCCTCCCCTTTGTTAGTCAAACCTTCCTCACCTTGAGCCCCGGGCTGTTCTTCTGCCCCCCACATGTCAGCCGCAAGGCACACCCCTGGGGGGGGGGGGACCTCAGCCCATTTCCCCAGCCTCCGTGGAGGTTTTATTTCTGTTCCGTGAAAAACCCTCAAAGGCCCCTCTCTGAGCTTTGAGGGAGGCGCGGAGCATTTGAAACATTTAACGGGAATTGTTATGTGTGTGTGTTAGAGGAGGAATTATTCTCTGCCCAGTCTGGGGCTGGCCTGAAGGAGACGGCCAGGCACCCAGGTAGAAAGAGCTCCCCGCTGCTGCTCTGGGGAAAATCAAAGCGAAACCGGCCGCTCGCGCCCCCCACATGCCTGGGCTGACCCCCGCCTTTCATGCGCAGTGGCCACGGGAGGAGAGGAGGCACAAAACCAGCACAAACCCCCAAAGTAAAGGCTTCAAATGAAACCGTTTCATGAGGACAATACTCTCTCTTCTTTCAACTCTCCCTGAGAACAAATGGCAGTCTTTTTTCGGGGGAAAGACTGGCTTCGGGCTTTCATCCTCAGCGGCCTTTATTTGGGGTGCCTCTCCCCGGTACCTCCTTTCTTCATTTCAGATCTCACAGGCCGGGGGAGGACAGAAGTCGCCCACCCGCCCCAGGTGGGGATCTATGGCCTGGGTGTGGGGACACTTGGTCTTGGGGGTTTGGGGGGTGAGGAAGGGTCTGCTTTTATCCGGGCAGCACGGGATAAGATAAGTCCAGAAACATCATGGTTATGTCAGATGGAAACATTTTCCTCCCCTTCCCTTTTTTTTCAAAAAAGTAGCAAAAGCTCATTTCTGAAGTGATGTCTCATTCAGAGTTCTGATATATAAAACAGACAGGAACCGAGCCGCCTGGTGGCAGTTGGGGTGCATGGATGGGGTTGGGGCGAGGGGCAGCAAGCCCACCTGATTCCTCCTCTCGCCCCTCCATGGCGCCCCAGGGTCCTAGGGACCCCAGTTTGAGCATCACTCCGAAGGCCTACTCCTCTGTAGACTTCATTCCGAAGTGGGAAATGGAGCTGTCAGCAGGAAGCCCGGCCCTCCAGGTGCCAAGGAGCCTGGTGCAGGCCCCTGCAGTTAGTAACCTGGGGCGGCATCCCTGGGTGGGGCAGTGAGGGGTCTGGCCTAGTGGAGACAAAAGCTCAGCAAGCCCGGCCGACCTGCAGACCTGGGGAGGGTGGGTGCAGACGCGGGGAGGGTGGGTGCAGGCCCGGGGAGGGTGGGTGCAGATCCGGGGAGGGTGGGTGCAGACCCGGGGAGGGTGGGTGCAGGCCTGCAGAGCCCCCCGGCAGCTGGGTTCCCAGTTCTCTGCATCCCTGTCACCCTACTCCTCCCCTGCTGCCCCCCCCTCCCCAACACACACACACACACTCTGACAGGCCCTCACACAGAGGTGGCTGCTGTCTCAATGCCCCTCCCCCTCGCACACGAGGCCCCAGGCTGGCACACCCCGCAATTAGGCCTGCTGTTTCCCTGGCTCTCCAGCGCGCCTGCCTCGCCTCCCCACTCTCCCAGGCTAATTGCTGGGTTCGCCCTTCACCGTTCCCCATTTCCCCGCAGGAACATGAAGGCCCGGCCCCCTCAGCCCCGCGCTGGCTTTTCGGCAGCTGCAGAGGCAAGAAAGGAAGAAACCAAGATGGTTTCAGCAAAGCATTTCTCTGAGCCCGGGAGAAGGGATCGTTTGTGGGCCGGCCACCCACACTTCCTTTAGGCTCCGGGATTTTGTTAAAATGCAGACTCTGTGCCCTAGCTGGTGTGGCTCAGCAGATAGAGCGTGAGCCCTCGGACGGAAGGGTCCTGGGTTCGATTCCGGTCAAGGGCACGTACCTCGGTTGCAGGCTCGATCCCTGACCCTGGTCTGGGTACGTGCAGGAGGCAACTAATGGATGTGTCTCTCATCGATGTTTCCCTCTCTGTCTCTCCCACTCTCTAAAGAACAATGGAAAAATATCCACGGGTGAGGATTAACAACAACAAAAAATAGCAATAAGAGCACAGACTCTGGTCCACGGGCCCAGGGTGGGGCTGGAGGCTTCCCATGTCTGACCGGCTGCTGGTGACCGGCTGCGGGCCTCGGTGTGAGGATGAGGGGCGTGGGGAGAGCACAGGGGACGTTGGGAAGCCAGGACTTGCTGGTCAACTTGGAGCAGGGCCTTCCTGGCTGAGGTGAGGATTGGAAAGGGGGTGGGCTTGATTCTCCGCCAGAAAGCTGCTGCCAGGAGGCTCCCAGGAGCCTCTTCCCAACCTGCTGAGAAAGGGTCCCTCGCTTCTGAGAGAAGGCTCCTCATGGTTCATTCTAGAAATATTTACTGAGTGCCTATGGCCAGCCAGGCACAGTTTGGGTTGTGATGATATAGAGTAACGCCCTCTCACTCGTCACTCCCTCATGGGGCTTCCTTTTTCCTGGGGTGAGGTGGGAAGAGATGCAAAGCAAGACAAATCAGTAACATACAGAGTGCAGTTTTGGCAATGAATGCTGTGGAGAAAGAAAAAGCAGGAGAGGTTGGTAGTGAATCCAGACAGGTGAGGAGGGGTGTGATTTTTAAAATATATATATATTTTTATTAATTTCAGAGAGGAAGGGAGAGGGAGAGAGAGAGAAACATCCATGATGAGAGAGAATTATGGATGGGCTGCCTCCTGCACGCCCCCTACTGGGAATTGAGTCTGCAACCCGGGCATGTGCTCTGACCCGGAATCGAACCGTGACCTCCAGGTTCATAGGTCGATGCTCAATACTGACCCACGATAGCCGGGCGAGGGGGTGTGATTTTGAACACAGTGGCCCTGAGCCTATCCGAGGGTCCCAGGTGGACTGTGAGAAGATGGCTCACTTATGATCCAAATATAAATAAACCCTTTATTAAAAAAGGGAAAGAGGTCATTTCCGAATGTGTGACCAGAATATGAGCCCCTCTGGGGTGGGTCTTGCTCTTCCCTTGCTTGGCCCCTGGGAGCTGCGAGGCGGCCGCCATGGGGCACCGTGGGCCGGGCAGTGGCAGCCAGGAGACAAATTCTGGGCTGCGAGCTCCGAACCAGCTGCGTCCTTCAGAGCGCCCACAGGGCTCTGCCACGGCCTATTCCCTTGGCAATGGGGTGCCTTCCTGGCCCCCCGCCCTGTTGTAGGGGAGGAAGATGGAGGTTGTCACAGACTGCTGAACCCTCCAACCAGAGAAAGTGACTACACGCGCTGTGGGCCCACATAGCTCTATGGGGTCCCTGCCATGGGAAAAGTTACCAGAAGCCCCCCAAGCCTGGCGGGGAGCACTAGCAGGTTCTGCTCGGGCAGGGACAGTGGAGTGAGCCACGATTGTTCTCATTTTCCAAACTTTCCATTTTAACTGGACTCCCAGGGGTTAAATCTGCCCTTCACCTGGCAAAGGGGCCTGCTGCCTGGCCAGCCAGGCTGGTCTCCCCCTCCTTGCCAGGGCCTGCCCTGCGGGTGGCCTCTCGGTCTAACCCAGACAGAGGTGGGGGCGGAGGGAGAGAAACCGAGCCAGGAAGCGGCAGAAATAGCTTTCAGGGGGCGGAGGGCGTGGTGCCGCTGGAGGCCGCACACCCACGCGGGGCTGGGCGTGGTGGCTCCGTCCTCCCGGGCCGAGGGGATTTCTCAGACGCAGGCGCTTGCCCCAGGAGCCTGGGCTCAGGGAGGTCCCCACCCCATCTCAGCCTGTTTCCTCTCACTGTTCTCCACCTAACCGCTGGGAGGGGACAGCAGCGTCCTGCTGGGGTGCCGCTTGAGAAGGTGGAATGGACCAGAATGTTCTATTTTTAGCCCATGTGGTGGCTTAGGGGACAGAGAGAAGGACCCCAGAGAGCCGGGCAGGGTCCCCCTTGCCACACACACTGTCCTGAGCCGGGTGATACCCACCTAGCTGGGTCCTGAGGATGAATCCAGGGCCCCCATGGATGCCCCTCCTCCTCATGGCTAGGAGATCACAGGTCCCTCCCTAAGGGTGACCCCGCCTCAGTGTGTCACCCCTGGAGGGCTGGCAACTGTCTCCCTAGCACTGGCTGGAGGTTGGCACCTAGTAGGTACTCACGACCCTCCCAGGGAGCTGCTGTTTGGGGTCAAATCGGTTCTAGGGGTTCAGTGTGGGGTGCAGGGTAGGTTGTTGGAGAAAACTCCAGTCCTGCCTTTTTTTGTTGTTGTTAATCTTCACCCAAGGATATTTTTCCATTGATTTTTTAGAGAGAGTGGAAGAGAGAAGGAAAGACAGAGAGAAACATCGATGTGAGAGAAACATACCAATGGGTTGCCGCCTGCACGAGCCCCTACCAGGGCCCGGGCCGGGGAGGAGACTGCAACCAAGATACGTGCCCTTGACCCGAATCGAACCCGGGACCCTTTGGTCTGTAGGCAGATGCTCTATCCACGAAGTCAAACCAGCTAGGGCCAGTCCTACCTTTTGATGCCACATTAATCTGGTCCCCTGCCTCCCTCGGGTGGGACAACTGCCTTCTCGCCCACGTCTTGTCACCTGCTGCCACAGCCTCAATCTCCTTATCGGACAGGTCGGGAAAGGCTGAGTCATACCTGTGTAGGGAGGCCGCTGAGAAAAGTGTCTGGCCCTGGCGGTATATGGCATCGCCAGGTGACACAGGTTCGGAGCCACTGAACCCACAGCGAGGTGACTTGCCCAAGGTCACGTAGCCAGCGGGGAGCTGGTCACACTCCAGGAAGCCTGCAGGAAACAGATGGGACAGGGCAGCACTGGTTTCCAGCCTCCCTCCAGCGCGAGTGGGCTGAAGTTGACCGCACCACCCAGAAATCGATACGCAGGAGGCTGTTAAAAACCACCTCCCCATCGAGCCTGCCGCTGGCCAGGAGCCGAGGGATGCTGGCTTCGTGGCCTGGGCAGGAAACTTAGGACACCAAGTGTGTGGGGTTCAGACAGACCAGGAGGAGGCAGGGCTGGGCCTGCAAGGTTACGCACATACCTCTCAGCTCCCTCCTTAGCACTGAGCATTCCCGGGGGGGGGGGGGGGGAGGAGGGGGCGCCACTTTCCCCTGGGACTTGGCTAAGGCAGAGCAAGGCCCAGGCTAGGGGCCAGACCCGCAGGCCAATTTGGCACTTGGCCTGAGCTACGAAATCCCAACTCCCACGGGCAGGGAGGGCGCTGCTAAAGCAGCTGGGCCCACTTGGGGGCAAGGGAGCCACCGCCTCCACCCAGCCCTGCCATCCATCCTCCATCCGAGGCCCCGTGGTGGGTGTCGGCGACTCAGGAAGTTCTGGTTTCTGTGAGATTCTTGAGCCTCGAGCGACCTGCTTCTGAAACAATGACAGCCTTGGAACAAGGCTCCCCCATCGCAGGCCTGGCCAGGACTCAGCCGAACGGAAAACGAGGCTGAGAGGGAAAGGTCAAGTGCGTGCTGGGCCTCCTGGGCCCTGGGCAGGTGGCTGCTGGGCCAGAGGGCCAAGTGGCATGGCCTGCGGGCACAGGTGAGTGGCAGTGACCCACAGACCAGCCTGGGCCTCGCTCTGACCCAGAGCAGACGGCACCCAGCCTGGCCTGGCTGACTGGCGGGGCCCCACCACTGCCCGGGCCCTCGGCCAGCAGCCATTCAGTGTGTTCCCGTCAGATTTGCCCCGAGCCCCGGGCTGCCCGCAGATGCCCATGCAGGACGGGGGGGAGTGGAGCCCAGGTGGCAGGAGGGAAGGCGGACCCCAGAGTCACCGCCTTGGGCGAGATGACGGTCCTTGCGTAAGGAGCCACCTTATAAAGCCAGCACTGGCAGAGCCCTTCTCACGCCAGGAAGTGCATTTGCTATTACCCCTTGCATGAGCTCTGCCATGTGAGTACCACCAGCCCATTTTACAGGTCAGGAAACTGAGGCTTCCATGACCGTGTGGAGAGCAGGCTGTGATGCCCGTCCACCTCTCCTGCCACCTGGGGAAGTTGCTCCCTCCCCTGCGGGCACAGCCCAGAAGTGCCAGGGGGAGTCTGTGCCCCCAGGGGCCTCTCAGCCCCCAGGGATGGGTGCCCGGGGATACATCCTCTCTGGAAGCCTGGCTCCCTCATCTCTCCAGGGCCCAGCCGCCTGAGCCCATCCCTGCAAGTGGGAACCCCATTTCAGCCCTAGGCATGGCCTTCCTCCCTCCCCCATCTTCCTTCTCCACCCCTGCCCTGTGCTTCCTGGAGTCACCCCACAAATAGATCAGGGTCTGCTTTGGGGGACACCCACAGGAAGACAGAGAGAGGAACGGCGTCCTCGGCAGGATGGTGGTGATGGTGGTGATGCTCAGACACCAGGGCCCAATTTGGAGTCCGACAGGGACGAGGGAAGCTGCCGCCACGCACAGGGACAACCTTTCACCTGCTGAAGGGGGCACAGAGGTTGCGTGGAACTGTCGTGCTCACGATGCTGTGGGCTCAGTAACCGGAAGTCCTGCTGAGAGTGGTCTAAGCCGGTGCCACTGGAGCCCGGCGAGGGGCTGCAGGTGGGTTTGCCCGCGGCTCCTGCTCCGGCCCCTGTGGCTCCTCCGAGGGGCCCCTCCCCCTGGGAGTGTAGCCGATGGTTATGACAGTTCTGGCCGCATATCCGCGCTGGAAACCGTCCAGAGAGCATCGCTCCTGGGGGCTCATCCGGGCCCTGCCAAGAGACCGTGAAGACAGCCCGGGTGCTTGCGAGGGAACTCAGTGTCTCCAGGCTGAGTTTTCCATCAGCCTTCCCTGGCTGCGCGCAGAGGCGAGGCGATGACAAAGGCCATGGACAGGCCGCACGGAAAAGCTCAGAAACAGCCAATCCTCTCAGGACCTTCCTGGGGACGGGGAACCACGGGCTGTGGTTTAACTGTGTGTAAACAGCATCAAGCCGTATTACATGAGTAAACATGCTAATGTGAGGAGCGGATCTGAACGGAAGAGTGTTCCGGGGCCTTCTCCAACGAGCTGGGTGTCCTGCCCACGGGGCCGCGGGCGCCTGGCTTTGGCCTGGCTGCTCGCCTGTGTCCTTGCACGGCTGAGCTGGGGGCCAGGGCGGGAGCAGCCGTTTCAGGCCGGTGTGCAGGGCGCACGGGCTGCGCTGTCCTGGACACGCCCTTGCCTCCCCCTGGGCAGGGGGAGGGAGGGGGAGGATCCTCATGGCACAGGACACATTTCTATCCCTTCCTCCATCCCAGCCAAGACTTTCAGGCCTCAGCTCCCGCTTTAAAGAGTTTCCAGCTCCCTGTCCTCCCAGATTGAAAAATGCTTGGAAATGTGGGAGCAACTCAAGGCTGGAGTCCTAAGTCGCCACTTCCTCAGGGAGGGGGCGGCCGTGGGTGACCTTGCAGCTGTGTGACCTTGAGCGAGGTAGTGCATTCATCCTGTGGGTCACCAGGCTGCCCTGAGAGCCTGGGAGAGGATGGTGAGATGAGATTAGAGTGCGTGCCCTTGACCTGCATGGCTCAGGGTCTAGCTGGAGGCAGAAACGGTCCTCGCTTGGCAGAAGGGGTGAGGCGTTCTCTGGGGTCCTAACCCCGCTCATGAGGGCACCGATCCCACTCACGAGGGCTCTTAATCACCTTCCAAAGGCCCCACCTCCACACCGCATCACACTGGGGACTAGGTTTTAACATATGAGTTTGGGGGGGGGGGGGCGGGAGGGGAGCACAAACATGGAGTCCATAGCACCCTTCATTCCAGACCTACTTTCTCCGACATGACAAGCCACACACCAGTGCTCCTCTAGTGTCAGGCGGCCAAGATTATATACATTATTCCCTATAGCTGGTAGCTGGACAAACGTCCCACCCCTGGCAGTGAAAGCTGAGACGCTGTGTGTGACTGGACTGAACCCTGGCAATCTCTGCAGAACCCCATGCCCTCGGTCCCCTCCGCTTTGGCGCCCCCTGCAGGCTCAGTTTCCCACGGGCGCTGTCCTGAGACCTGCCTGGGAAGCACGGGGAGGTAATGGCCCTCGTTCTGACATCAGATCTATGCTTTCTCACTTCCCCGTCATGAGCACAGGTGCCCTTTGCCCCCTGACCATGCGATGACCACTTACTCCAGCCACAGCCCGCCCAGGGCCCCTCAGCGGGAAATGGCGGTTTGCCAAAGGAGAACAGAGAAGAAGGCTCCTGGGAACCTCCTCCCCCTCCTGGCCCTGGGCCATCCTTTTCCTCCATGAGGAAGTGACATGTGCACAGTGAGAGGGCGGAGAGCCACAAGCCCAAGGCCCTGCACTGCCATGGCAGGCAGCACTTCACTTACTGCGCCATTCATTCATTCATTCATTCACTCACTCACTCATTCATTCATTCACTCACTCATTCATTCACTCATCCATCAATCCACTCATTCATTCATTCACTCATCCATCCACTCATTCATTCACTCATCCATCCATACATCCATCCACTCATTCTTTCATTCATTCATTCACTCATCCATCTACCCATCCACTCATTCATTCATTCACTCACCCATCCACCCACTCATTCATTCATTCACTCATCCATGCACCCATCCACTCATTCATTCATTCACTCATCCATCCGTCCACTCATTCATTCATTCACTCATCCATCCATCCACTCACTCATTCATTCACTCATCCATCCATCCACTCACTCATTCATTCACTCATCCATCCATCCATCCATCCATCCACTCATTCATTCATTCACTCATCCATCCATCCACCCACTTTAGAAGAGACTTGTCTGCTTAGGATCTCCTCATGGGGTTTCCTCTTTCCCAAGGCTCTGTTTCCTGGAAGAACATTTTTCTCCTCCCCACTATGGTGGGACCGTAAGGGACCCCGGAGAGGTGGCAATTGGGTCTCCCTCTTCTCGTGGCCAGAAGCGGCCCCCGTTTTAGAAAGTAGGAAGTGGAGACCACAGACTCCCATGGACCCACCCCCTCCTCCCAAAGTGAACCGCTTTCTCCAATCCAGCAGCAGAGGGGAGATCGGAGGGGACCTTCGCACGGGACCTCAGCAGACCCGAAGGGTGGGGCGTTACCTTTGCCGAGCCTGGGGGCAGGTCCAGGGAAGGACTGCTGTGGCCAGCACCCAGTCTCCTGGACTCGTCACCATGGCAGCACGCCCCTTCCGAGAACAAGCTGAACAGGGCGATGCTTCTCCTTGTTCGGTGATCAGTGTGGTCACTTCTCTCTCTCCACTTCCCCTTTCTACTGACACCTTCTTACTCCAATAAGTGAACACGCTATAAACCTCTCAAAGGCAGGGGCCACGGCCACAGTCTCTATGTATGTACACCCGCAGAGTCTAGCCCTTTGCACTCGTTTGCTTTTTTCTCGATTCCTTTATTCTAATGCTAACTGTGTCGAGTCACACTCGACATCCGAGTGCAAAAGGCTAGAATAATATCTTTTTGTTGTTGTTCATCCTCACCCGAGGATATTTTTCCCATTGATTTTTAGAGAGAGTGGAAGGGAGGGGGAGAGACAGAGAGAGAGAAACATCGATGTGAGAGATACGCATCGATTGGTTATCTCCTGCACACGCCCCAGCTGGGGCCGGGGATCGAACCTGCAACCCAGGTACGTGCCCTTGACTGGAATCGAATCCATAACCTTTTGGTACAAGGACCGACACTCTAACCACTTAGCTACAACAGCCAGGGCTAGAAGAATATCTTCAATATCACAGATACTCAGGAATATTTCTAGAACGATAGGACCTGAACTTGGCTCAGATAGGCACTCATCATGGACCGCATGGGAAGATGGCTCACTTACCCATGAAGAAGGCTGTGATCTCTGTCATGGGAGAACTACCAACAGGACTTCCTCAAGGTCCGGGAGGGGAGAGCTTGCTGCGGACCAGCGCTGATGAGCAGGGTCGCCTGCCCTGAGGAGAGGGAAGTGAGGAGGTCAAAGGCAAAGATCCAGAGAGCAAAGAGTAACCAAGGATGGCCTCCCAGGGCTCAGGTGGGGCTTCACACTGTCACTGTCACGGGTGAGGGACAGACAGTACAGGGTCAGCTGGGGGGAAGGGGCAGGCCCCCATCCTCCTGCATCCCGTGGAGAGTGGGCGGGGCAGGCCTGGCAGGTGGATGGATGTTCCAGGGGAGGCTCTGGCCTATGTTATTCTCCCTTTTTATAGGCAGCCCCGTCACCGGGGGAATGCCCGGGCCGCGTGGTGCCAGGAAGTCTGGCTGGTGATGCCAGCTGTTTGTAGGAGTTAGTTGGCTGGGAACTCCAGCTGCCTGGCCACTGGAGCCCGGGCCCAGGAAAGTGGCAAAGAAACCACCTGTCCCCCGGGAGGCCGAGCCTGGGGACTGGGCACGGACCCCCTCGTTGGAAGAAGGGGGCCCAGGGCCCAGCTGGCTCAATGTCCAAGCGACCTGGAATGACCCCCGGGTTCGCAGACGGCCCTGCTCCTGCACGCTGAAGCCGCAGGGAGGCAAGCAGGTGCTGACAACTAGATGCCATGAGTAAGTGTGAATGTAAGAAAAGAAGAGGATCAGAAGGCAGAAGGCATTCAGAGAAACAAAGAGCCGGCACAGGCTGGGACAAGAATGGCTGAGTATTTGTATAGGTCACAGCAGGCAAGCCCGGTCTGTAGAGGGAGAGTGGTAAGACGTTCTGAAGGCCTGGAGGGCGGGGGACACTGTTGTAGGGAGCCCCTTGCCCCCACCCACTATTGCGTGTGCCTTAGACCCATGTGACAACCCTCCCAATGACAGGGGTGGGAATACAACGCTGGAGCCCAGCTGTAACTGTAAGGAGTAGGGATCGTGCTCTGTTAACTGCGATCGTGCTGTTCTGATGAAAGAAGGCACCTTCTAACCTGGCTGGGAGCTCACCTGGAAATGGGGCCCAGCCTCCCCATCAGGGGGCTGCCTATGAGCGTGGAAAGATTGACAACCTTGTTGCAGAAACCAGAGCCGCCAGCCCTTTGCCTATCACCAGCCCTTTGAAGACCCCCAGCCCTTTGCCTATCACCAGCCCTTTGAAGACCCCAGCCTTTGCATACCCACAGGCCTTTGCAAGTCTCCAGCCCCCTGACCTGTAAACTGCCCATTTGGCATAACCCTTTGGCCGACTTCCCCTGTAATCTTTGTCCTTCCTCCCACTACCAGCAGCTGGCCTGTGGTGGGGGCAGAGCAGATGTTTGTGGGTACCCTGCTGCTCTCCCATGCTCCTGGCTGGATTGGAATCAGCACTGATGTAGGATTCCACCCTGTCTCTGCCGAACGGGCTCAGGGAGTGACCGGCAGCTGGGACCCACTGACTGTGTGGTTACATGTGGACTTGGGAAGGTAGTCAGAGGGAAGAGTCAGGCGTGACCCGGGCTCGAGGCCACTGTGCTGGTGATGAGGGCAGGGGTGGGAGGTCAGGGCTAGGAGCGGGACAGATAGGAGGGCTGCTGCATTTTCCCTCTCTGCTTGTTTTCTGAACTAAAGTGTAACTTATGCCCTAACCGGTTTGGCTCAGTGGATAGAGCATCACCCTGTGGACTCAAGGGTCCCAGGTTCAATTCCGGTCAAGGGCATGTACCTTGGTTGCAGGCACATCCCCAGTGGGGGGTGTGCAGGAGGCGGCTGATCAATGTTTCTCTTTCATCGATGTTTCTAACTCTCTATCCCTTTCCCTTCCACCTCTCTGTAAAAAAATCAATAAAATATATTTTAAAAAAAATAAAGTGTAACTTATATGCAATAAAACTAATTTCACCCGGGGGCGAGGGCGGGGGCGGGGATTGGCGACATTACAATGGACTCAAAGCCACCCAGGCCCTGCCTCAGGGACTCTGCCCAGAGTCTTGTGTGGCTTCTCCCGGGTGGATCCCCCCATTTCTGATGTCTGGAAAAGGAGATCAAGTGTGTCTCCTCACCTGGCTGCTGCCTGCTCCCTCCGTGGGCTCTGGGTGGGTGACACTTCAGTGCCTGCTCTGTTGCTGTTTGGGGGCTGGGAAGCCTGCAGCCTGCGCTGTTAGCACCAGGTGCTGGAAAAGGAAGACATTATCAGGCGCCACCATCAAAGCGAGGTGGGGAAGGGAGGTTTCAACTCGTCCCAAATTTCCCCAGGGAATCTGGCCTCCCGTCAAATTCCCCTCTCGTGGGGCTGATGTCGCTGCCAGAACTTCTCACCAGCGGCCCAGCAGCCTGGGGTTGGCTCAATGGAAACCCCATCCCATGGCCTCATCCTAAGCAAGAGAAGGAAACCACCCTTTGCCCTGGCCGGGGTGGCTCAGTGGATAGAGCTTCGGCCTGCGGACTGAAGGGTCCCGGGTTTGATTCCAGTCAAGGGCACGTACTTTGGTTGCGCGCACATCCCCAGTGGGGGGCGTGCAGGAGGCAGCCAATCAATGACTCTCTCATCATTGATGTTTCTATCTCTCTCCCTCTTCCTTCCTCTCTGAAATCAATTAAAAAATATATATTATAAAAAAATAAGGAAACCACCTTTGCTAATGGATAATATGCTGGCTGTTTCTCGCAATTGGACTGTGGGACTCTAAGAATTAGTGTATTTTTTTTTCTTTTTCTGGAAGAGTTTTAACAACCTAGAAAGCTTAATTAAGCTTTCCTACTACACTTCTTTTTAATTGAGTTTAGTAGCAGGAGAGTATTTTTAGAATTGAAGTGATGATTCCATGTAATGGATACACGTCTGCAGATTCTTAAACTGCTACACGGGGCAAAATGGAGCGAAAGAGCCCGGCCGGTGTGGCTCAGTGGTTGAGCATCGACCTATGAATCAGGAGGTCACGGTTCGGTTCCCGGTCAAGGGCACATGCCCGGGTTGCAGGCTCAATCCCCGGTGGGGGCGTGCATTGATCGATGATTCTCTCTCATCATTGATGTTTCTCTCTCTCTCTCCCTCTCCCTGCTTCCCTGAAGTAAAAAAAAAAAAAAACAGCAACCAAGAAAACAAGGGAGCTAAAGAATGGACTCCCCAAGTCTAAAAGTATGACCCGTTGTTTTTACACATCGTAACTATCGTATTTATGTTCATTTATTCTATTCATTCGTTACTTACACCCTGAGTTCTTTCTGCCTAAGGACAAGGGGTTTTCTGCCTGGGGTGGGGTTGGGAAGACAGTTTGGGTTTTTTTAAGGAGCTTTTTAAAAATTTTTTATTTTTATTGATTTCAGAGAGGAAGGGAGAGGGAGAGATAGAAATATTCATGATGAGAGAGAACCATTGATTGGCTGCCTCCTGCAGGCCCCCTACTGGGGTTGGAGCCTGCAACCTGGGCATGTGCCCTGACTGGGAATCGAACCTGGGACCCTTCAGTCTGTAGGCCGACGCTCTATCCACTGAGCCACACTGGCCAGGGTTGGGGGGACAGTTTTAATGACACTTGGCACACTCGGCAGGCACCGAATGTTGTTTCCAATCCCCTCTGGTTTTGCTGGTCCTGGATTGCCGTTGCATTTGGAATTTTTTCTCTTATTGAGAGGAACCAGGATGATCAGTTCGAGGTCAGCGGTTTGTATGTCACTTCAAATAGTAAAAATAACATGAAAAAGCTTTGTTAGGAGGAAGCTGCGGGTTAAAAAAGATAGCAGATGCCCTTGGTCAGCGTGGCTCGGTAGTTAGTGTCGACCTGAGTATGGGAGGGTCCTGAGTTTGATTCCGGTCAAGGGCACACCTGGGTTGCAAGTTCGAGACCTGCCCTGGGACGCATGTGGGAGCAACCATTCGATGTGTCTTTTTCCAATTGATGTTTCTCTCTCTCTCTCTCTCTCTCTCTCTCTCTCTCTCTCTCTCTCTCTCTTTCCCTTTCTTTCTTTCCTTCCTTCTTTCTTTCTTTCTTTCTTTCTTTCTTTCTTTCTTTCTTTCTTTCTTTCTTTCTTTCTTTCTTTCTTTCTTTCTTCCTTCCTTCCTTCCTTCCTTCCTTCCTTCCTTCCTTCCTTCCTTCCTTCCTTCCTTCCTTTCTTTCTTTCTTTCTTTCTCTCTCCCTCTCCCTCCTACCTCCCACTCTCTCTAAAAATCTATGGGGGGGGGGGATATTATCACTCTTTGGGGGTGAGGATTAAAAAGAAAAAGATAGTAACCACTGAACTACAGCTGGGAAGAGGATGGGTGATGTGTCAGCACCTCATGGTGACCAAGTACGAGATGGCATGTTTTCAAATGAAGGCTCTAGCTAGATCGGCTCCTTAAGACTCCAGTGGAAAACATGATCCAAATGAAACTTTCAGATTTTTCTAGACAGTTCTTTATACACACATAGAACCAAGATGATTGTAATAACGTGGACATTATACTATTGTTTGAATAATATAGAAACTACAACTCCTGGGTCAGACCACCAAAATGTTTATATATGAATAATGGACATCATCTAATAAAATAAAAATAAAAAAAAACAGAGTTAACCATCTGAAGCAGAAATGGTCCACGTTTGCACAAATTCACACGTTTGGCAAAGGCGCTGGGAAGGAACCTGTGAGAAACCCGAGGGCGAGGCGGGCGGGGCGGGATGAATTCTATTTAAGGAATTTTCCCCCTCCCCCCGAGAGGAGTTCGCCAACTCAGATAGCTCAGTGAGATCCACGCGAAGATACGGGCCCGGGGAGCACTGTCCCAAAGGAAGGTGGCGTGCGAAGGCAGCTCCTCGGGTGGCCACAGGCACGGGCAAAAATCAAGTCATTGCTTGCTTTTCTCATATGTGTGGTATCAGATGATTCTGCCCCTGAATCTCAGCTTTCCATGTTTACCTTTAGAGCGAGCATTTCCTCTGCCAAACACAGCAGGTCCGGGGACCTTGGGCAGAGGCGCGTGCACCGTTTCTCCTGAGCCGTACTCACTGAGGGCCTCTCTTCGTCCTCAGGCACCCAGCGTCGCCTCCTACGGGGTAAACACAGACGTGCTCGTGTTCAGTCTAGGTTTCCTCAATTCTGCGTTTAACTTCCTCTTCAGAAGACAGAGTCATCAAGACATCCTCCTCCTCTGGGGCTCCCACCCGCTGGCCTATAAGCAATCTCGGCTGCCTGCCTGGAGGAGAGCGCCTGGTACCCGCACAAGCAGGGCGCTGGGATTACCTAGGAGGGCTGTGGATGGCGAGAGGCAGAGCACACTGACACGATCACGCTCACACGTTTGTTTCCTCACATTCAGGGTCTCGTGCACCGAGGGGGTGCACATTGTTAAAGCAGGCCCAGGTCCTCGTTTTTGTTACAGTAAGGGGGTACTGTTCCTCGTCCACCCCCTCTTCTTTTCTTGTTACTCTAACCTCCTTACGCTCCACGCTTCTTAAGTCTGCAGAGTTGGCTGGCCACTTGGGTGTGAGCCCCGAAAACTCCCCCAAAGGGTTCGGTTTGCTCTCGAGCTGCTGACTCGGGCCTCTCCTTGGCTCCCTACCCCTTGTCCTTGCCATTTTCTCCTTGGCATGAACGCTTTCTTGTTTCAAAGCTCGTTCCCATATCTTACTTTTGCAGGGACCCCAGACTACTATGTTAACTCTAAATATTTTGGCTGTGAATCTGATTATAAATCAATGTTGTGAATTTAATATTACACAGAAACTTAATTGATCAAATCCCAGCTCATGCTTTGTTGGCGATTTAAAAATATATGCCATATTGCCCTGGCTGGGGCTCAGTGGTTAGCACCAAAGGGTCATGGGTTCGATTCCTGGTCAGGGCACATGCCCGGGTTTCGAGCTCAATCCCCAGTAGGGAGCGTGCAGGAGGCAGCCAATCAACGATTCTCTCTCATCAGTGATGTTTCTGTATCTCTCTCCCTCTCCCTTCCACTCTGAAAGCAATAAAAAAAAGTAATATTTTAGCTGGATTATTTTGAATAGAAGGTCATTCTAATAATATTACAACTAGATTTTATATTTTTCTCTTAAACATTTTTTTTTACCAGCCCAAAGAACTGAAAATAAAGTACATAATATCTGGAGAGAGCAAGATATAAATACTATACAATTTTTAAATCCCTACATTTTATTTAAAATCTAGCTATCATTTTGGTCTACTGACCAAATTTGACTGCACACCTACAAAGAGGGTGTAATTGTTTGGCCAATATATTATAATAGCTACTTTGATCAGTTTCAGAAAATTATGAAAAGCCTTGAATCGAGGTATGTTTGGAATACCTGATAAAAATAACACAAATATTTAATAATCATGCTGAAGAGATAGGACCTTTAGTAAATAATAGCCTCCCTTTACATTTTTGTTCTGGGGAAAGAATGGTACCAAACAGTGCTACAAACTAGGATCAAAGCCAACACGACCTCTTAGTTCATTACAGAATTTTCCACTTGATTATATTTTCAAGCCCACTCATTTCACGATGTTTTACTTCCAGGGGGCCTTGGTCCTTGAGGGGGCTTCATTCAATGGATGAAGTGAGATGGAAGCTCACACCTGGGATCTTTAAAATTACTGCATGTTGGCCTGATGCTGGTGCTAACCAGTGAGGACCAACTCTGATACCCGGTGAGCTGTTAACACTGAGTTTCCATCTATCTCCCAGCCACCGAGAGCCGTTTCGTTCACACCTTCTGCAAGGGTTGTGGATCTACCCCCAAAATAATTTATTTTTAAAAAATTTAAATTTTTATTGATTTCAGAGAGGAAGGGAGAGGAAGAGAGAGAGAGAAACATCAATGATGAGAGAGAATCATGGATCGGCTGCCTCCTGCACGCCCCCTACTGGGGATCGAGCCTGCAACCCGGGCATGTGCCCTGACTGGGAATCGAACCGTGACCTCCTGGTTCCTAGGCTGACGCTCAACCACTGAGCCACGCAGGCCGGGCCCAAAATAGTTTATGAACAGATACATAAAATAAGGTGCAACACTGTTTAAAACTGAGATATAATTCACATACCATAAAAGTCACCTCTTTAAGAGTGGCATTCAGTGGTTAGTATATTCACCAGGATGTACAGCTATCACCACTATCTAACTCTTATCACCTCAACAAGAAACTCTGTACCCATTAGCAGTCACTACCCATTTTCTCCACCCACCTGCCCCAGCCCTTGTCAACCGCTAATCTACTTTCTGTTTCTATAGATTTGCTTATTCTTGATAGTTCATGTAAGTGGAGTCATACAGTATGAGGTCTTTTGTGTCTGGCTTCCATCATAATGTTACAAGGTCCATCCATGTTGTAGCATGTGTACTTCTTTCCTTTCGTGGCTGGTAACAGTCCATCATGGTTATACCACATTGTATTCTACCACTCATCCACTGGTGGGCATTTGAGTAGTTTCTACTTTTTGGCTATTATGAATTTTTGTGGTTGTTTTCTTGTTTTTGCATGGACTTATTTTCTTTTTAAAATATATTTTATTGACTTCTTACAGAGAGGAAGGGAGAGGGATAGAGAGCTAGAAACATCGATGAGAGAGAAACATCCATCAGCTGCCTCCTGCACACCTCCTACTGGGGATGTGCCTGCAACCAAGGTACATGCCCTTGACCGGCATCAAACCTGGGACCTTTCAGTCCGCAGGCCGACGCTCTATCCACTGAGCCAAACCAGTTAGGGCTGCGTGGACATATTTTCAATTCCCTCAGATACCTAGAAGTGGAATTGCTGGGTCATATGGTAACTCTAGGTTCAAGCTTTTGAGAAACTGCCAGTCTGTTTTTCACAAGACAGTTGAGACAGCCTTGGTATTTTTAGCTCATATGTCCCACCAGGAGTTGGAATTCTTCGTGTCCTTGTCAACACTTGTTATTGTCCCATGGTTTTGTTTCCAGTGAGTATAAAGTGGAATCTCATTGTCACTTTGATTTGCACTTCCCTGAAGACAGTGATCTGGAGCACCTTTTCCTGGGGATGTAAACTAGTTTTTCATCAAGTTTTAAAGTCTTTCACCATTTTTTATTGTTGTTAATCCTAACCTGAGGATATTTTTTTCCACTGCTTTTCAAAAACAGTGGGAGGGAGGAGAGAGAAACATTGATGGGGGAGACTCATCGACTGGTTGCCTTCTGCACACATCCCAACTGGGGGGTGGAAGCAAGCCTGCAACCCTTGAGCAGGAATTGAACCCCTGACCCTTTGTGTGGGGGCTGACACTCTAACCACTGAGCAAACACCAGCCAGAGTTCACCATTATTTTTAAAAATATTCTTTCTGCCTCTTTCACTTCTGCTCGTATGGGACTCCCATTATGCATATGTTGGTACCCTTGATGGTGTCCCGTAGGTCTAAGGCTCTATTCATTTTTCTTGGTCCTTTTTCCTTTCTATTCCTCCAATGAAAGAATGTCAATTGACCCAGATTCCAGCTTGCGGATTCTTTCTTCCCCCTGCTCAAATCTGAGGCTGAGCACCTCTCGGGAATTTTTATTTCAGTTAATTGTATTTCAACTATGGAATTTCTATATTTTAAAATAATTTCTATCTTTTAACTAATAAATGATAGTGAGGCATCATTTTGATACTTTAGTTCTTTGGACATATTTAAAAATAGCTGATTTAAAGTCATCTATGAAGCCCATTGTCTGGACTTCCTTTAGGTACAGGTAATTGACAGCTTTTTGCCCTGTGTATGGGACGTATTCTCTTGTTTCTTTGAATGTCTATAATTTTTTTAGGAAAACTGGATATTTCAAATAATAAGGGGTAAATCTTAAAATTAGATTGACTTACCCCCCTTGCCAAGGGTTCGATGTAGCTGCTGGTTTTTGTTTGTTGAGTGACTCATCTGAACTCATTCTGTAAAGCCTGTATTCTTTGTGATGTACAGAGACCAATGTCTTGCTCAGATAGCTCTGTGATGAATTAATAATTGGACAGGGATTTCCTTAATCACCTGAATACCTCTCCCAGTCTTGGTGGAGGGTTTTGTGTGCATGTTGGAACACCCTTCAACACTTGACCAGGAAGTTGGCTGCTCTGCCTTATGCTTCACTTTCTGCTTGTGCAAATCCTCAAGGTCAACGTAAGGCGAGAAATGATGATGCTCACAGGCCTTCCCTCATCAGACATACCACCCTTGGCTTGAGACAAGCCCTACGCATATGCCTGCACATGTCAATTTCCAGGAATGTCAGAGCCGCACCAAGCCCCTACAAATATCTCATTCCTCAGCTTTTCCTTTCAAGGTTTTGGTTAGCCTACTGTTTGCTCTGATGTTTATTTGCTGCTTTCGGGCAGCCACGACTGCCTCTGATGTTTTTCCTTCTTCAGTCAATGTCCCTGTGAAAAAGGCTTTCACATCTGGCAAACTCTGATCAGGCAAAACTAAGATGGCCTTGCAATTGAGGTCTTCCAGGGCGCCCCCAGACAAGCCCAATAACGATGATTCTCTGGGAATAAGAATTTTAAAGGGCTCCAACCCCATTCACTCCTCCAGTGGCTTCCACACTGTGGCTTCTACCTTGATTGTGGGCTGTTGTTTGCAAGGGTACAACAGAGCTGGAGAGGAGTTGGGAGGGAATGGAAACGGGGCAAGTTAAAATGCCACCAGGATTACTGTCCTGAGATTCAGCGATTTCTCGAGTAAGTAGCCCTTGGATTGCTGCGGGCCTCTGGTTAATTTCCACCGTTCTGAAAAAAGTTGGTTCTGCCAATTTTTGCCAATTTTCTCCTTGCTGTGAGAAGGGCAGAATTTTCAATGTCTTCACTCTACCATTTTTTTTCTGGCTTTAACTATTTAATATCCTCTTATTTTTCTTAACCAAATGCATCTGGGTAAAAGAATAAAGCTACCACCATCGACATTTCTAAGCATTCACATGGTTCAAGCTCAACTGCGCTATAAACAGCAGCAGCTGTACAAGACAATCATTGGATATAGTATGAGCTTTAGAAAACGTCCACACTTCAAATAAATGTTGCCATCATTTTTCAGTATGTAGATTCTGAGTTTTAGAAAATCCTTCCAGTATACAAAAAAAGAAAAAATTAATTAATCTTGAATTATTATAGTCTCAAAATTGCTATAAGAAATAAAACCTTGCCTGGCCAGTGTGGCTCAATGGTTGAGCATCAACCCATGAACCAGGAGGTCATGGTTTGATTCCCCGTCAGGGCACATGTCCGGGTTGCAGGCTCGATTACCAGTAGGATGTTTTTATCTCTCTCCCCCTCTTCCTGAAATCAATATATATATATATATATATTTTTTTTTTTAAATGTCCAGGGATGTAAGAATACATTTTAAAATAAGGTTCCTAAAGAGAGTGCGTTTACAAGTCTATGGAATAGATTTATATCTTAACATTTCATTACATCAGGTTGTATTACGATTGGCCCAGTTAGTAATCCATGTCCATAAATCATCTGAATACAAATATTTTGATTTCTGAAGCAACGTATTGTGTTTAAGCTTTTCATAGTACAGATAAAAATGCCTGATTTTTAAAATCCAGGACACAGAAACCTAATCTTACTATTAACTTTTGAAAACCAGCTTTGAGAGTCCCCAGTGATTCTAAAATAGGTATGTGTGTGTGTGTGTGTGTGTGTGTGTGTGTGTGTGTGTGTGTGTGTATTAGGGAACACTACATTCAAAGCCTCAGAAGTCCATTGGCATAGAAGCCTTTATTCTTAGATGGTAGACATTTTAATTCATAATGCAAGATGTGGAAGAAAAGCGAGATGTACATTCAACTAGTCGGACCCGCCAGAATGTGCAAGTTGTATAGTGAGTGTTGAGCATGTCAACCAAAAAATGCTGAGGGTGTACCTCGCTTTACGGAAGAGGGCCAGGTGACTCTTCTCGTTAAGCAGAGCGGATCCCCCACCAGACAGAGCTCTCTTGCATATTATCACTTAAAAAATGTGTTAAGTGTGCTCAAAATACATATACATATATATATATTTTAATGTATTTTTATTGATTTCAGAGAGGAAGGGAGAGGGAGAGAAACATCCATGATGAGAATCATTGATTGGCTGCCTCCTGCACACCCCTTACTGGGGCTTGAGCCTGCAACCCAGGCACATGCCCTTGATCGGAATCGAACCTGGGACCCTTCATTCCGCAACCGACGCTCTATCCACTGAGCCAAACCAGCCAGGGCACAATTTTTTTTTTTTTTATGGAAGAGGCAACATTTCATCTACACCATGTTCTGTAATCCTGGAATTAGGTATGATAACAAGTAGGCATCTTGAATGGCACTGACAGGGCAATCCCGTTCAAATGGATTGTCTTTCACACCCTGTCATAAGAAGGCCCCTGCTGAACAGGCGATTCTGAATTATAAAATTTACCATGAACCACATCAGATTATTGATATAAACTTACCTGAACAGACTATTTTCCAAGCGACTCGCTCTTTTTTTTGCAATATTATGACTGCATGAAATATTTCTCTACGGAGCATAACTGTTAATCAAGAAGACACGATATAACAACTTTAGAATTTTCTGCAAAGTACTGCACACAACTCAAAAATATAGAGCATGTAGGCAAATTTTCTCCAGTCTCCAATGCTCACTTAATATCAAGTTTTAAGAATGACATCAGTGAATCTGGTATAATTTTTTTTTAATAATAAACAGCACCAGGGAAGCCAAACTATAAATTGCATTTTCCATCAATCAAGCTGGGTGCTGCACCAGGGTCAAGGCTGAGTCTGCCCAAAGGTTGCCCACTGCTGGTGCTCAATGCACATCTATAATAATAAAAGCGTAATATGCTAATTAGACCGGACAGCCAGACGACCTTCTGGACGAATCTGGGGCTACGATGGCCGAGTCCCTTGCATGAATTTCGTGCATCGGGCCTCTAGTGGTTTATAATAGGTACAGAGAGGATACTTGGATTCTGTGTTTGTAAACTTTCAAACCAGCTAAAAGTATTGCCCGGCCTGAGTGGCTCAGTGATTGTCCACTTATGAACCAGGAGGTCATAGTTAGATTCCTGGTCAGGGCACATACCCAGGTTGTGGGCTCCATCCCCAGTGTGGGGTGTGCAGGAGGCAGCTGATCAGTGATTCTTTCCCATCATTGATGTTTCTCTTTCTCTTTCCCTTCCTCTCTGAAATCAGTAAAATTACATTTAAAAATAAATAAAAGTACCACATATCCTCATCCCAGAGAGAATCCTGAGTATCAAGTTAGCACATGTCTTTTTACGACATGACTGTAGGAGGGTGAGAGAGAAAGATGCTGCGATATGGTTACTGTCATGTAAGTGATAGGCAGCAGCCACGTGGGCCGGAATCACATCTGTGAGGGTTCACGCCACATTTTTCACCTGCCAACTTACAGGCACGGAGAGCTTCCGCTAAAACGTCCATTATTCTCCAGGATGAAAGAAGTGTTATGTTTTGATGTCGATCTTCAGTATCTATTATACTCGATGCCTTTGAAGGCGGAACAGGCCAAGTCATGAAAGGGACAAGGGGAGGTGAGAACAGTGGAAATGCAGCTGGGACATACGTAACGCTCTGCCTTCAGCGTTCTGCGTGGAGAGTCTGCTTTCCGGGCAGCGGGGGGTGTGACTGTGAAAAGATCACACAGTTGTCAGTAACTAGGTAGGATTTTTAGCACGGTTAGAGCCGAGCGTGACAGATTTAGGGCAGCGAACAAAGTTCCATAAACGGAATTTTAGACAAGTCTGACATTTTTTGGAAAATACTTTTCCTGCCAAGTCAACCTTCTTGGTCCCCCTTTCCATCCCAACTTAGAGAAAACACTATATAATGAAAATATTTAAAAATATATGCCTGACTGGTGTGGCTCAATGGCTGAGCGTTAACCTGTGAACCAGGTCACGGTTTGATTCCCAGTCAGGACACACGCCCGGAATGAGGGCTCGATCCCCAGTAGGAGACACGCAGGAGGTGGCCAATTGATGTCTCTCTCTTATCATTGATGTTTCTCTCTCTCCCCCTCTCCCTTCCACTCTGAAATAAATAAAATATATATTTTAAAAAATCTTATCAGGAAAGCAACCATTTCAATGATTATTTTCCTGTAAATAGTCTTTCAAAATAAGTGTATTTTTATTTATAGTCTACATTTTTATTTTTGAGATCCCTCATAAAAGTCCCTTAACATGTTGCAGAACTTACAAACTAGGTTATAACTTTCCAAAGGGTGTATACGGGCACCCTGCAGAATCACCACTGGGTCTAACTTCTCTGCCAACTCGGGGTCCCCCCATACCCCTTGCTATTCATACTATTGAGGCGGTGGAGTTTGCTGAAATGTGTTATAAACATGGAGAATAACCTCTGGGGGGAAATTATTGTCGGGGGTGGGGGGGCAGGGGAGAAAGAGAACATTAAGAGTATCATCGAGTTAGACTGTGTTCAAAAGGTCACTTGACAATATTATCAAACCACAGCTCTTCGGGGAGCTGAAGCTTGCTTTAAATTAGATTTGGGGAGGCACGTCTAACCAAACCGTTTCTGTCCGAGACACTTTCATACAAAGAAACACACGAGACAAAGGGTCCTTAATTTGGGGGCAGGATGTATTCCAACCGGGGGGAAGGGCGAAGGCCTTTCAGCTCCGAAGCTCGGTCACCACACTTCCAGAGAGTTCTGCGGTCCCCCCGCACCTGACGGGACAGGATGTGAGGGCCTGTGTGGCCTGGCTGGGCGCCCCGGTCCCTCCGCCCGCAGACGGCGTGTGACACGCAGGCAGCTGCGGTGTCGGGCTGGCAGCCCTCCTGAGTGTTTATCAGCTGAGAAGGTCAAAAGTCTGCAGACACTGGGTGGAGCAGCAGTAAGCCACAAAACTGACAGTTGTCCTCCTGCAAGCGGAAAAGAGGGAGAGAGGGACGCGGTGAGTTCTAGGTGAAAGCCGCGGGACTCGTTCCGTTATAGACGGTCTCTTTCTTTGTCAAAATAAAGGATGAGGTATGGTCAACACAGCACGCAGCAGAAATGTCCATCTCCTTTCAGCACCGAGCCCTGGCATCAGGTGGGGTGTGTCTGTGCTCCTGTTATTAGCGGTGATCAGATGACATCATATCCCACCGCTAACAGCAAATGAAAAACAAGGGTTCTGCATGCTACGGTCTGAAGTCTGCTTACTAGAACCAACACTGGGAGGACAGAATTTCAAACGTGTTGTAAAAATCATGAAGCCAGCCCGGCTGGTGTGGCTCAGTGGTTGAGCATCGACCTATGAACCAGGGTTGAATTCCCGGTCTGGGCACATGCCCGGGTTGCAGGCTCAATCCCCAGGAAGGGCCGAGTAGGAGGCAGCTGATCAATGATTCTCTCGCCTCACTGATGTTTCTGTCTCTCTCTCCCTTGCCCTCCATTTCTGAAATAAATTTTTTTTTAAATCATGTAACAGAAAACCTTACCAATTTAGCTAGAACACACACACACACACACACACACACACACACACACACACACACCAGAGAGCCTAAAAAACATAATTTTAAAGAATTTACCCTATAAATGTAGTCACAGAGATTGCTTGTAGAGGGAATTTAAGAATCTGAATAGTAGAGTTTGAGGGTCCTTTTCCCAGCAAAGGCTGTACTAAAGGGAAATTTATAACACTAAACACACTTATTAGGGGGGGGGGGGAAGCTCTAAAACCAGTAACCTGAGTTTTCACCAGGAAGTTGGAGAATAAAGAGCCATTTAAGTCTAAAGCAAGTAACAAATCATAGCGCATGTTCTCTCTGTTACGGAATCAAACTAGAAAGCAGTAACAGAAAGACCAGAGGAGAGACTCCAAATGTGACAATCCAACACCACAGTTCTTTGCCCTTTTCTAACCTGTCGGTCAAATGAGCACTTTCCCGTGGGTTAAAGAGGAAGTCTCAAAGGATAAAACCTCACATGAACTGAATGGAAACGAAAACTTCAGCAAATCAAAAAAATCTGACATCAAGTGGGAATTATTCTGGGGCTGGAAGGCGGGTTCAATATTTAGAAAGCCAGTGCTATCCACCATATCAACAGGTGAACAAAGTAAAATGTGTAGGGTATCAATGGACTCGGAGGAAAGCATTTGAAAAAATACACCACCTACTCACACTAAAAACGCAGCAAACTAGAAATAGAGGGGATCTTTTCCAATTTCATAAACATCATCTACAAAAAGGACTTGCTAATGTCCTACTTTGTAGTGATGTCTCTTTCACCACCTTAGTCAACACAGTACTGGAAGTCCTAACCGCTGTAATAAAGCAAGAAAAATAAAAGCCAAACCGATGAAAGAGGAAGAAATAAAACTAGTCCTCATTTCAGATGGCATGACATGACTGTCTACACAGAAAATGCCAAGGAATCTACAAAAACACTCCTAGCCTCTCAAGCAAATTCAGTATGGTTTCAAGCACGTAAGAACAAAATTAAAAAAAAAAAAATCAACCGTATTTTCATATACTAACAATGAACACATAGAAGTTGACATTAAAAACTCTAAGATAATTTACCATCACACAAAGAAAGTGAAATACTTGGGTGTAGACTTGACATTTAAGGACCTGCCCCAAATAAAAGTCCTAAGCAAAAGAATCCAAACTTACAGAGATGCGGGGTTTTTATTCACTGAGGCATAATGCCCTCTGGATCATTTTTTTAAAATAATATATTTTATTCATTTTTTACAGAGAGGAAGGGAGAGCGATAGAGAGGTAGAAACATCGATGAGAGGGAAACATCGATTAGCTGCCTCCTGCACACCTCCTACTGGGGATGTGCCCGCAACCAAGGTACATGCCCTTGATCGGAATTGAACCTGGGACCTTTCAGTCCGCAGGCCGACGCTCTATCCACTGAGCCAGATCGGTTAGGGCCATTATTAACTCCTTCCGATGCACACTCAAGCGGGGAGCGTGGGCAACCGGGAGGAGTCATGTTAGTGCTACAAAGAAACCTGTGTGCTATTTACTATTGGGAGACTCATCAATAACACACTGTATGCGCCTGCTGCGTTAATGATCGAGGTGGTCACCAGTGTACCAACAAGTCTACTGCCTTAAGGAGGGATCTGCGTTGGGTAGGTCCTTCAAAATGCCAGAACCCTGGCACTGGAGATGCGACTGTTTTAGGGGAGACACTTTGAGCTAAGTGATCAACTGTACAGTGAGGAAGGAGATGCTGATAAACCCTACAAAGCACATCAGACGTGACATTTGTTGCTACAGAATCCGAGCATATTTATAGGAAGGCAGAAGAAAGAGCATTTCAGCTCACTTCTGAAATACAGAAATGCCACCGTTCTGAAAACAAACAAAAAACAAATCACAATGCTATTGGCACATACTGGAGGCCACAAAAATCGTAAGAAATGTGGTATTTTCCTTGCAAATGTGTTTCCTGATTAGAAACAAAAAGCATATCTTTGACTCATACAGGAATTCAAGCCAAAAGAAAATTAATATTTATTAGACAGAGTTGATCAGATAAAACCGCCAGCCTGTGGACTGCTAACTGAGGGGAGAACCCTCTATTAACGTATTGCATCTGCTTGTTACATTTATGTTACCTGGCTCTCACGGGAAGATTCCGTGAGCAGATCCTTCCCTCATAGCCCCCATAAGAAACCCATCCTGCCAACACCTTCATTTCTGACCTCCAGCCTTCAGAGCTGAGACAACAGATTTCTGTTGTGTCAGTCAGCATTTTGTGGTATTTTGGTTCGATATCTCTAGCAAACTAATACACTACCTTTGAAAAACTTTTGGTAGCCTGATTTTAGATTGGGAAATACAGAACTTGTGAGAATCATACATGCCTGGGAAAAGCCAGATACATGTTATGTTGATCAAGAATCTTCTAAGTTGATGTCTTTCATTTTAATAAATGCACAGTAAGTTTTGGGAATGAAAATTTGCTATCCCTATAAGGATCAAAAGTTATCAATATACCACTCACTCTTCTCTGCGATAGATATTTAAAGGTTTGGGTATTTATCATTTATGTGAAATTACAGTAATTTCTTTTTACTTCACACTGCACTAATTTAGGTTAGAACTAACACTTGTAAGGGACGTGGTATTTTAGAAGAATATTCAATATGTTCTTTCACAATAATGCCAGATGTCCATATTAATGTAGACTTTGGCTGAAACAATACTTGATTTTAGGACAAGCAATGCAAACAGACCTCAATATATTAGAAAACTTAAAAAATAAGATTACCAAGACCTTTTAGAATTTATGACATTCAAAATATTGATTTTACTTTGAGCAATAAGGTCCTGAGATTCAAGTATTTGGTTTTCTGTTACCAAAAAAGTACTTTAAAGGCTATGGTGGAAACCGAAGTCAATGCTTTTAATACAATCTCCATAGCAACATGGGAAGGAGCAAAGGCTGGTGGACCGAATGAAAACCACAAGCTCTCGATTTCAGACCCAGCATTAACTGGCCACAGAGAGCCATGTTTATAGCTCGGCGTATTATCTCTGCTATAAACACAGGCTCTATGGCTTCGCTCAACCAGAGGGCACTGTCTAAGTCCTATGTACTTGATACACACATTTTATTAAATGACCACTATTAAATTTATGTTCTGAAACAATGTAAGATTATCCATACTGAATTTCTAGAATAAGCAGAAGTAAATGGAATTTGAAAATACTGAGTAAGTTTCCCAATTTCATGTAAAGATAACACAAAAATGACTTCATTTGAAGGGCCTTCTTTACTTTCACCAGTTAATTAGCATGACAAAAGAAAGTCTATCTTTTTTTAAATAGGTATTTAGAATTTTATCAGCTACTAATAGTGCATCCTGACCATAATGAATTATTTTCATTTTCATATTTTTGGTAAGAAAATATCTTCTATAGGAAATTGTGCAATAACAATGCATTAGAATTTTACTACAGCTGAATGAATTAGATGAATTTTCTAGTACGATCTTACTCATATAAAGATACTGATATTAATATTTGCTTATATACACAATTTTTTTTAAGTCTCAGACTAGATTTTGAGTGAACACACAATGCAATATACAGATGGTAAATGATAGAATTGTACACTTGAAACTTACATAATCTTATTAACCAATGTCACCCCAATAAATTTAATTTTGAAGAAGTCTCTGAGCTACAGAAATAAATAGTTAACATTTACTTAGTCTTGATTACATATCAGGCACCATCCTGGGCTCCTGACATGAATCATTTCACTTAAACCTCACAAAGACCTTATTAAACAGGTATTATTATGATGCTCATTTTACTGATGAAAAGATGAAGCTCGGAGAAGTTAAGTAATTTGCCTAAGGTCTCCCAGTGGAGAGGTCAGGGTTGCAGGCTGGATTCCCAATATGGGGCGTGCAGGAGGCAGCTGATCAATTATTCTCTCATCATTGATGTTTCTCTTTCCCTCTCCCTCTCCCTCCCTCTCTGAAATCAGTAACAAATAAAATAAAAAAGAAATGATTACAAAGGAAACACCTCTTGACATGGAATAGAGGTAACAAGTGATCTGGAAAATTTACTAACCCAGAACACCACATTGGATAAATAAGTAAGGTATTATAGCACCTTTTTTTTTAACTTTGAAAAATGCAAACCTAGAAAATCTTAAATTTAGAAAAATCTATATGCTATGGTTGTGCTAATGGGGGAATTTTTTATTTGATGTTCTATTTTTAATTGTCTGGTATTCTTTTTTAAACTACCAGTATGGCGTTTTTTACTTAGTGAACATTTTTAGCAAATTCAAGGCATTGTGCCAAGAAACAGAGAGTGGCAAGAGAATGCCATTTGGAAGGGTTAGAAATTCAAAACACTCACACACACACACACACACACACACTCACACACACACACACACACACAGGTCAGCCACACACTTTCAGTTAGCAACACCCATGACATAGAAGGGCTGGGCTGGTCCCATTATATAATAACTATCTGGTTCTTGCAATTCCTTATTGCCTGAAGACTATGTTGAACAGGGGAATAGCAGAAAAACATGCCTGCAAAGCATGAGCTACTCTAAATAATATATGCAATAAAACTGTTCTGTGTATGAGCAAAAATGTTTTCTCGTGATGCTAAAATTGCGCATGTTTCATTTAGCACTATCTGTGCCCCTATATAGCTGCTGCCTTCACAGTACTTGCATGCGAGGCATCCACCCCTCCCTGAACCCCCACCCGCGCCCAGGGATACACCCTGGTGCCCACGTGGGCATGATTACCCCTGGTGCAGCCCCGCCATCGGCGTCTCTCTCAAGGGAAAGAGCTTGGGGTAGACGATTGTAAACATGGGCTCGCTACACCGGTGGCAGTGCCCCAGGGGGCAGTGCAGCAGCTCCAAGAGACTTCTGGGTAACGAGACGGGAGACAGGAAGTTCAGATCTGGAACATAAGAGAAAATCATGCATGAATAAAAAAAAAATCAGAGTGCTTTATAGTACCAGGCTTTTAAATATAGTTCTCTTTGTTACCAAGTCAGTTCAGTTAGTTAAAAGTACTGCATGTTGGAAATTCTTTTATCTGTCAGGCACGGAATAAAAATGGAACATTATTTAGAAATGAAGATGCTTTTACATTTTTTATACTAAGAGGAAACCCACATCGACTCTTTTTAAGAGCAACCAGAAGCTGTCCTGAGGAAGAGGCAAGGAAAGAATAAGAGCAAGTATTCTTTAAGGACGAAGATCAGAAAGGCTTAATTTTACCAGAGAGGGTTTGTAAACTTCTATAAGAGACAGAGAATAAAAAAGGGACTGGATTGGAGATGAAAAAGGGCTTTCATTAAGTTCTTCCTAAATCTATCAGGCATTTAGAATCAATCAAGTTAAATCATATTTACTGAAAAGAATAAAAAAAGGGAAAGTAAGAATTTAAAGGGAATGAAAAGCAATGAAACCAAGCTTGTATTTAAAAAAACTGCCCCTCACTGTTTGGCTCAATGGATAGAGCGTTGGCCTGCTGACTGAAGGGTCCTGGGTTCGATTCTGGTCAAGGGCACATGCCTGGGTTGCAGGCTCAATCCCCAGTAGGGGGTGTGCAGGAGGCAGCAGATCCATGATTCTCTCTCATCACTGATGTTTCTCTCCCTCTCCCTTCCTCTCTGAAATCAACAAAAAAATATTTTAAGAAAATTATAAAAAAATAAATAAAAATTAAAAAACTGAATTTTACTTCTGTGTATTTTTCCACAATAAAAAAAAGAACACGAAACAGGCGGCATGACACAATTACGCAGGTCCCTGGATGGGGGCCAGGAAGGGAGGGCCGGTACCTTTGAGAAAACTGTGGTAGATGTGATGCAGGCGCCGCATGGCCAGCTCCTGCAGCGGCAGGATGTGGTCCTTCTCCGTCCCTATGGCCTTCACCTCGGCGGGGAGGAAGACGGTGAGGGGCCCGGATGAGAAGGACAGCAGCTTCCCCTCGGAAACTTGGACGGGAGCCCCACAGCTGCGGAAAGACATGCATTCACGGCCGGGTGAGCAACGAGGAAAGGAAGACACGTGCCAATAAAAATGTGTTCGTCAAAATATACATTGAACATCTGAAGACGCCGCTGAATTGCCAGGATGCTTTGCAAAGCGAACAGATGCTCTCCCGGGTTCCTTAATAAAACCTGGCACAGCCCGGCCGGTGTGGCTCACTGGTTGAGCGTCAGTCAACCCATGAACCAGGAGGTCACAGTTCAATTCCCGGTCGGGGCACATGCCCGGGTTGTAGGCCCGATCCCCAGTTGGGGGCGTGCAGGAGGCAGCTGATCCATGATTCTCTCTCATCGTGGATGTTTTTCTCTCTTTCCCTCTTCCTTCCTCTCTGAAATCAATAAAAATATATTTTAGAAAATAACAAAAATTAGAAAATAAATAAATAAATGAAGCCTGGCGTGCAATCTACATTCGCCAGTTGAAACCCAGCTAAGCCACTGCTGAGGTCCAGGCACTTCCAGCGAGGACAGACTGTGAGGGAACTTTCCTTCCTCGGATCCACACGGTATGGTTTGTGAGCTCTGTTTGTCCTCATTTTAGGAGCCTCTTCGCGTTTATGTTTATTGACATTTTCAAAATTAAAAGGAAAAAAAAGGACACGCTGTTAAGTTATAGTACCGTGGTTTAATAGAACTTTTTGGCGTGGAAAAATACCCTGCGGAGCAAATAGATTTTTAATAGTAGAAGATACCTTTATTGGAGCCTTTCATAAACTTGTGGTGAAAATATTCTTGGCCAAACCTACTGACTAAGCCAAGCCACACCCTGTTCCCTGTAGCCACTCCTAACCAGGAGGCACAGAAGGCCTTGTTCCTTCAGGGTTCCCACACTCGGGAGTCTGACCTCATTCCACCCCCGGCCTGCGACCACTGGGTTACCTAAAAGCCTTCACACGTTCCTTCCCTAATGACGAGCAGGCGCCAACAGACCTGGCTCTGCAGACATAACCTGGGACAACCTCCCCAACCTCCACGGGGAACGGGCCATGAAGGGGAGCGCACGGGGAGGAAAAGAAGCCCTTGGCTCGCTGGTTCATTAGGCCCTTCGTTTGCTCATTCCTTCCACTAGGAAATGTTCCCAGAGAACCTGCTCTTCGCCAGTCAATCAAGGTACTTAAAGAAACAAACAGCCCAGCTGGTGTGGCTCAGTGGTTGAGCATCGACTTATGAACCAGGAGGTCATGGTTCGATTCCTGGTCAGGGCACATGCCCAGGTTTCGGGCTTGATCCCCAGTAGGGGGAATGCAGGAGGCAGCCAATTGATGTTTCTCTCTCATCATTGACGTTTCTCTCTCTCTCTCTCTTCCTCTCCTTTCCTCTCTGAAATCAATAAAAATATTATTTTTTAAAAAAAGAGAGAACAAACTAACAGATGACCCCTTTTCCTTGGAAAATGAAATGATTACAATTATTCTAATGTTAGTCAGAGAAGACGGAGTGACTGACCCTGTCCAGGGAATTAAGGAAGACTTTAAGATTTTTCAGAGGAGAGAACATGGGACCTAGAACTCAACTGATTTCACCCATCCGATTTCTCCACTCAGCTCAAGGAAGAGAAGATCCCACTCCTTCTAACAGGCAAAACCCATATCCCAAAGCGAACAGCCACTCTAAATGCTAACATTACAGTTTAGTTTGTCTAAAGCAATGTCTCCTGGGAGTTCAATAAAATTCACTGCAGAATAGATTTTTTTTAAAACAGCAAAGCAACTGGAATAGTCAGACACTTTTCAAAAAAACCGGAGGACAAATACCACCCAATTTTAAGACTTACTGTAAAACCCTGGTAATCAAGACAATGTGTTACTGGTGTCAAAACGGACAAAGAGATGAATGGGGCAGACAAAGTAGCCAGAAATAGGCCTACACCTATATGGACAACTAATTTTCAACAAAGGTACAAAGGCAATACAGTGGAGAAAGGATAGGATTTTAAACCAAGGGTGTCGGAACAACTGTATATCCACGTGCAAAAAGAAAAAAAAAGAAACTTCACCTATAAGTTGTATCATACAAAAACGAACTGAAAATAAATCAGAGACCTACATGCAAACCTAAGCCCTTACAAATCTTAGAAGACATGATGTTAGTATTTTTGTTGGTTATCAAGCTATTACCCTTATGAACCACTTGTGAAGATGAGGAAATGATTCTAAGTTTTACTTTATAATTCTTGTTTCTTTCCTAATATAGAGGAAATGAAGGTGAGAGGATCATATCCAAAATGTTATCAGACCATGTGGCCATTACGTCTGGAAACAGGCAAAAACACACTAAGTGATTCTTTTGATGATATACTACAATACCTGGCGTGGTGATTAGATTTTTGTATCAGCTTGGCTAGGCACACGGTACCCTGATATTTGGTCAAACACCAGTCCAGATGTTGCTGTGAAGGTATTTCTTGAAATGAGATTAATATATAAATCAGCAGACTTTGTCAGGTTTTTTTTAAAAAAAAAAAAAAAAAAATATATATATATATATATATATATATATATATTTTATTGATTTCAGAGAGGAAGGGACAAGGAGATAGAACCATCAATAATGAGAGAAAATCATCGATCCGCTGCCTCCTGCACACCCCACTGGGGATCAAGACTGCAACTCGGGCATGTGTCCTGACCAGGAATTGAACCATGACCTCCTGGTTCATAGGTCGACACCCAACCACTGCACCATGCCAGCCGGGCATAAGTCAGCAGACTTGAACTAAAGCCGATTCATCTCTGTGATGTGAGGGAGCCTCATGCAATCAGCTGAAGACCTTAGAGGAAAGGAACGAGGTCCCTTGAGGAAGAGGGAGTTCTGCCTCCAGAGTCTTCAGCCTCAAGCTGCCTCATCAGCTCTCCCCTGGGCCTCCAGCCCGCCTACAGATTTCAGACTTACAAGCCTTCACAATCAGATAAGCCAATTTCTTTTTTTATCTTTTCTTAACGTATTTTTATTGATTTCAGAGAGCCATGGAGAGGGAGAGAGAGCGATAGAAATATCAATGATGAGAGTTCATTGATCGGCTGCCTCCTGCATGCCCCCTACTGGGGATCAAGCCCAAAACCCGGACAAGTGCCCTTTACTGGAATTGAACCCGGGACCCTTTAGTCCGCAGGCTGACACTATCCACTGAACCAAACCAGTTAGGGTGAGCCAATTTCTTAAATAAATTAATCTCCCCCTCCCCGCCCACCCCTTCACCTCATTCTCTTGGTTCTGTTGCTATGGAGAACACATGGTAAAAGAGTATTTGTTTCCAAACTTTATAGCCACACTGTAGTATGAGAACCCTGAGCAAAACCATAAAGCAATGAAACAAGCCAATCATCCGTGAGTATTTACTTCATACTGTTATGGCCTTGGCAGTGGCTGTTCTTCACCAGACGGGCTCTACGTGGAGCCGCCTGAAGAATTTAATAATACAGAGGAACAAACAAAGGCTTAGAAAACTCAAAACCAGATTTTGCCTAATGCTCTCCTGGTCTCCAATAATGAGAAAGACAGGGGTCTGACTGACACTACTACAAAGGCTCACTAGCAAGGAAGTGGATCCTCGTTTTGCATAAGGTCTAATTTCCCTTTGACAATTCTCTTAGAAGAAGTTCCTACTCTTCGTGACTGGATGGAAAGAGCTAATTAAATCCATTTAAGATCCATCTATTAATGCCTTCTCTGCCTAAGACGAGAGAAGAGTAGCAGGTATAGAGAATGGAGGCTGCAAGGGAGGAAGTCACAGGGGTGAGGGACCTTTCTGCTGGCCATGGCCAACCTCCCTTGACCTCATCAACCTCCCTTTTCTTTTTCGTATATTTTATTGATTTCAGAGAGGAAGGGAGATGGAGAGAAACAGAAACATCAATGATGAGAATCATTGATTGCTGCCTCCTGAACGCCCCCTACTAGGGATCGACCCCACAACCCGGGCATGTGCCCTGACCAGGAATCGAACCGTGACCTCCTGGTTCATAGGTCGATGCTCAACCACTGAGCCATGCCAGCCGGACCTTTTAATGAGCAATTCTGGAATAGAAGGACCAGAACTGCACCTGTGACAAATGCATGCGGAGCTACTAGTAAGCCAACAGACTAAAAATGCCTTTGGGCCTTTGTAGGTGGGACTGCCTACACCCCCAAACTACCGATGTGAGAAAGCTGTGTGGTGCTCTCCTTCTAATAATAATTTTATTTTCTCATTGCTAATATCAAGGGAAAATGTCACTACACTATTAATAATAATAAAACGTAGGCTACTAGCTAAAAATCTGCATATTTTGCACTACTACTTATTTTCTGCAAAGATGTGGAGCTCTCAGAAAATTCACTTTCTCTGCTACCAGATACCAAGTCAAGGATTGAAACCTCTCTCCCTGCTCAGAACCAACAGAACTTTCTGGCAGTCAACACCACATCTAAACACGGGAGCAAAAGGCCAGCTCTCTCGATCATGGCGCAGCCTAAATGCACCTCAGCGCCTGTCTCTGACGGCTGGCTTGGTGCGGGGAACACTGCCTCATCCTGGGGGCTGGCCTGCGTCATTCCCTGTATCTGGGTGATGGGGGGGGGGGCACCTTCCTCCCCCGGAAGAAGTGGGCCAGCGTGCGGATCCTGGAAGACCTCATCGGGACCAGTGACAGGAGAATCACAGCTGTCACACCAGCTGCAGGAATCGCTGAGCTACACAACTCCACGGCACATGCCATCGCCTGCGCTTCACAGGGGGCTCTGCAGTCAGCGCCCGGCTTGTGTTTCATCAGCCTGCATAGGCGCTGACCTCATCCACCCAGGGCTCTCCCGAGATCAAACCGTGTCATTTCTCCTCGGGGAGGCCGCTACTCCGAGGCTGGCGCTCTCCGGAGCGATCGCTGCTGGGCGCCCGTCCCCCGGAGCCATGCCGGCAGGGGGACGGCTGTGCTCTGGGCACCAGCTGATCGCCAAACCCTCTCTGGCCAGAACTGCGATGGTGAGAAGCGGGTTAGGCAGGGTGTTGGGGATTGTGAGAGCAGAATCAAACGTGTTAAGTGGCCTCAGAGGTGTCCCAAGCGTCTTTTGGCTGCTTAAGTGAGGGAAGCGAGGCCAGCCAAGAGCAGGTTCTGGAAGCTGGGTGGCCTATATTAACCCCAAAGCACTTTAAGGTGAGTCCATCCCACTATTGTGGGAGGAGCTAAACCTGTCTTTTTTTTAAATATGTATATTGATTTTTTAGAGAGAGGAAAGGAGAGGGGGAGAGAAAGAGAGAGAGAGAGAGACATCAATGAGAGACACATCGATTGGCTGCCTCCTGCACACCTCCTACTGGGGATGGAGCCTGCAACCCGGGCACGTGGCCCGACCAGGAATGCAACCAGCGACCTCTTGGTCCACGGGACACTCACTGCTCAACCCACTGAGCCACGCCAAGAGGGCTGAAGCCATCTTTCTAAAAGCCCGACTGAGAAGAGAAGGTTACTGCTGTTCTGAAAACAAGGCCTAGCATTCCCCATTAAAGGAAACATCTGCTCTGGCTGCCGGAATCATGATCTGCATGAGGGGCTATTTCAGACGTTGAGTTCTAAATAGTCCAAGTGGTACAGTTCTAGATCCGAGGGCGGCCCTGCAGTGCAGGGCTGAGGAGGACAGCTTTTACGTTACTGCTGACACCGCCCGTTCTGTGACTGATACTGAGCTTAGAATGGTATGCAGAGATTCATTTTTCACTTGTGTCCTGTCTGAACTCCCAGCTTACTGGCTGAACTTGAATGACAACGCTCTAAACTGCTTGCCCCATATGCTTAGCTTCTAAAGGTATGTGCTTTAGCATATTAAGGCCAAAGATAAAACTGAGCAGGATTATCAAAACAGTGCATCTCTCCCTCAGTTAGATCAACACCAAATGCTGAAACAGAAACAAAGGCAGCAGAGGAGCTGGGCTACAGGCTGAAACGTGACGTCCGCTCACCCGTTGCACCCGACGACCTTATTGTACAGGTAGGACGGCAGGCCTTTCAGGTGGGTGTTGTTATCCACGTACACGTACTGCAGCTCTCGAGATCGACCTAAATCTGGATCAGAAAGCAAAGTACCATAACTCCCATAAGCACGCACCAATGTAATAGGAAATGTAAAATTTAATGCAATGACACGGACACCATCCAAATATGCTCTCAGCCCAGATGTGCCTTTTAGATTCCCTAGGGCAGTGGTCGGCAAACCGCGGCTCGCGAGCCACATGCGGCTCTTTGGCCCCTTGAGTGTGGCTCTTCCACAAAATACCACGGCCTGGGCGAGTCTATTTTGAAGAAGTGGCGTTAGAAGAAGTTTAAGTTTAAAAGATGTGGCTCTCCAAAGAAATTTCAATCGTTGTACTGTTGATATTTGGCTCTGTGGACTGATGAGTTTGCCGACCACTGGCCTAGGGGGCTCAAGGAAAGAGTCTCCGCTCGAGCTGACGCAGCGGGAAGGCATGTAGGATACTCATTACGGGAACCCCGTCTTGGAGTCAGACGCCCAGGGTCTGAATTCTCATTCTCCTATTTACAAAATGTGTGTCCTCGGTGTCACCATCTGGACAAAGGGGGGAATAATGCTGCCTCTTAAATTCGGTGGGAATTACTAACAAAGTTTCTAAATGATCAAGCAGAATTCTTGGCACACAGCCTTCTCCAATAGATGGCCGTTATTATTATTCCCGTTATTAGTAAGTGATATTTGGAGGCGTGCCCTCCAGGAGAGGGTCAATGAAGAAAGAATTCTCCCCCTAGCTGGTTTGGCTCAGTGGATAGAGCGTGGGCCTTCAGATTCAAGGGTCCCGGGTTCCATTCCAGCCAAGGGCACGTACCTTGGTTGCAGGCTCAATCCCTGGCCCTGGTCAGGGCGCATGCAAGAGGCAACCAATCGATGTATCTTTCTCATCATTGATGCTTCTATATCTCTCCCTTCCTCTCTGAAATCAATAAAAATATATTTTAGAGAGAGAGAGAGAGAGAGAGAGAGAGAGAGAGAATTCTCTTTGGCATGCAGCAAAAGGTACTGGCGCTCTTCTGGACTTGAACTGCACAGAAGAGGGTTGGAGGCAACGGCCTTGGGAGATGGTGCTTCATCCACTTGAGCCAAGGACACAGAATGGGACATGGCAGAGGCGGCGCCTCTCTCCTCTGAGCTACACGAAAGGCAGAGCGTGTGCAAATCAGAGGAGGCTGCCTGCAGAGACCCTAGCACTGAGCTACATGAAAGCTGACACTGGTACTTCCGATAGCCTTAGTCTTCGTTCCTATCTGGGTGTAGAGGAAAAATGAGGAGTCGATGATTTAAAACGCGAGCTGGTTTAGATCTTCTCGTAGGCCTTCCTTTCCAGAGAGTTCTCACTGCACCTCTTTGGCTGGGGATGTTATTTTATTCAGTAGGCTCGTGATGGAATGAACTACTTTCTTTTTTTCATGTTTTTTCTGTTGTTGTTAATCCTCACTCAAGGGTATTTTTTCCATCAATTTTTAGAGAGAAGGGAGGAAGGGAAGAAGGAAGGGAGGGGGAGAGAGAGAGATATTGATGTGAGAGACACGAATGATTGCCTCCCCGACGCGCCCCAATCGAGGGCGGGGAGCAAACCTGCAACCCAGGTATGTGCCCTGGATCAGGAATCGAACTCAAGACCCTTCAGTGCATAGCCTGACACTCTAACCAATGAACACCACTGGCCAGAGCTGAACTATTTTCTACTGAAGCTGAAAGAAAACGGGAATCGACTGCTAAAATCTATTACATGTTAGCCAGTATACTACATGGCCGTAAGATTTTAATACAGATATTTAAGCTTTCCAAGTAACACAATCTCACATAGAGTACGAAAAAGCAGTACTAAAATGACACGATGAAGTGGGCTTTGGCGTCAGAACCAGTTCTGAACCCTGGCTTTCCACCTTCTGCCTGCTGGGGGAAATACAAGGCTCCATGCCTGTCACCTCCTCTGTGAAATGGAGATAATAGTACCCCGGCCACAGGCTTGTTCTGAAGATTCAACATACACAATGCCAACTCGATCCCTTGCATGCTAATGGGTGCTGAATGCATCTTCGTTTCTTTTACCCCTCTCTTCTGGATATGAAGAGGAAAGTCACAGAAGAGTGCGGAATTACAGAGAACCAGGCCGCTCCTGCCTCAGCTGACACAGCACACAGCACGGCCTGCTGGCGAGGCTGCGACACCTAACACCCAGCAAGGTCACAGGCTGTACGACCAGAACCTCAAGCACACGGAACGGCCTTTCTAATCATATCGAGGCTAACGGGTAAGTGCTTGCTGCATGGAAAAGCTTTGACATACTTCTTCCATTCTGAAAACAGAAAATTTTCACTCAGTAACTAACTTTGTGAATCTTTTTTTAAAAAATGACTTCAGAGAGGAAGAGGGAGAGAGAGAGAGAGAGAGAGGGAAACCTCGATGATGAGAGAGAATCACTGGGGATCGAGCCCAGGAGCCGGGCATGTGTCCTGACTGGGAAACAAACTGTGACCTCCTGGTTCATAGGTCAATCACTGAGCCACACTGGCCGGGCAATAATTACCTTTGGAAGATACCAGTGACCCGCTAGCTAATGAGATGGTGTGTTTCCTTCCTTCTATTAATTTTAATGGACCAATACCTTGCAATAAAATATGTCATGCAATAATACCCTTCCTGGTTCCTGTGCGAGAATGCTCAGTACGTGAACTTCATAAAGCGAGGAAGTGAACATCTGCACAGATGTGAAAGCCACAAAGAACTTCTTCATGTGGCTTTCTAAAGTGTCCAAAATGTTTTCCTCTTTTCCTTCCAGACGCCCAGATCAAAGTGCTGTGACTTGCCAATTAGCAAAAGCTAGCAGTCTTGCACAGACTCCAACTCTTTTCCATTGAACTTCAAGGCGCTGGCATGTGCGGTGCACATGGCTGCCGAGGGAACACAGAGGTCCTGTGTGTGGGGGTGCTTGCTGTGTAACCGCACTGTAAAAGCAAGCACGGCACCACAGCCCGGCCAGGACCAGCAGCGTCTGCTTACTGAGACCCGACCAGTGCGAGACTCATTTCTTTTATCAAAGATGAATGATGGATTCTCTTCAAGAAAACGACAGACCAAAACAGGTTGTTTAGAATGCTCTATCAATATTATGCCAATAATCAGTTTGGTAAATTGGATCTATAATTAGTCATGATTACATTTTTAATGCCTATAAAATGTGGGTATCTTCGTAATGAATTGAGAGTAATTTGTAGTCTATTCAGAAAAAACTTTAAAGCTGATATAAAGTACCTACATGAGCCCAGTCAGTATGGCTCAGTGGTTGAGCGTCGACCCATGAACCAGGAGGTCCAGCGCACATGCCCAGGTTGTGGGCACCATCCCCTGTAGGGGGCGTGCAGGAGGCAGCTGATTAATGATTCTCTCTCATCACTGACGTTTCTCTCTCTCCTTCTCCCCTCCTCCCTCTGAAATCAATAAAAACATATTAAAAACTAAAAAATAAATAAATAACCTACATGATGCCTTTTACAAGAATTTTTCAACCACTTTTTCAGAATAATGAATTTTTTCAGTGCTAGCTTCTTCAAATACTCACACTCCACTAAATCTTTTACATAGTCATATTCTTTCCGACCTATTCAACTTTCACAAAGTATGATTTCACAGTGAATTATAATTTAATCAGATGCTTTATACAGAGTAAATCAACAACTGGTAAGTTATAATAAGTGGGTTTTGATGAATCTGAGTGACTGAAGTGCCCCTTTGCTGTAGGTTTAAATATGCAGGTGTCACTGTCTCTAAGTCGGATTCTGTCCCACAGTTCAGGTAACAAAGGCTTATTACAAGCAGTGGGTTCGATACAGTGCTAGCTGCTTGGGGCACAAAAGTGAAGACAGAGCTCCAACTCTGGCTTCCAGCCTGGGGCAACAATGAAGATAGTTCACACTGACTGCGTGCTTATGCAGTAGTGATAGCGATACAAGTGCTTTAAAGGGATCTTATTCAATTCTCACAAGAGCAGAGGCAGTAGGTATTGATATTGCCCTGTTACTGAGACTTATACGAATGAAAAAGCCTTTCTAAGCCCGAGCTCACACAGCTATTCGTGGCAGAGCGGACATTTAAATGTGGGGCTGCCTGCTTTCCTGTGAGCTAGACAACCTCCGCCAACAGATCACGCCACAGAAGTGGGCCATCATCCCCTAGAACTAGGGAGTGATACCGCTGAGCAGGCTGCATGGGGGCAGTGGGTGCCCCGAGGGCTGGCGCTGTGCCCAGCATCCAGGTGTGACACCAGGAGGCACTGCCAGAGAGACCAGCGATGAACCAAGTGTCTAGCTTCCTTTAAAAGCCCAGATCACTGTGAGATGGTTCCGTCTTCCAGATTTGGGGCAGGGATTTCAGTAAGTCCCAGGAATTCCTTCAGAGAAGATCCTGGGGGAGGAGACTCATGCTGACGGTCCAGCACAGAATGGGGGGTTTCATGTTGAAATTTTTTTTAAGTGGCACTTTTGCTTCTTACCAGTTAAAATAATTCAATTCTCAGTGGAAATAAATGTATTGTTTTATTAAAGGCCAATGTTTGTTTACACATATTATGTCAGAACGGGTCAACTACAGAGGTCTGCAGTGGATAATGTTCCTTATTAGCCAGAGTGACATCTCATATGTGTGTGTGTGTGTGTGTGTGTGTGTGTGTTTTCACCTGAGGATATTTTTCCATTGATTTTGAGAGAGAGTGGAAGGGAGAGGGGAGACAGAGAAAGAGAAGCATTGATGTGAGAGAGACACATCTACTTGTTGTCTCCCGCAGGCTCCCTGGCCTGGGATCAAGCCTACAACGGAGGTACATGCCCTTGACCGGTATCAAACCCGGGACCCTTCAGCCCATGGGCCGATGCTCTATCCACTGAGCCAAACCGGCTAGGTCCAGAGTGACATTTCTAGCTCAGTCTTTAAAAATGTCTAGTCTGGTTACCTGGCAATGCTAACCTTTAGAACACCCGATACAAATGTTTCTACATGGAAGCCCACATCTAAGCAGGTATATCTGTACTAGTGGCCACCCTTTCATGTTGGTCTATAACCCCTGTCAACTGTAATGTTATCTACATGAAAAATATAACACATACGTGTACATACACATACAGGGTGTCCCAAAAATGTCTACACACTTTAACCGCTGATGGCTCAATTTTGAAAATGCAATGTATTTTGATAAACACTGCCTTTATAATTATTCAACGTGTGTGTAGACAATTTTTGGGACACCCTATATATGTCAATCCTTTCTCAGAGTAAATCATCTCATATTTCACGTTTTGTCCCTAATCACATTTTTCGCACAGATTTTTTTTTTTTCTTTTAATCTCAAATCCCGAAATGAACTTTGTTACCTGGGCAGGAAGCCTTCTTCACGCCACAGGTGGATTTAGAGAGGAAGCTTCAAGGTCAACAGAATGGAGAAAACGAACTCCTCCCTCCTAGTCAAGGGCCCAGAGGTGTTCTATCTTACTCTCTGCCTCCTGGCTTTCTCACGGCCACACGCTCACTTACCAAGCGGCAGAAATGCGAGCCGGTTTCCAGCCATGGAGAGCTCATTGAGGCTGGGCAGCTGGCAGAGGTGGCGCGGCACACACCACAGCCGGTTCCGGTCCACGGTGAGGTACTGCAGAGAAAGGCACAGGTGAAGCCTCTCGGGTAAAGCTAGCAAACGATTGGTAGAAATGTCTAGTGTCTGCAGCTCCTTCAAATCGCCAACCTCTACAACCAAAACCAAAATGAAGATAAATCGCATCCTCATCACAGCAGTTAGGCTGATTAAATAAAATGAATCAACACTGCAACAGTTCACCCACGTAAACCCAGTGGCTGCAGCTATTGCCATAGATAGGAATGCGGAGGCACGGGGTTGAGGTCTAGTATGCAAATGATCCAACCTGGGCAGGTGTCTTTAAAGGAGCCTGCCAGAATTGGTTTGGTTTTTTAAAATATTTTTATTGATTTCAGAGAGGAAGGGAGAGGGAGAGAGATATATAGAAAATCAGTGATGAGAGAGAATCATGGATCAGCTGCCTCCTGCACACCCCCTACTGGGGATGGAGCCCACAACCCCGGGCAAGCGCCCTGACCAGGAATCGAACCGTGACCTCCTGGTTCATAGGCCGATGCTCAACTACTGAGCCAAAATTGTCTATAATTAATTTTATCCTTTAACATTACTGACACCTTCAAAAATATTCATTGATAAGTCACCTTGAAATTAGTGTGGTATTACTGATAAAGAGTTTCAATGCATCCTTTTTAGGATATTAGTGGAATCTTACTCTTTCCAGCTGGTCTCCCCGTCAGCACCCACTCCCCAAGGAGTAAACACCAGTTTGCAGACTCTGTTTCCTTAGTGTGCCTAGAATAATCCTAACTTCACGGCTGTCTGCATGGTTTCCTTTAATGCTACACCTACAGTACCTTACAACTTTGCAGCTACTTATAGAACATCCTGAGAATGACTTCCCTGTTGCCACGCACTAATTACTTACACGAAGCATAAAAATAACGTGAGAGTGCAGCTTCTAAAGAGAAAGCAGTAGGCTCCCTCCGGACCACCCTTCTCTGCTGATGCACACTGACCTCATCTGAAATCCAAACGGGAATGGGAAGGAAGCCACCCACTCCGTGCCAGGGCAGTGACCACAGTCAATAGCAAGGCTCGGTATTTTCCAAACACTGGCTTTTTTTTTTTTAAATATATATTTTATTGATTTTTTTTACAGAGAGGAAGAGAGAGGGATAGAGAGCTAGAAACATCGATGAGAGAGAAACATCGATCAGCTGCCTCCTGCACACCCCCCACTGGGGATGTGCCCGCAACCAAGGTACATGCCCTTGACCGGAATCGAACCTGGGACCCTTGAGTCCGCAGGCCGACGCTCTATCCACTGAGCCAAACCGGTTTTCGGCCAAGCACTGGCTTTTTCCGGTGCCACTCAGACCGCTCTAAAGAAGCTGCCAAGCACACCAGGTAAGGGAGAGCACACAGAGACATAAAGGACAAGATCTCAGTGCCGGGCTCCGTTCTGCGTAACAGTGTGTCCCTCTTTACACTCACTCCCTCTCTCTACCGGTAGACCGGCGTTGGAAGGCCCATACTCTGGTACGTAGAAATACATTCAAGCCGTAACCCTACTACTCATCAGCCGTGCAACTTTGGGTTATTCACTCAGATATTTAGATCTGGTGGTGTGATGTTTAAAAAATCATCTACAGCCTGGCTGGCATGGCTCAGTGCTTGAGTATCGACCTATGAACCAGGAAGTCCTGGTTCAATTCACAGTCAGGGCACATGCCCAGGTTGCAGACTCTATCCCCAGTAGGGGGCGTGCAGAAAGCAGCCAATCCATGAATCTCTCTCATCACTGATGTTTATCTCTCTCTACCTCTTTGTTCCTCTCTGTAATCAATAAAAATATATTTTAAAAAATAAAGTAAATAAGAAATCATCTATAAAAACACCAGAATAACATGTACATAAAGTGATTAAATGAAATATCCGTAGATTCAACAAGTCATGGCAGAAAACAATTATTTATTTTTAATTTTCAGCTCATTAAACCACATAATATTCTAAATGTAAATTCTAAATATAAGTGCCTTTTTAATTGATGCAGTTTTATCACAGAATCAATTATGAACACAGTATGTCCATGTTTGTTATATCTAACACAGAGAAAGGGGCTCTCAGAAAGTAGATGATCTTTCAGAAAATGGGTAGGACTACCTTGGTCAACTAATAAAATGAAAACCAATCGTACGGAGCTTGCTGTATATTCATAAGTTTGTGTGGCAGGTTATGTTTAATAACAAACAATCACAAGAAAGAATAAAATTAACAATACCAGAAAGCTCATTGAAAAAAAATCTATTAACTATGCATTTGTCTAATAGAAGTAACATCAAACAAGCAATTAAGAAGTCCTCTTAATTAGGAAAGACAATTACATATTATTTGGGAGCTTTAAAATAAAATGCTCTAAAACACGTGACATCGGAGAAACACAACAGACACCGATAGGGCTTAAATATTTATGTCTGGGCGTCAAACTTGGCAACTACTTCCCAGTAGACATTTTAAAATGTGAAAGACACACTTCAAAAAAAAAATCACATTGTTTTGACATTTTAGCTGGGGCTTTGTGTGCAATTAAATTATGCACTAAAGTTTCTATCAATGTCATTCAAAATAAGTTACTTACCAGGCGTTTACTGCTTATCTAACCAAATGGTTGACCTGACCCTAGCAAAATGCCCCTGAGACTACTGTAGAAGATAAGAAATGGTTTCTTGAAAGCGCACTTCCTGAGTGCCAACTATAATCTAACCCACTGCTAGACAGAAGTGGCCTCTATCTCCTCTTTAGATACAGCCGGTCTTTGAAATTGAAAAGCATTTATTCTAAAACTTAGCATCTGTATCATTGCTTTGTGTCAATACACGAATTGCTACTTAGAAAAATCCTTTATTGTCTTCATTCTGCAAGATTAATGGAGACCACATACGCAGATTTTCACTTCTATGTTATATTTTAGTGATTGTCTGCTTCCCAGATTTCTTCGAGGAGGGCTTTCTTCCCTCTTCACTGAGGTAGCACAATGGAGTTTTTGACCTGAATGAGATCACCAGGTGTCCATTGTTGGCATAAAACTATTATAACCGCTGCCTCAAGAAATATCACAGCATCATGGTCCAACATAAAAATTTATTTTTTATTTTACTACTTTGAAGAGAATAACTACAAACAATCCATATTACACTATCTGAATAAAATATCATTATAATGACTGCTTTCATTTCACTTTCTAAACTCAAATTAGTATAGGGAGCCCGGCCGGTGTTGCTCAGTGGTTGAGCATCGACCTGTGAACCAAGAGGTCAACGGTTCGATTCCCAGTCAGGGCACATGCCCGGGTTGCGGGCTCAAACACCGGTAGGCGGCGTGAGGAGGCAGCCGATCGATGTTTCTCTCTCATCACTGATGTTTCTCTCTCTCTCCCCTTCTCCCTTCCTCTCTGAACTCAATAAAGATGTATTCTATAAATGGCTTAAGAATATTTCAAGAGCGGGGCCAAAGGTGGTTTGAAGAGCTGGGTGAAGTCTCCCCCCCAAAAACAAGCGGAACACTGGACACACCTGTAAAGAACCAACTATTTCAGGGCTCTGGACACCACCCAGAGGCAGACAAATTCGTAAGTGTCTATTCTTGGAAACCTGTTAAAGCTTCATTCAAGAACAGTGGGAGTCTGCAGCCTTTTATTGCTTGCGGTGGCTCCTCTCCCATCCAGGCCCCGAGCTCAATCTCAAGAATGTGAGCTTACCAAGGCAGGGCTGCCAAGGAATGGCTAGGAAGGACAACCAGCCGTCTGGCAGTCAGAGAGAGCATCCTTGACTTGGGGGTGGGGAAAATCTCACACCTTCCCCCCTCCCTTTTTTTTTTTTTTTTTTTTTTAGCTAAAAGTGCCAACGGTGTAGGAAAAGAATGAGGAAAACATGTGCCTTGCTAGCCTGGGATTCAGACCCCGTTGGAGTGAGCGGCTGAACAGCCATAAATTTAATTGGGCGATTCTGGAAATGGGAGAGCAGATGAAGTGCTAGCTATGCTCTCCACAAATCCTTCCACAGCCCAGGAGCCATGTGTCCGCGCGGGGAAGGCCCGAGAGTCTGCACAAAGTCACCGGCAGAGCAGATGTGACAGCTGACTCGCTCTGACAGCACTTGACAGTCCAAACACATTTCAGTTCGCGTAAGACGGGAGCTTCACGGGCTGGAAGTGTTTGAGCAAACTTCTTTCCAAAGCCGTGGCTGCGCCCCGGCTATACAGACATCGCGGCTGCCCCCACGGAGCCAGGTTAAAGAACACAAGACTCAAGTCTGAGCAGCTACGTACCACAGAGGGGAAAAGAGTCTGAAATTTAAACCGCAGGAAGGAACAAGAATTTAAAAAATAAAACAACTTTCAGAAAAAGAAGTCAAAATCCAAAGTTGTCCCAATATGCTAACTAAATTTTCCAGTTTTCCACAACAACAAAAATACAAGATAGCAAAGTGTGACCCATAACCAAGGGTGCGTGGAGGGGGGGGGGAGGGGGGGATGGGGAGAAGCAGTCAACAGAAACTAACTCTGAATGGGTCCAGATGTTGAACTTGGCAGAGATTTCAAAGCAGCTGTTACAAATGTGTTTAAAGAAGCAAAGGAAACTATGTCAAAAACTAAAGAAAACTATGATGACAATGACTCAATCAATAGAGAATCTAAATAGAAAAAGAAAAGTCATAAAAAGAGCCATTCTAAAGTAGAAAATACGGTAACTGAGATAAAATAGTCACTCGATGGTCTCAGGATCAGATTTGACATGGTGGAGGAAAGAACAGTAAACTCAAAGACATGGCAATAGGAATTATTAAATTTGGAGAATAGAAAAAAAATCAACAGAAAATGATCAGCGCCTCAGAGACCTGTGGGATACCATCATATCTATAATGGGAGCTCCAGAAGGAGAGGAAAACGAGAAAGTGGGAGAAAAAATATATATATGTTAAAAGACAATGGCTGAAAATGTTCTATATTTGATGACAAGCATTAATCTACAGATCCAAGAAGTTCAAGGAATTCCAAGTAGGAAAAACACAAAGAAATCCCTATCTAGACACATCATAGTCAAATTGCTGAAAGATAAACAAAAATAGAAAAGCTTCCATGAGAGCCAAAGCTGGTGTGGCTCAGTGAATGGAGCATTGGCCTGCGGACTGAAGGGTCCCAGGTTTGATTCCAGTCAAGGGCATATGCCCGGGTTGCGAACTCCATCCCCAATGGGGGGTGTGCAGGAGACAGCCGATCAATGATTCTCTCTCATCAGTGATGTTTCTCTCTCTCTCTCCCCCTCTCCCTTCCTCTCTGAAATCAATTAAAAATATATTTTGTAAAAGTAACTGTTAAGATATTATTTTTAAACTATTATTACTAGGCAAAACTGCATCATGAATAGAGTGCATTTAAGAAATTAAATTTACTGACTGCAAACATATCTGTATAGTTCTTCCCAAATGTTTTGCATTGCCTAGTAACCAGTGGATACCATTTTGAGTCTCTGACAACAGAGACCTCCCCTCTGCCCATCTCTTTGGCAGCCAAAACCTTGTTAGGACAGTGCCCTCTCCCCCAGGAAAGCAAAGGGAAGGCCAGCAGCAGAGGAACTGTGAGTCAGTCTCCGTGGGATGTGGATTTTAAGAGCACTGGAATACACTGGGAGGCAGAGGACTAAGATAGGGAAGGGAGTACAGAGGGAGGAAACCTGGACATCTGCCCTATTTACAAAATGAGGAGCAGACCATCCTAAGGACGACTATTTTTAAGGATTATAACCACTTTTGGTCAAGAAATCCATGATGGTCAGTCTTCTTTCTTACTAAAACTTTTGGGTGGCATTTATACAACACAAAAATCGTAATCCTAAAGTCGATATGATTTGACTCCTAAGTTTACATGACATCCACTCTGTTGCACACTGTGACTCATACTGCTGTAGTGTGGTTCAGAGCGTCCGAGTGGGAGAATGAATTGGTCAAAGATGATCAGGATGGACAGCTGGCCCTCAGCTGACAATGAAAGGCCGAGTCTAGAAGCAATACGTCAAGGTTGGCAGGGGCCCAGAAGGGACCTCAAGACCCTTCTCCAAATTCAGAGGCAACGAGCGTGAAGACCAAGGCTATGCCAGGCAAGAAGCAGCGACAGGAAGGACAAGTGTGAGCAGACAGGAAAGCGACCAGTGCCACCCACCCAGAGTACAGGGAGGACGCCGAGCACTAAGGATGCCCACAGAGCAGGGGACACAACGGCCACCAGCCGTGCATGGCCGGGGCAGGGGCAGGGGCATGGCCAGGGGCAGCCTTATAAAACCAGGTGTGTTTTGCTTTTGTGAAGTTTATCTCTGTCAGAGCTTTCTTTCATTTCCTCACACAAAAGCACATTACATTTGTATATTATCAGCTCTGTTATATTAGGCTATTTTGAATGGTATTACGCATGCACACAATAATTGAATAGAGTGAAGTAAATCTGATGCATTTATTCATTCACTGAAAGAGAAAGTGTTTTTTACACGTTTACACAATGCCCTGGCCGGTGTGGCTCAGGTTCCATCCCGGGGCCTGGTCGGGGTGGATGCGGCACATGCGGGAGGCAACCAATCCATGTAAGCCACTCACATAGATGTTTCTCTCTCTCTCCCTCTCGCTCTCCTTCTGCCCCCCTTCCTTCCACTCTCTCTAAAAATCAATGGGCCAAAAATTCTGACACAAATACAACATTAAAACTACAAAAAGGAAGGGTGATTTTGGAAAAGGAAACAACACATCATTTAGGGTGAATGCGTGTTTCAACAAAACTGACTTTTATTTCGATGGCGTGGGTTAGCTGAGTTCCTTTAAATAGTTAGGGATTTGTAAAGTGCAAAGCTCATGTAACGTAATGTAATTAATCTGTGTTTTCCACAAATCCCCATCGGTCCATTTACTTAAGAAACCCATGCTTGCTGGCTGGGGGCCAGCATACCAAACCTGCCCGGCAGTGCATACTTGTATTTCTGTTACTAAATTAGGAAGCCAAGCAGGCAATGTCGGGGCCAGGAGCGAAGAGAAAAGGTTCGGCATTATTAGCCTGCACGGCTTCTCAAAAGCAAGATCGTGATAAGATATTTAATTTTTAATTAGAAATGCCCAAGTAATTTAGCCTAATAAGAAGCAATACGAAGAGATAATTAAGTGAAGACAAAGGGAGAAATAAAAACATTTCACAAAAGTAGCCTTCTAAATAGCCTTAATCATCGTGTTGAAAAGAAATTAACTACCGCCACTTGAGGCTTAACGTCTCAGTGACTGATACTGAAACACTGCCAGCTTTCTCCTGAGGAAGAAATGGGCAGTTATCCATTCCCATTTTTACTAAGCTTTACTCACATACTCTATGTAGACCACTGTTCAGAGCAGCGGTCGCCAACCAGTGGCCCTCGAGGTCCTAAAGGTAGGCGACCGCTGGTGGAGAGCAGGGTGGGGAATGTCCGGTCCACGGAATCATTTGGTCTGTCCCTGCCAAGGCATTAGGGGTGAGTTCATTAAATATCTGACCAAATACAGCAGGCTAATTTTTAAGTGGATAAGTTTGTATGGCCAGAGAATCTACAATAATAAAAGTGTACTATGCTAATCAGACCGGACAGCCAAACGACCTTCTGGACGTCCTTCCGGACGACCTTCCAGATGAAGCCTCGGCTGCAAGGGCTGAGGCAAGCCACTGAGGCTGCGAGGGCCAAGCCCCTTGCATGAATTTCATGCATCGGGCCTCTAGTGATGTTATAAATATTCAAATGGCCCTTGGCAGAAAAAAGGTTCCCTCCTCGTGGGTTAGAGAAACTGGGTAGAACAATCAAAGAGACTCGAGTGGAGAAACACAAAAAGGATTTCAAGAGAACAAAATCACTGTGTTGAAATTCAAAGTCATTTTTAAGATGACATAAACATATAGAAGGATAAATATGAATTTTCCACTTTCCAAATTTCACTTGCCCCTAGTTAGCACGTCCAATAGGTTTAAAAAGACAGTGGTTGTTAATTAACATTCCTGAAAGTATTTGTGAACATATCCCAATCCTTTATCAAAAGCTAAAAGCTAAAGAATCTTAAAGATATTGGGAGAATTTTAGTTCTAGCAATAGCTGAATGATAATTCTTCTTATAAACATTTTGTTAAATATTGATAAATTTCAAAGTAGTATTTATTTTAGCTTTATGAAAGAATTAAAAAATTAAATGGGTATTTGCTACAAAAGCTATATTTTTATGTAAATGAAATGTATTTAATGCCAGGATATGTAAATTACAGAAAATTAAATAACAAAGTCTGAGCACTGTAACAGGCACTTGAAAGACTTACCAAACATGATTTTTTTTTAAAAAAAAGATGTTCATACTACGTTAGCAATACAGAAATTAATTCTTGTTTATAAAGAAGCCACAGACACAACAAGAAACAAACTATAATGTATCCATGTAATAACAACTAAATAAATAATAAAAGCACAGAGTGAAGACCCCTTGCCCGTACGCATCCTAATTGTTTGGTGTCCTTTCACCTAATATATATATTTACATGATCTCTATAGGACATTGAAATGCATTTAGGACATCCATCTGTGAGTCAAAACCCAGAGCCTTTAGCTTCTTCTTGCTCAACTCCCACGGCCAGGAGCTGGTCATCAGTGACCAGCAGAAGCAGGTACACAGGGGGTGGGACAAAGAGACACAGCTCCCTCTTCTCAAGTCCGTCTATCCTTCAACTATCCCCCTCCAGGAGCACAACGCAGAGCGTGTCAGCTGGCTCCTGGTCTGGCCTTTCACTGTCCCTGCATTACTGATAAGAGGCACAATGTTATGTATGGAAGGCACAACAGAATTAGAGACCCTCGCTTAAAGTTCTAAGTTACAAAAATAAATAAAAGAAATAGATTGAGTCCGGCCAGTGTGGCTCAATGGTTGAGCATCAACCTATGAACCAGGAGGTCACGGTTTGACTCCCGGTCAGAGCACATGCCCAGGTAAGGGGCGTGCAGGAGGCAGCCGATCCTTGACTCTCTCTCATCACTGATATTTCTATCCCCCTCTCCCTTCCTCTCTCTGAAATGAATAAAAACGTATTTAAAAAGAACTAGGTTGAGTGATTAGAAATTATACTGGTTAGTATAATGATCCCCATGGATCACTTTGATACAAAGTCTTCCATTCCATTTTTACCTTCTTATTGCTACCAAATATGCATAAACATATATACACAGATGGAATACCCCAAAAGTAAGAAAAATAAACTTTCTTTGGTGGTAAAAAAAAAAAAAAATCAATGAAATTTGTTTTTTTTCTAAAGAAATTTGGAAAAGAACAAAGTTGAAGGAATTACACAAGCTCACTTTAAAACTTCCTATAAAGCTACAGTAATCGAGCCAATATGGTACTGCCATAAGGACAGACATAAAGACTAATGGAAACAGAACATTTGAAATAAACCCATGTGTTCATGGTCAGTCAACTGATTTTCAACAAGAAAAAATAGTCTTTCAACAGATTGTACTGGAAAAACTGAATATCCCATATCTAAAAATATCCAAACCCTTTCTTCACATCCCATACGATAATTAACTTGAAAATTTTTTGTGACCCTAGATTGGGCGAATAGTTCTTAAATGTGATGTCAATAGCATACTCCAGCAAATTAACAAAAAAAAACAACCAAACAGATAAACTGGGCTTCCCCAATTTTTAAAACTTCTGCTCTTCTAATGATAGATATTTAAGTTTCCCACACTGAGAATTCCATGGAGCTTTAAGAATTGTGAATGTTCAATAAAGCAAAAGCCTATAAAATTAATGGCACTTGGTCCGTAGGCCTCCATTTGCTTATCCAATGTGGTAGCTAAATTTTAACTTGATGGGTTGTGATATTCCTTCTACCACTAACATCCAACATCAGAGATTATGGTAACTCCGATGGGCTTGATTTTATGAAGGGCATAATGACAGCCTTGGATATCTGCTTCCTGTTTCTAAAAGGCATGACATAACAGCGTATGAGGGTTTACATATTGTGTATATTACATAATGTTAATTTTCAAAAAGGGATAATAAAAAGTATTAAACAAAGAACTGTGATGTCAATTATGTGTGGAGCGTGGAGGAGAACTTGGTAACAACCCATATCAAACTAAATTTTGTTTAATTACTTCTATTACATCAACCCTTGGCAAATCATAAAGCTTTTCATTCACTAAAACAATCATTAACTTCCAAATTACTTGCAGAATAGACAATCTGATTTAAATTAAAACCTTTAACAGATTAAGCCATAATTTATAGAAGCAGCAGCAAGCCTGTTCCCATAACACACAAAAAAAAAAATTTTTTACATATTGAAGACACTTTTTAACAAATACTTATTTCAGCACATACCCTATATCCTACCTGTTCATTTTTCTTCACAATTATATAGTCTGACACGAAACTAGAATTTTTCTGATCATGTCATAAAACAATACCTCTAAAATACTGCAAGTTGATTTAGATCCAAAAAAAAAAATTAAATCTCTGAATTGTCAATAATAGGTTGTGTCTTAAAAACATGCAACCCAGGCATGTGCCCTGACCGAGAATCGAACCGTGACCTCCTGGTTCATAGGTCGATGCTCAACCACTGAGCCACACTGGCCGGGCAGTACTCTCTTTATGGTTCCCATACAGCACCACGCCTGTAACAGACCATGGCGAAGGAAATTAATTGTAGGCAGAAAGGAAAGAGAAACAGCACTGCGTGTGAGGTGAACTCGGATGATCATCCCTGAAGATTTCAAATTGGATCTCTGCTATTATATTAGCTGCTTTTAAATCTATTCAACAGAGGAACAGTCCAGGCCTTAGTCAGTGGTATGAGTGACAGGAGAGGATTTCCAAGTCTGAAGGACTAACTTTTCTCCTTTTGCTTTTTTTTTTTTTTTTAAAAAGCATCATCATGCCCAGTGGGTGTGGCTCAGTGGTTGAGCAGCAACCTATGAACCAGGAGGTGTTGTTTGGAATCCCAGCCAGGGCACATGCCCGGGTTGCGGGCTCCATCCCCAGAAGAGTGGAGCCTACCCCTCTGCTCCTTTAAGTAATCAAATGAAGTAAGGCATTCCTAACAGAGCACAGGGTCTGTGGACCAGGGCTCCGCTCTTTGGGCCTGGGTTTGGCCCTGCCCTTGGGGTCTGGAAAGCCCCATGCAAAAGGCGCACTCCCTGTACCAGGAGACGTTCTAACTGCCAGAGACGGGGACTCAAGGCCAAGGGAAATCGGTACAAACAGACCTTGTTACGCTGACCTTGATCTTCCCCGTCATTTTCCCACAATGCACTGTCCTAGCCCAAGCCCCGCTGCCCTCCCAAGTTTTCACAATGTGCTACTCTGTCTAATCCAACGTGAGAGTATTTGGCTCCAACTGCTCTTTTGGGTCTTCCCTTTTCTTACGAAGGCTCTGAGCACATGTCAAAATTACTAATTACCAGTTGTATACTCTTCTGCAAAATGCGTACCAGTGAGGGCGCTCGTGAAACCCGTGTAATGTATTCTTAGATCCTAATCTTAAAACTCTCTATAGCCACTAGGTATTTCAAATGTTTCCAACTTTTCAAATATGCTCTACAATTATAAATACTGATTACGATCTTATATTCAAAGTGTATTCAACCACAACAAATACGCATAGTAAAACGTTAAGTCTTTCGAGGGGAGATAACGCATAAGAAGTCTACACGGCCTGGCCGGCGTGGCTTAGTGGTTGAGTGTCGCCCTATGAACCAGGAGGTCACGGTTCAATTCCCAGTCAGGGCACATGCCTGCATTGCAGGCTCGATCCCCAGTGTGGGGCGTGCAGGAGGCAGCCAATCAATGATTCTCTCTCATCATTGATGTTTCTATCTCTCTCTCCCTCTTCCTTCCTCGCTGAGATCAATAAAAATATATTCTTTTTAAAAAAGAAGTCTACATGTAGTAGTATGGACTAGGTAGAAGGGAGATCAATCACACAGTCACGTGTCTATGGTCATCAAATGGAGACAACATGGCATCCCTCACATTTTTTAAAAACTATAATTAAAATACATTTCCATAGTATGTGCCCAAACATAATCAAACATTTGCAGAGGTGTACCTAGCCCCTCACCCATTCAAATTATAACATTGAAATTACCTCATAAAGAGAGCTAGAAAGTGAATCAAGACCTAGTCCATTGCTATTCATGAAAGCCTAGAAAGAAAAAAAAAGTCTATACATGGCTCAAAATACATAGCTATTACTGCATATAGTTTTACTCGAAACAAGCAAAAACAAACAGACAACAGAAATAAGCTAAGGAGATAAAATCAGGGATAAATGCCTCCAACCTATTAAGCAGCAGGTGTGATATAAATAACAAATTACATGAAAGGAGTCAGGAAACCTATGTCCTTCGCTGGTGAGTAGGAAGCAGTCAATGCTATCGGCCGCACATCCTTAACCTCCGAGAGTATATAATGGAAGGAAATGGCCACATTCTACCACAAAGTGTCTTACGTTACAGGAAAAGAGAATAATAGAATACAAAGAACAATGGCTTAGCAGGGAATTCTATTCTGTTACTTACACATACATAAAAAGGGCGTACAAGCAGTGTTATATCCATCCATGCATTTTGATTCTACAATGTATATCTTTATAAGTCCCATCCAGGAAAATTTAAAGTATCATTTTAATGATACATTTTCGAGGTGATCTCCAAAAGAGAATCTAATTTCCTGAATATCTGGCTATGTGAACCTGACAAAGGTAGAATGATGGAACACCACTGAGCCTAATTACCGACAATAAAATCTAAAGGGAAGACCATATTCCTATATTATATTGAAAATCCTTATATTAACTATAGCTTTGCATGTTTGGAGTAAAATTATATGCAGTAATAGCAATGTATTTTGAATAGAAACTTTTGAAAAAACATTATATGAGGTTAAGAAATTATTTTTTAAACAGACTGACTGCTATACCAGGACCATTTTTGTAAGCGATATTGAACCTCTTTGTGAAGGCCAGCACATCAAGTCTCAAAACTAATCATGTATTGTGTATTCATCAAGAAATTTCTGTACTTGCAAAACTTTGGATAAAGTACTTCTTAAGACATAAAGAAATATTCTGACCAAATGTAGCAGGCTAATTTTTAGGTTGATGACTGCGTATGGCCTGCGAAGGGTGTTATAAATACCCACAAGGCCCTTGGCAGAAAAAAGGTTCCCCACCCCTGGTCTATAGGTACATCACAATCTAATAGAATGTTCAATAGGCAAAACTGACCATTAATCCTAGGTCAAACTTAAATTGTGCTGCTAAATTCCTGTATGGTTTCTTATGAAATCACAGTTAATGGACATCTGTTATCTCACTAGAGAATGAGAAAACACTGTACATTTCTGCAAAAATGATCGCACCATGCAAATTTCCCCTAAATTCTCTAATGAGAAATTCAGAGCTGAAGTAGCTTTTTGTAAAAGTATTTCACCAGAGCAGTGATCTGAAGACCAATGCTCAATTGTGGTAAATGTAGCTCAAAAACATAAGTGCCCCCTTCTTATGTTTGCATCTGGGAAAAGACTGTCACATTCCTCCCCTCCCCCTCCACACACACTTCTTAGCTTCATAGTCAAACAAATGAACAATGAAATACTTACAAATCTTTCCAAAGCCCACCGCCTCGACACACAGGGAGACACAGGAATGAAAACAGACTTGTAAGAGAAAAGAGACCGCGTGCCCCCGACTACGATTACCTGGAGGTAGGAATTGCAGTTGGTTGTTAGCTAATCGAAGATGACGCAAAGCTCTCAGGCGGCCAATTTCTGGGCAAACGATTTCTAAGGCATTGTCACTAAGATCCAAACACTGGAGTTTTATAAGGGATCCAATGGCTTCAAAGAGAAAAGGAGGGGAAAGGCTAAATCCATTTGACCCAAGCGTTATGCCAGATCTTTAATGCAAGAACTCCACGGTACAATATTTTCATACTTAGTATCACTATCTCACAATGTACTACTAGAGTTGCTCGCAAAATAATAAAAACATACATAAAACTAAATTGTATGGAGGTGATAAGACTTCTACCTCTATATAAAATATGACTTTAAAAAAAGCGCACATCAACATTTTTAAAACAATGTAAAATATTGCTTGAATAAAAAAAATAACTCATGAAACAGTATATAAGGATGTTTTCAATCTAACCAACATTCTTAACTGGATTTACTGAATTTAGAACTTATCATTTTGTTATTTACCCAACAACAATATATCTAAAAATAATTTATCTAATCATGATAACCATTTTGGACTCTATTAATGTCATGTAGTCATAATTCTTAACTGGATTTACTAATTGGGGGGAGAATCTTTGAAACGAATAAATTAAAGATGCTTTATAATTAAAATTCATTAATATACCAAACACAATGGGTTTAAAGACACTATCTGTTCTTCTGTTATAAAGGAAAGCTTCAACTATAGTGTCTCCTAGCTAAAAGTTGGAAGTGTGCTCACTTACCTTCTGGAACCACAACTATGTTATTTGAATGAAGGTACCTGGGGAAATACCAAAAAAAAAAAAAGCTGTTGTCATTCAGAACTTCTGCTACAGAATGGTTTTGTAAAATGCTCACTTAGAAATATATCAAATATAAAGGGACCGAACTTTCTTTAACACCCTATTCTAAGTACATAACACAAAATATATGGTCACCACAGATAACTAATAATACTTTGAAATATTTTATGCTGGGATTGCAAATATTAAAACTATGTATTGGTTTAATTGCTATTTTATTTTTTTAATATGTATTTTTATTTTCTTTTTAGGGCTTCGTTTGTATTTTTGACATTTTCTGTAATAAGCAGGGATTTTTATCTTTTTTTTTTTCTTTTTAATCCTCACCCAAGGATATTTTTCCATTGATTTTTAGAGAGAGTGGAAGAGAGAGGGAAAGACAGAAATATCGGTGTGAGAGAAACAAATCGATTGGTTGACTCCTGCATGAGTCCTTGACCGGAATCGAACCCAGGACCCTTTGGTCCACAAGGCTGACGCTCTATCCACTGAGCAAAACCAGCTAGGGCTTTAAGTGCTATTTTAAAATAAAAGATACACAAAAGAAAAATTAGAGGTATTTTTTCAACCTCATAAAACAAACTAGTTTCCTACTTTGTTTTAAACTATTCAGGTTTTCAGAGATACAGTTATCGTGTAAAGAAAAATCAGCACTTATTGTGTACAGGAAAATGCAACTTTTCGTTTCTAAAGGATAACTTCACAAAATAATCAAACCAGAGATAGTTCCAGTCAGCAAGCATGCTTACTGATAACCAAGAATGCTGGAGAAGTTAAATAATCATCATTTATAGTATCTGTAGAAATACTCAACTGTCAAGGTACAGAATTTATTTTACAGCAAAATGAATTTCATAAACAAGGTCAAATTTCTTTCTTAAAAAAGAAAAAAAGTTCACCAAGGCTGACAACTCCAGGCGAGTGTCTGCAGCGCCCTCTGGTGGAGATTTTATGCAATCAGAAGCAGCCCACTAACAGAGTAAAACAATAAGGACCACGGGAGATCATCCTATCTAATAAAAGAGTAATATGCAAATTGACCATCACTCCAACACACAAGATGGCTGCCCCCATGTGGTCAAAGATGGCTGCCCCCATGTGGGACACAAGATGGCCACAAGATAACCAGCAGGGGAGGGCAGTTGGGAGGGACCAGGCCTGCAAGGGAGGGCAGTTGGGGGCAATCAGGCCTGCAGGGGAGGGCAGTTAGGGGCAATCAGGCCTGCAGGGGAGGGCAGTTAGGGGTGACCAGGCCAGCAGAGGAGGGCAGTTGGGGGGGACTCAGGCCTGCAGGGGAGAGCACTTGGGGGGGACAAGGCCTGCAGGGGAGGGCAGTTGGGGGGACCAGGCCTGTACGGTATGGCAGTTAGGGGTGACCAGGCCTGCAGGGGAGGGAAGTTAGGGGCAAACAGGCTGGCAGGGGAGCAGTTAGGCATCAATCAGGCTGGCAGGGGAGTGGTTAGGGGGTGATCAGGCTGGCAGGCAGAAGCAGGGGAAATCAGGAAGGCAGGCAGGCAAGCAGTTGGGAGCCAGCAGTCCTGGATTGTGAGAGGGATCCCAGATTGGAAAGGGTGCAGGCTGGGCTGGGGGACACCACCCCCATGCACGAATTTCGTGCACCGGGCCTCTAGTACAGTAATAATTTTTATAATAAATTTATATCATAGATTTTGAGACAAGAAATCAATGTTTTAGACTTTTAAAAACTTTATTTTCAACCTATCTTTTTATTTATTGTACCCACTAATCAATCTTCATAAAATCTTTAAAAATAGAATTTTAAAATATTCTTCTCCATTTTAAAGTGTAATATCAAGTGTGACATAGAATAAGAAAGATAGAAAATTAATAAATTTAAGAAAATTATTCTATGCTGGACTAAATTAATTTTGAAATAGGTATTAACCTGCTGGGTCTAACACAATTTAAATAATTATACCATTCCATGATACATTTTATTCCTTGTTTTGTATACATAAAATGATCCTACATTTTATTTTTTCTTAAAAGTATATTTGTACTGATTTCAGAGAGGAAGGAGGAGGAAGAGAGAGCTAGAAACATCAATGATGAGAGAGAAACATTGATCGGCTGCCTCCTGCACACCCCCTACTGAGGATCCAGCCCGCATCATTGATGTTTCTATCTCTCTCTCCCTCTCTCTTCCTCTGAAATAAATAAAAACATATTCAAAAAAGAAAAAAGAAAGAATCACTGCTGTTACAGTGGATCAGAGAGCAGGCTCTGTGCCTTTAGAGCCATGTGATCGGAATGACTTAACCTCTCGCTTTCTCAGTCTATAGAAGCAGATGGTAATAGCACCAATTAGGACATAGAGATATTGTAAGAAATAAATGAATCAACATATGCAAAGCTCTCCGAATGGAGTTCAATGAATGCTATTGTTATCGTCGTGATAATTATTATTATATCATGAGTCATTTGTAATTATAAGCTTAGCAGTTTGAAGTCCAGAGAAGTTGAAATGGTGTTTTCGATGTGACTAAGTGTTCATCACGCTCATAACACAGGAACTCTCATTCATTGCTGGTGGGAACGCAAGTGAGCACAGCCACTTTGGAAAATGGTGTGGCAGGGTGTGTTTTTTTTAAAATAAAAATTAAGTATAGACTTTACTTAATAGTAACATGCCAACGTTAATTTTTTTTTGTTCTGACACATGTATCATGGAATTGGGAGATGTTAACAATGGGAGAAACTGGCTGAAAGGTATACGGGGCCCGGCCGGCGTGGCTCAGTGGTTGAGCATCAATCTGTGAACCAAGAAGGCACCAGTTCGATTCTTGGTCAGGGCACATGCCTGGGTTGTGGGCTCCATCCTCGGTCGGGGGCGTACGGGAGGCAGCCCCTTGATGACTTTTCTCTCTCATTTCTATTGCTCTATCCATCTCCCTTTCTCTCTCAAAATCAATAAAAACATGTTTTTTTAAAAAATAAAATAAAATAAAACAAAGCATGGAGGATGCAGGTAAGGAGGCTTTTACCATACATTTTAAATCGTCTACAGTGTTTAACTGTTTATATCAAGTATCACATGGAGTAGTAGTAACAATAATAAATGTTGCCAATTACATGGACTATGGAGAATGATTCTGTGACAAAGATGCGGCCCCCAGAGAAATTGTACTCTTCAGCATCTTCACCACCTTGAAGTGAGATATTGAAAACACAAATTTAAATGTTTAAAAAACTTTAAAAGACTTTTGGATTTAGCAGAACCACAGATTTACCATGCTCATGATACTAAAAAATTAATACATGAAAATGGTATTTCCTACTATTTCAAATAACTTAAAATTATTTTCACCCCCGTTTTTAAAAAATTGAATGAACACACTCACAGTTCCACCAGGTTTGGGAGCTTCTGAGCAAGGTTTTCTGGCTGAAAATTAAAAACTCAGAATTAAATTTTATTTTTTGAAATATGTATAAATATCTCTAAATAGCTTAAGCACAAACCATTATCTTCTTGAGGGCCCTGATCAGGGCGCATGCGTAAGTCAATGTATTTCTCTCACATTGATGTTTCTCTCCCTCTCTCCCCCGCCCTCCATCCCTTCCACTAAAATCAATCAATGGAAAAAATTTTCTCGGGTGAGGATTAGCAACCACAACAAAAACAAAAAAATGACATTGTTAATGTCATACTGGGATTCTGATCTATTCAAACACTTAACAACAGTATCCTAAGCTGCTTCCATCATCCATCCTCGCCCTTTTATGATAACCAAATAGCGCTGCATGTGAGCATTTTTCCCAAGTCAGTGAAGCATTTACTGAGAACCCGCTTTTGATAAAACCACCTTTAGTTTTCAAATGCCAAGAGCTGAGATTCTGTCCCTCTTGTTCTGATGTCAATGTCTGTCATGAGGTCCTTCGTGACAAGTCTTTTCTCAGGTGTTACTGCTGGATCTGTCCCAATCCCCAAAATGCTTCTATTAGCACCATTATCTTCCCTAATAAGAGGAATATACGCTTCCACGTACTGGCACCCAAACCAAGTATCCTAGAAAAACTAGAGAACCTGTCCCTCTAACAAGGGAAGACTTGTCCAGAAAGCAGGCACTGTTGACTCTAACCTAGTTCTGTCTGCTCCAATAGCAACATCTCATCTGGCTAACTTACAGGACCAGTGGTCATTCTCTTCTTCCAGATGCCCCCTGGCTCCTGCACATCCATTCTGATCTTTCCATGTCAAGCCAGTCGGGTTGTTGTTGTTTTATTTTGTTTTGAGTTCACAAAGCTACACACACAGTTGAGTACTGAATAAAGTTTCTGCTGCAAACTGTGCATCGATGTGTTTTTATTAACAAGTAAGCATGTTGGTTTTTATCTTTAAATAAGCACAGTGACCTCGGAAAATTGCAATTTATTACAACACTGGGATTTGGGGGGAAAAAAAACTCCACTTATTAGGCTCTGCCCCAAAAGCCTGGTAAGTAAGCGGTCTGTTGCCTAGGCTGTGGCTGACACCTACTGGTGTTCAACAATTCCGTTCTCTGATTTCTACCGGCACATGTTAGTGATACAGCCAAGAAATGAGGGGAAAGTTATACATTTTAATTCTTACGTTTCCATTGGGTTTACATAAAGTCAGAGACTTGATAACTATAAACTGATAACTACAAATGCCAAAAGGTGGTGGGCAGGTTCAATTCCCAGTCAGGGGGCATGCAGGAGGCAACGGATCCATGTTTTTCTCTCTTCTCTCTGTCTCTGTCTCTGTCTCTCCCTTCCTCTCCCTGAAAATCAATTTAAAAACTATAGTTATGTTTTGTGTTACTAAACTCATTATGCTGGATTATCGATGCCACACAAACTAGTTTATCTTGATCCATAGGGTTTATACTAAAAAAATCTATTTTAAAAATCTAACTATGCACTCAAAATAAGATACATAGCAATATGCTAACCACTATAAATGAAAGATACATATCGATTTACTTCTAGAAACAGCAAACACAGCAAATTTTATAATGCTTTCTGCTCCTTATAGGTATTTTACATAGATCAAGAAAACTTTTACAGGAAAACAGTCCATATATACGAAGCCAATAAGATATACGTTCAGATATTTAGCAAAGTCCAATACAGAGAAGGGAATGAAGAATGGATCAATTCACACACAAAAAAGACATCATAAATGATCTAAAACGAGTAAGAACTCGAATTCATATAAAGCAAATCCATTTAAAACGCAGACCAAATTTCTTAATAGTGAGAATGAAAAATCTGATTTGAACATTCTCTTGAAAATAATTAAACAGTTTTCTAAAATCTCATATGTCATAAAACTTAGGTTATAATGATAACTATGTGCTTATTCCTAGAACATAAAAAGAGTGAATCAGATGTTGCTTTGGGGGCAAAACTTTTTCCAACAAATGGGATGATAGCCCGATTCAAAATCATTTGACTTTCACAGTGCAATCATAAAAAAGGTTTTCTGTTTTTTCAAAACACTCAAAGGGCTAAATCAGGCTTCCCAAATGCCCACCTTAGTATTTTAATTTTCAAATCATTCTTTTTTAAAAGTCATTCTTGTTGGTCTTTCTCTTCTTTACTTTTTTAAAATATCTATTTTTATTGATTTGAGAGAGAGGAAGGGAGAGGGAGAGAGAGATAGAAACATCAATGATGAGAGAGAATAAAGGATCAGCTGCCTCCTGCACACCCCCTACTGGGGATCGAGCCCACAACCTGGGCATGTGTCCTGATGGTTAATCAAACCTTGACCTTCTGGTTCCTAGGTGGAGGCTCAACCATTGAACCACACCAGCTGGACTCTTCTTTACTTTTCACTTGGTCTATTCGGTATTGTAACATCCAAAAATCATCTAGGAAGCTGAACGCACACAAAAAAGGCACAGGCACAGGCTAAGTGAAGAGGGGCTTTGAAAGGGGGCAGCTTGGTAAGTGGCACTTTTGCGAGTATTCTGCTTTCCTCCACAGCTCCTCCTGTCCCCACGTAACTGCAGGGTCTGGAGTCATACATTCTCCGCTCACGAGGACCCTCTGTGTGTGGATTTATAGTGCCTGTTTACATAGTAAGAGAGGACACCCATGTTCGTCTGACTGTCTTAAGATATGGAACGTGTACCTTGGTCAGGACCACGTTCTAAATGATTTTTTTTTTTTTTTTAGAGAATGCAACAGAATACTGTACCAAGGTTGTAAGCGAGTTCCTTTTCATATAGAGTCTCTCCAAGAACTGGAGCCCTTCGCCTTTCAGTAACTCCAGCGGGAAGTGGTCGAGATTCCTGTAGTTTAAGAACAAGTTCTTGTGCTTCTCCAGCCTTGCCACAGAGATCGTCTTGCAGAGCTCGGACGCCATGGCTGAGCAGATCCCATCCGGCACGCGGCGGCACTACATCCTGTCAGAACCGGTCCATCTCTAAGGAGGAAAAAGACAAGTGCATAGTTATAACAACCGCTGACAACATTGCCGGGTAAACCAGTGAGCAGAGGGAGCTACTGCGGATACGAAAGACAGAGTTCTACATTGAATCCCCATATTTTGCTTTTGTAACAACTAAATTTGTCATACACACTTAGAGGGAAATTAGATTACTAAATATTTAATAAAAATACATTCCCTGTTTGGGAAATATTTATCACTCAGTAGAAATAGTCCTAATTGAAAAAAACAGTCTTGAAACTGAGATCGGAATCTCTAAGACGAGAGAGACCGGTTTCACAGTGGGCAACCAAAGAAACAAGTTAAAAATCAAACATGGCAAATCCTCGTGTTTTTGTACCCAGCTTAAGGTATTTCAAGAATATTTAAATATGTATGTAAAATATAGCCACATCAGCCTGGCTTGTCGAGGCTCAGTGGTTGAGCTCCGACCTATGAACCAGGAGGTCATGGTTCAATTCACAGTCAGGGCACATGCCCAGGTTGCAGGCTCCATCCCAGTGTGGGGGGTGCAGGAGGCAACCTATTAATGATTCTCTCTCATCATGGATATTTCTCTCTCTCTCTCTCTCTCTCTCTCTCTCTCATCATGGATGTTTCTCTCTCTCCCCACCTTCCTCTCTGACATCAATAAAATATATATAAAAATATAAACTTAAATTAAAATTTAAAAAATAATGCAAATAGTTTTTCAATGTGCATTCATCGGCCACAGACCTCCTTTACCTGGGTATTTTTTTTCTTACACAAATTCCCTTCACTACCTCTTACCTACAGCTAAAAGTAAACGACAAGGGACACAGGTAATACTTTCAACAATAAAGATTTTTTTAAAATAGAGAGAGAGATACTGACATAGCAAATAAAAAGAAAATAAAAAGGAAGCGACAGCCTCAGTATTAACTGCATACAACTGCACCTCCACACGAGTTTTCTTGACAGGTAAACACCACCACACGTTAGTGTTTTTGTTTTGTTTTGTTTTCTTAAAGAAACAAAACCTTCCACTTTAAGAATATTTCGCCCATTTGAGGCAGGGGTGCCTTCAAGGAAAGGAGGGAGCCCCTAAGACTGACTTCGCTACTTGCTTCAGAAATGCCACTCCGACTTCCTAACCCTGCACGGTGGAGCACAGAAAACGGTACAGTAAAAGCATTTGTAAAAGGTTATTTCCTCCGAAGCCCCGACAGGTGCTTCGCAGACCCAGCACCCGGACCCCCAGGGACTCGGAGGGCCCGGCGGCTGTGGGGACCCGAGGCCCCGGCCGGGCCCGCTCGCCCCGCGGTCCACCCCCCGCGGCCCGGACGCTGTCGCCGGACCCAGCCTGCGAGGCGGAGGCCGGGACAGAAGGCCTCGCCACTCCAGTCCCGGGAGACTCGGGGACGCCACACTCACCTGGGGGCCGGCGGAGCTGGGACAGCAACCGTGGGGCGCCGGGCGGGGCGGAGCGCCGGGCAGGGGGCGGGGCTAGGCGGTGAGGGGCGGGGCGGAGCCCTCCCTACCGGGAGCTGGGAAAGCGGGAATGGCGCCGGAGGCCGGAATCTCGCGATAACTGCCCCCCTGGTCTCGCGGTTCCACGAAAGGTCGGACGAGACGCTCGTTTTCCCAAGCCGTGTGGCCATTGGTCGAGAGCATCGCTTCCGGCATACTGGCCCCGCCCACCTCCGACCCTCGCTTCCGGCTCCGGCTCCGGCTCCGGGCTCGCTGTCAGGAAGGTGTAGCTTTTTGCTTTTGCAGGGGGAAGGTGTGGTTTATCCGGGCTCCAACCTCAGAGGCCGCCGGTACCTCCTCTGCGCTCTCATTCGTGCATCCGTTCAGGCATTCGTGCACGCCCTGAATGTGTGCGTGGAGGGGTTACAACAATAATTGATGCCGGGCGCTTGTCGGGTTCCAGGCGGCGTGCTAAGAGCTGTGCATGGCTTACCTCTTGTAACCCTCACAGCAACCCCATGGCACAGGTACTATTATTATAATCCTTTGACGGACGAAAAACGGAGGCTGGGTGGGTTTCGGCAGCACGGCCAAGGTTAGGGAGCGAGCAGTGAGCCTGAGCGCCGGGTTTGCAGGGCCCGGCGGTGCGCGCTGATAGGTCCCTGCCAAAGGGGAGGCGGTAACCTGGTCTCTGAAATACCTGTTGTGAGGAAGGATCGCTAGAAAAAGACAGTGACAACTTCGTCATTGAAATATTGAGGCGGTTCCTAGCATGACCGAATAGGCCGTGAATAAGTATTCCTTCTGGACGAAAATGTCTATATCAGGGAATAAAGACATCAAAGGAAGAGAGCTTTATGTTGGTTAAAAAAAAAAAAAGAAAGAAAAATCCAAGAATTCTTAGGGAAGTTTTTTTAAAAAAACATACTAGTATTTTAAATACCTTGTTTGGTAACATGGCCACTTTCTTTTTTATTTTTTTAAATATATTTTTATTGCTTTCAGAGAGGAAGGGAGAGGGAAAGAGAGAGAGAAACATCAGTGATGAGAGAGAATCATTGATCGGCTGCCTCTTGCACGCCCCCAACCTGGGAATGGAGTCCACCACCCTGGCATGTACCCTGATCGGGAATCCCGCCGTGACCTGGTTCATAGGTCAATGCTCAACCACTGAGCCATGTAGGCTGGGCGAGAATGCTCCTATTTTCAAAGAAGTCATTAATATAGTGTTGAAATCTTCCTGGAGCCTCAGTTTCTCGGGGAAAAGTCGACATGAAAAAGATCACGTAACACGTCTCTTTTTTTTATTTAAAAACCAGAGGATAATGTCTATAAGAACATGGAAGAATCACAGGAAACCCACATATCCAAGTACTTAGATGAAATTGTGGCTGCCGTCAGCATCACGCCGAGAAGGAAGTTCGCCAGCAAGCTGCCTCAGACAGTCCTCTTCCAGCCTCCCCGAGAGAAACTCCAGCTCTGTGAAGAGAAAGCAAAGTCCTATGCCAGCCGACACGAGGTAGGGAGCCTTCCTGCTCCATCCCTGTACACGGGTCATTGAGAAGGGCAATAGCTTAGGTCAGTGGTCGGCAAACTGCGGCTCGCGAGCCACATGCGGCTCTTTGGCCCCTTGAGTGTGGCTTTTCCACAAAATACCACGTGCGGGCGCGCACGTATAGTGCAATTGAAACTTCATGGCCCATGCGCAGAAGTCGGTTTTCAGCTCTCAAAAGAAATTTCAATTGTTGTACTGTTGATATTTGGCTCTGTTGACTAATGAGTTTGCCGACCACTGGCTTAGGTTATGTTCCCAAGAAAATGTGTATATATATATACACAATGGAATATTATTCAGCCATAAAAAGAAGGAAATTCTGCCCTGGCCAGTGTTGCTCAGTGGTTGAACGTCGACCTGTGAACAAGGAGGTCACTGTTTGATTCTCCGTCAGGGCACATGCCGGGGTTGTGGGCTCCATCCCCAGCAGGGGGCATGCAGGAGACAGCCGACTGATGATTATCTCTTACTAGAGGCCCGATGCACGAAATTCCTCAGCCCTCGCAGCCCCGGCTTTGTCCGGAAGGACATCCAGAAGGTCATTCGGCTGTCTGGTCTAATTAGCATATTACAGTTTTATTATTATAGATTGATGTTTCTCTCTCTCCCTCTTCATTCCTCTCTGAAATCAATAAAAATATACTTAAAATAATTTTTTTAACGGTAAGCCTGTTTTCTTTTCCTTACAGTATAAGCAGGCGATCCAGGAGCTTGTACGCTGCGTAGCATTGACCAGGATCTGCTATGGCAGCTACCACTGGAAACTAGCAGAGGCGTACGTTAATCTGGCTCAAGGCTACCTCCAGCTGAAAGGTGAGCTCAGCTCAGACCCAGGAGGCTCAGTTGGTTGGATTCTGCTTTTTTCCCCCCAAATTGGACTCACATGTAACTGCAGGGATTAAATTATCCTGATCATTCTCCTCTGCACACATTGGGAAGCCATCTCCCTTCACATAGAGTCAATAAGAGTTTTTTATATATCATGTATAAAAAAAGAGAAGGAAGATTTGGGCCCTTGGAGGTTTGTTTTTTAGGGTGTTAATAGTAGGGTTCTTGGGCCCAGCCGGCGTGGCTCAGTGGTTGAGCATCGACCTCTGAACCAGGAGGTCACAGTTTGATTCCCGGTCCAGGGCACATACCCCGGTTGCAGGCTCGATCCCCAGTGTGGGGCGTGTAGGAGGCAGCCGATCCATGGTTCTCTCTCATCTTTGATGTTTCTATCTCTCTCTGCGTCTCCCTTTCTCTCTAAAATCAATAAAAATATATTTTAGAAAAATTGATAAATAAGAAGACCATTTTCAGGGAGAAATGATCTTATCTCGACTACAGGGTGGGGGGGGGCGGGGGGGAGTGGATTTCATCTTCAGTACTAGGTATAAAACACTTTGGTTGCTACCGTTATGGCAGTACTAGAAGCCCGGTGCACGAAATTCGTGCACGGCGGGGGGTTGTCCCTCAGCCCAGCCTGTACCCTCTCCAATCTGGGATTCCTGGAGGGATGTCCGACTGCCCGTTTAGGCCCGATCCTGGTGGGATCGGGCCTAAACGGGCAGTCGGACATCCCTCTCACAATCCAGGACTGCTGGCTCCCAACTGCTTGCCTGCCTGCCTTCCTGATTGCCCCTAACCGCTTCTGCCTGCCAGCCTGATCACCCCCTAACCACTCTGCTGCCAGCCTGGTTGATGCTTAACTGCTCCCCTGCCAGCCTGTTTGCCCCCAACTTCCCTCCTCTGCCAGCCTGGTCACCCCTAACTGCCCTCTACTGCAGGGTTGATCACCTCCAACTGCCCTCCCTTGCAAGCCTGGTCCCTCACAACTGCCCTCCCTTGCAGGCCGGGTGCCTCACAACTGCCCTCTCCTGCTGGCCATCTTGTAGTGGCCATCTTGTGTCCACATGGGGGCAGGATCTTTGACCACATGGGGGCAGCTATATTGTGTGTTGCAGTGATGATCAATCGTATATTACTCTTTTATTAGATAGGATAGAGGCCTGGTGCATGGGTGGGGGCCAGCTGGTTTGCCCTGAAGGGTGTCCCGGATCAGGGTGGGGTTCCCTTGGGGTGTGGGGCGGCCTGAGCGAGGGGCCTGTGGTGGTTTGCAGGCCGGCCACGCCCCCTGGCAACCCAAGGGGAGGCCCTGGTATCTGGAATTTATTTTCCTTCTACAATTGTAACTTTGTAGCCTGGAGCGGAGCCAAGCCTGGGGCTCCGGCAGCCATTTCTGTGGCAGTTAATTCACCTTCTACAATTGAAACTTTGTTGCCTTAAGCGGGTGAGCCTGGCCAGGGTGTGCGGAAAGCTTTGCTTCCCCTGTTGCCGCCGGCAACCCTGGCTTGCTCTCTCAAGCTCCATTCTGCCGCCATTTGTTTGAATTTGTTTACCTTCTATAATTGAAACTTTGTAGCTTGAATGGAGGCTTAGGCCTGCAATGTCTATGGAAAGCTTGGCTTCCTCTGTTACCTGGGAAACCTTGCTCTCTGTGGCTGTAGCCATCTTGGATTGGGGTTAATTTGCATACTCGCCCTGATTGGCTGGTGGGCGTGGCTTGGCTGGTGGGCGTGGCTTATGGAGCGGAGTGATGGTTAATTTGCATATTACCATTTTATTAGAGAGGATTTCCTGCTGCCCCGGGACCTCTCCCCTTGATAGTGAATAGGTCAAGGAGGCCTCATTGGATTCCCTGACCGTAAGTGACTAACTATATTCTGGCCTACTGGGATGATAGAGAAATTGAGACTTCCTCTTCCTTGTCGCCAGGACTGTCCCTGCAGGCCAAGCACCATGCAGAGAAAGCCAGAGAAATCCTCACCAACTCCATCGTGCCTCCCTATGACGACAACACGGATGTTTTCCGGTGTTCCATTGAGCTATTTCATACGCTGGGGAGAGCCCTACTCTCCCTTCAGAAGTATCCTTTTGGCCCTTGTCGGTGTGGCTCCGAGCGTTGGCCTGCAGACTGAAGGGTCTTGGGTTGGATTCTGGTCAAGGCCATGTACCTCGGTTGCAGGCTAGATCCCCGGCCAAGGTTGGAGCTTGTGTGGGAGGCAACCAATCAATGTGTCTCTCTCACATCAATGTTTCTCTCTGTCTCTCCCCCTCCCTTTCATTCTCTCTAAAAAAAAAAATCTATGGAAAATATCCTGGGCTGAGGATTAACAATAAAAAAGTATCCTTTGGCCTCTGTTTACAAAGAGACATACTGTTCATGTTCCTTATATTTAACTAGAGGCCCAGTGCACGAAATTCGTGCACGGGTAGGGTCCCTAGCAGCTGCCGGCCGGGACCTTCCTCCCCCCAGCTGCCTGCCACCACCACCGCCAGCTGGGGTCTCCCTTCCTGCAGTTGGCCGGCCTGCCCCACCCCCTGTTCGAACTCCTGCTGGAGGGGACAATTTGCATATTAGGCTTTTATTATATATGATTCTCAAAGCTGACAGATGACCCGGGAAGGGTGATGGGAAGTGTATAGAGAGCCCAGGATGTCCAGGAACTCGGGTCCCGGAATCTAGAACCAAGGGTCATGTTTCCTGAACGCGGCTCAGATTTAAGGAGGCCGCAGAGAACTTGGCGAAAGCAGAGAGGCTTTCAAAGGAGCTGCTGCGATGTGGGAGGATCGTGAAGGAAGAGTGGATAGAAATCCAGGCTCGGATCAAACTGTCATTCGCGCGGTAAGTTTCCAGTGCGGGACTTTTCGTGAGCATTGACGGCTGGCGGTTCTTTGCGGGAAGACTCTGTCTCCAGGCAGGAAGTTTCTTGTTTTTTAAATCTGCCTTTATTGATTTCAGAGAGGAAGGGAGAGGGAGTGAGAGAGAGAGAGAAACATCAATGATGAGAGAGATTCATGGATCAGCTGCCTCCTGCACGCCCCCTCCAGTTTTTAGTATCTATAATTTAGTGTATAAATTACCTTTTAATTAAGCCAATGATTATTCACGTGATCTGTGTTTTAGTTTGAAGATATATGAGATTTTTTTTTTCAGGGTGTTTGGATGCTATTCCTGTCTGATTTTATGGTATTATAGACAGAAACGTATTTGTATGGTACGGACCCTGCAATTTTTTACTGACGCTTCCTTTGGGATCTAGTCCAGGGCCAAGTTTCTGGAAGGTTCCTAGGGAGCTATTTGTCGTGTTTAAGGTTGCAATAAGTCTGCCTTAGGGTGACTCAGATTTATATTTTTGTTTATCTTTTGCAACTTTGATATATTAGTTTTGAAGATAAGCGCACTTGAATTTTGATGCACGATTATTGGGCTGTTTGGCGCTGTCCATGGTTCTGCCAGTCATTGTTTTACGTAGTCTATACATTCTGTTGGGTGGGAGGTTAAAACAGCAGCATATCTTCTTTATTATTTTTATTTTTATTTCTTAACTTAGAGCGAGAGAGAGAGAGATTGATGAATTTCAGAGGGAAGGTGGGTGGATGGGGAGAGACTATTGGGGAGCTTATATGCATACATATATGCATAACCCATGGACACAGACAATAGTGGTACAGGCCTGGGAGGGGCGGGGCCAGGATGGATGGGGAGGTCAGTGGAGGAAAAAAGGGGGGACATCTGTAATACTTTCAACAATAAAGGTAAATTTGAAACACTAAAATAAAAAATAAATAAATAAATAAGTTGATGGTTACCTCTGGCAAGAAGGTCGAATAGATAAAACTGTGATATGTTCATCCAAAGAAAATGATCAGAGTGTTCCTATGGTTGACGTCTTGAGTCACTCTCACGAGCAGTGTTTGTGAAAGAAGCCAGACCCCCAAAGAACTCATCATACCGTCTGATCGCACGGGTGTAACAGGAGATGGTAGTGGTTGCAAAAGGCTACTAGTCCAGAATTGCTCCCTGCCCGGAAGTAGGCGTTCTATCGTGCACTGTAAGACAGGACACATGCAGATCAGAGGCCCCGGATCTGATGTTTGTTGCCATCTGTTGAGATGTGACTAATGTCATTTGTGCTTAATATTGAACAACGTTGCTGCCAAGTCAAATAGATGCCTTCCTTCCTCCACCCAGAATCCGGCACCTCCTCCCGGAGTGCTTTCCAGACAAGCAGTACCAAATCTCGCCAGCAGGTGGCGGGCCTCGCACGCATCTGTCCTTGAATTCCTAACAAATGAGTCCCCTTTCTCAGCTGTCCTTGTATTTAGGGGAGTTGTTTTAAACTTCGCCACTTCTTTTTCCATGCTGAATCTTCACCTTGACCCAGTTCCTACAACTCGCATGTTTCAACTAGTGGTTTCCATTCAATCCCTCGGCTTTGTTTCCTGGCTGAAGTGTGAATGTTCTGCCCAAACTGATCTGCTCTAGAAAGCAACAAGGCTTTGCCCTGGCCGGCCGGTGTTGCTCAGTGGTTAGAGTGTTGGCCCGTGCACCGAAGGGTCATGGGTTCCATTCCCATCAAGGGCACGTACCTTGATGGTTGCAGGTTTGATCCCCGTGAAGGAGGCAGCCAGCCAATCAAGGTGTCTCTCTCCCATCGGTGTTTCTCTCTGTGTCTCTCTGCTCTCCCCTCCGCCCTGCTCTTCCACTCTCTCTAAAAATCAACAGAAAAAATATCCCCGGGTGCAGATAAAACAAAAAAGAAAGCAAGGAGGCTTTGGTTTTGTGCATTTCTGTAGTCACAGTCACAGCCACCAGGGCCAGGCCTTGGAGGTGGAAGGCCAGGATAATCCCTCGGGCAGCTCTCACGGGATTTGCATTTCTCTTAAAAGGGTATCTTTTAGGTGCATCCACCTCCTCCATCTGCCTCGCCTTTTATGGTGCCCATCGGGCCAGGCCAGCTCTCGCCTCCTTGGGCAGGCAGATGCGTGCTGCAGAGTGACTCATGCTCCAGCCTCCCAGCCCTAACTGGGGCCTGCAGCTCCGTCCCGTGTACCTGTCCGCGTCCCTCCCACCACCATTCCATCCAGTCATGCTTACTCACTTTGGAGAGAGAATCCAGCCATGTGTTTTGATTCCTGCAGGTTTGTTGTTGTTGTTGTTGTTGTTATGTGTTTTGTTAATCCTCACCCAGGATATTTTTCCATTGATTTTCAGAGAGAGCGGAAGGGAGGGGGAGAGACAAAGTGGATTGAATGGTCCCTTCTCGGGAACATGAGAGTAAAACTTGTAAATCGCCTCCTGACTTTGCCTCTTAGACACGCCGTTCCCCTGACCCCTCTTCCGCATGTCTCTTTGGGCACACGCACAACGTTATCTCTGAGGTGTGTGCCCAGAGTGGGACTGCGGTATGAGAGCCCGGCTGGCGTGGCTCCGTGGTTTGAGCGTCGACCTATGAACCAGGAGGTCACGGTTCGATTCCCAGTCGGGGTTCAATCCCCAGTGTGGGGTGTGCAGCAGGCAGCCAATCAGTGATTCTCATCATTGATTCTCTCTCCCTCTCCATTCCTCTCTGAAATCAATTAAAAAAAAAAACCACAAAAATACAGTATGAGAGATGTTTTCTGAGCAGAGGGGTTCCCAATTCTGGGGAAGCACAGTGAAGTGTTCACAGAGGCACCCCACTCAGTCTAGGACGTTAGACCAGAGCCAGGACTAAGATGAGCAATGGAAAAAGATCCTGGGGTGAGGATTAACAAAACACACACAACAACAACAACAAAAAAACCTGCGGGAATTGGAACACATGGCTGGATTCTCTCTCCAAAGTGAGTGCCCAGGACACGCACGCCATTTAAGGAGCCTTGGAAACGAGAGGCCGATTCTCGCCTCCCTTGGCAAATGCTTCATCCTTTATGAGCATGAGAGGAAGAAGGTGATTTTTTTTCCCCCTTTACTCAAATATCTGTGGTATTGTCTGAGTTCTCGAGGTTCAATTCGGTGGAAAGAATCTGCAGTCATTTTGAAACTATGCGACTTGCTCTAGATTCTAGCCCAGAGGTTGGCAAACTTTTTCTGTAAAGTAGGGGTGGGGACTTTTTTTTCTACCGTGGGCCATTTGGATAGTTAAAACATCTGCGGGCCGTACAAAATTATCATCTTAAAAATCAGCCTGCTCTATTTGGTCAAGCATTTAATTAACTCACCCCTAATGCCTTGGCAGGGCCAGACCAAATGATTTCAGGGGCCTTATATGGACGGTCCCCACCCCTGCTGTAAAGGCCCAGGCAGTAAGTATTTTATGCTTCATCGGCCACAGGCAAAAGCAGCCGTGGACAATATGTAAACAAGTGGGCGTGGCTATGTGCCAATAAAACTTTATGTGTAAAAACAGTACATTTGACCCAAAGGCCATAGTTTGCTGACTTCTGTGTTCAATTATGTAATCTTTATGTAACCTTATTTTTCAGCTAAGTGATATGTTACCAACCCTATGTTTCAAAGCCTCTTCAAAATCCAATTATTATATTCTAAGCTTTTTTTTAAAAAAATATTTTGATTGAAAAGAGAGAAACATCAGTGATGAGCGAGAATCATGGATCGGCTGCCTCCTGCACGCCCCCCCACTGGGGATCGAGCCCACAATCCAGGCATGTGCCCTGACCAGGAATTGAAATGGCAGCGCCCAACCAACTGAGCCACACCCACCAGGGCTAAATATCTCTTTATGCGTTTGTGTACATATAGATTAGATATAAAGTTTTTGTATAGCATGCAAAGTTATTTTTGTAATTTGCTTTTTCGCTTAGAATAGGTAGTAGATGTGCTTCCATATGGGTAAATATGGATCGACATTACCTGTAATGGCTAAGTGGCATTCCGCGGTGTATGGATGTACTTACTGTAACCTGCTTGGACAATTGCCTGTTGGTGCAATTTAAGTGCTTTGTTCTTTTCCACTAGTACAGAGAATGCTTAGGTAAGCATTCTTTCATGGAGATCTTCTTGTCTTGCCAGAGTACCTCTTCAAGATAAATTACTATTGGGCCCCCCCAGGCCAGCGTGGCTCAGTGGTTGAGCGTCACCCTATGAACCAGGAGGTCACAGTCCGCTTCCCAGTCAAGCCATATGCCTGGGTTGAGGGCTCGATCCCCAGCGGGGGCGCATGCAGGAGGCAGCTGATCCATGATTCTCATCATTGATATTTCTATCTCTCTCTCCCTCTCCCTTCCTCTCTGAAACCCATTAAAAAAAATTTTTTTTTTTTTAAAAGTCATAGCTGGCTAGGAAACGAACCTGGACAACAGGGGTCGGAGAGCCAAATCCTCACCACCCAGACCACCTGTATTCCCAGCAATTTCCATTGTAATTATTGTAAAAACCGTCACTCTGATGTTTTAGGATGTATCAAGGCCGGAGGAAATCCGAAGAAGCTCTGCCCCACTACCAAGAGGCTCTGGAGCACACGGAGAGCAGCAGAGGAGAGAAGAGTCTGGAATGCGTGCCGGTGCTGAGGGAGCTGGCAGGCGCAGAGCGGGCCCTGAGGCTCCACGACGCGTCCATCAACCACTTCCTGCAGGTGAGCCGCAGCACGCCGGCTGCCAAAGCTGTTCCAGACCCAGCGCTTTTCTCTTTCCTTTTTCATATTTTTTTATTGATTTCAGAGAGGAAGGGAGAGAGAGAAACATCAATGATGAGAGCGAATCATGGATCGGCTGCCTCCTGCACGGCCCCCACTGGGGATCGAGCCCACAACCCCGGGCACATGCCCTGACCGGGAATTGACCCATGATCTCCTGGTTCATAGGTCGATGCTCAACCACTGAGCCACACCAGCCAGACCACCATCATGCTCTTTTTAAATGGACCTTTCTAACCCAGGACCCTTCAGTCTGTGGGCCGACGCTCTAACCTCTGAGCAAACCGGCCAGGGCATACTTGTCAGGTTTGACCGGTGACTTTTCTTGTTGTTTACTCTTGAGGTTCAGAAAGATTAGAGAGTTGCAATAAAGACTTGCCGATTCCTGTTCAAGGGGTCCCTTGGTGAAGTCAGAATAGCATGGGATTTGGAATGGGAAGATCTGACTTGGAGTTCCGATGCTTCTGTTTGATGAAAGAAGTCACTTAACCCCTCAAGCAGAGAAAAGGAAAGGGAGAGAGACCCTCAGCCACTTCACAGAACCGCTCACGGGTTCAAGTTGGACAGGGCTTTGTGAGCCAGTGGGCGTGTTCCCAGCACAAGCTCCTCTTATGTGTCAGCGGCCGTCATTAGACATTGATCATGCCCCCCTTTTCTCTGGGGACGTCCCCTGAGACAGAAAGGTCCAATGTGGCCGAAGCTCTCCGAGGGAGCTCGTGCCTCCGAGCCATTTATCAGACGCACACAGAGAAAAGGGGGTTTATTACTTCCCGTCTTGTTTTTCACTCCGCATTCCTTCGCGGTGACCAGCACCCAGAGAGAAAAGACCTTTCGTTTTCTGCAGAATGTAGAACAGTCCCCAAGCCTTTCAGGAACGGACCCAAGCAAGCGGAGAAAAATAGAGCCAGCCCCACTGAGCCACCGCGGGTGGACTCGAACCCTGACCTCCTGGTTCATAGGTCAGCGCTCAGCCACTGAGCCACGCGGGTGGGCGCCTGTCGGTATTTCCGAGAGGATAAGGATACACGGGAAACAGTGGACAGCAGGGAGCTGTCCGGAATCAGACTGGGAGTGGGGAGAAGAGAGAGTGCGGCTTACAGACAGCAGGGAGGGGGCATTAAAGTTGTTGTTTAGTCTTTCCTACCACTTAGGAGTTGTTGTTTTTTTTTGGTTTTGGTTTTAATATATTTTATTGATTTTTTTATAGAGAGGAAGGGAGAGGGATAGGGAGTTAGAAACATCAATGGGAGAGAAACATCGATCTGCTGCCTCCTGCACTCCCCCTACTGGGGATGTGCCCGCAACCAAGGTACATGCCCTTGACCAGAATCGAACCTGGGACCCTTCAGTCGCAGGCCGATGCTCTATCCACTGAGCCAAACCGGTCAGGGCACCACTTAGGGTTTTTAAAGTGACAGGCCAGTATTAGCGTTCCTATCTAAAAGCCTAGTTAAGTGTTAAGAGAACACCTACTTGCTACCAAACCTGGACAGAAAACGCAAGCCCCCGACACATCTATTTTGGTGCTAACCCTTAGCGGAGTGGGGGGCAGGGCCTTCTCTCGCCAGCCCTTTGGAGGAGCTAAAATTGACCCCTGGAGAGCTGCCACGGAGGACTCTCTCCGGCTATTAAAAGAAGCTGGCTCAGGCCGGGGCCCTGAGAACTCGGTTTTCTACGGCCACGGGCACCCTGCGACTTCCCTTCCAGCCACTGCCCCGGGGACTCCCAGCTGCGTCTTGCTCTTAGCCGAGGTTCCCCCTCCCCCCCACCGCCCTCCCCGCTGCCCCGATGCCCCTGTGGTGTGTGCGGCCCTGAAAACCTTCCCTACAGTGAGCCCAGGGCAGAATCATCAACATGATCCGTTGGCATGGGGAGCGGGGCAGGCTCGCCTCTCGCTCTCCTCCTCTCCCCACACACTGACCACCAGACCCCTTGCCTCCATCCCTGCGGCTCCTGCTGTCTTCACTTACAGGGCGTTGCTTTCCGGGGCGCCTGCTGTTTGAAAAGCATCTCCAGTCGGCCCTTCAGGCCAGATGGGGTGCGGGGCGGGGGGGTGGGGGGGGATGACTAATCGGGGCGTTGCCAAGACCACTTTCTCCCATTTGTCTCTATCCTTTAATAACAAAAGTAGTTCCCAAACAAGGGATGTCATTAGCATTTAAGAATATGAAATTCTGATGGTTCTAACACAGCAATGAGAGTCATGACCAGCAACCTTGACGTGGAGTAGCCCCGATCATAAAAAGTCTAGAGCTACCTACCGCCCACTGCCCAGCCGGTGTGGCTCAGCGGTTGAGTATTGACCCGTGAGCCAGAGCCAGGAGGTCACGGTTCGATTCCCAGTCAGGGCACATGCCAGGGTGGCAGGCTCGGCCCCCAGTGTGGGGCGTCCAGGAGGCAGCCGATCCATGATTCTCTGTCATCGTTGATGTCTCTCTCTCTCTCTCTTCCCCTTCTCTCTTCTCTGAAATCAATAAAAACATGTTTTTTAAAAAGTATATATATAAAGTGTGCAGCTCCAATATCAGTTGTTGTTCATCTGTTTGGCCTGCTGTTTCTCCTTGAAACGCGTGGGATTCTGGTCTTGGTGTTCTGGCGATTTATTGGGCGCTATCTGCCCGCTCACGGCAGTGCATTGTGTGACTTGGTGTTTTCTGTCTGTTTCTTCCTGTACCGCCCTGCTTTCTGGCCCGCGCGTGTCCTGTAGCAGGCGACCTGTAAGTATACCTGTGTATCGGATGAATGGACCTGTGTTACTCATAGGCACTTGTAAACCCCCCCTGCTGATAGGCAGGCGAGAAGTGACTGGACCGTTTCGTCCACGCATGTATTTTACATGTTTTTCCGCGAAGCGATGCACTTTGTGTTTTGCTCGCGAGGGTTCGTTATTGCTTTACGTCCCCCCGGATGGCAGGGTTGTGTTTTTTCCCCGAAGGAATTTAAAAACCGGCTTGATTTTTAAGGACTGAGCTGTGCTCTGTGCCTGGGCCGCCCTCCCCGCCCAGTTTGCAGAGAATGCTGGCAGATGGACTCACTGGGACGAGGCATGGGGAGGGATCCAGGTTTCTGTGGGGGAGGCTGCTGACACGGGGGGGGGGGACCCCCGTGCTGAGCTGACCAGTGGATGGAGGGTCTGGGCTTGCCCACTTCCTCTGCACAGCACTGCCCCCCCCCCCGTTTTTTTTCTTTTTAAATCCTCACCTGAAGATATTTTTTCTATTGATTTCTAGAGAGTGGAAGGGAAGGAGCAGAGAGAGATGGAAGGGAGGGAGGAGGGAGAGGGAGAGAGAGAGAGAAACATCGACATGAGAGACACTGATGGGTTGCCTCCTGCACTTGCCCCTACTGGGGTTTGGGAGCCTGCAACCCAGATATGTGCCCATGACCAGGAATCGAACCCACTACCCTTTCGTCCCAGGGTTGATGCTCTAACCACTCAGCCAAATCCTCCATCGCAGCACTGACCCTTTTATTTATTTATTTTTAAATATATATTTTATTGATTTTTTTTTACAGACAGGAAGGGAGAAGGATAGAGAGTTAGAAACATCGATGAGAGAGAAACATCGATCAGCTGCCTCCTGCACACCTCCTACTGGGGATGTGCCCGCAACCAAGGTACGTGCCTTTGACCGGAATTGAACCTGGGACCTTTCAGTCCGCAGGCTGACGCTCTATCCACTGAGCCACACCGGTTAGGGCTGCACTGACCCTTTTAAATCCATCTCCTTCCTCCTGGAGACCCTCCCACCCCCTCTGCTGACACCCCTCTCCTCGGAGCAGAGCCTTTGAAATAATTTGCTTACCGATGGGCCCTGGCCTCTGGCCGCAGCCACAAGCCATCGGGACTCAGTGCCCCGTGCTTTCCCTCTCCCGCCACACAGCGCTTTTAGAATCCATCGCCCCCAGAGTAGGTCGCTGCTTCCACCTCCATCACACTGTCCAGCTGGCTAGAACGTTCCTCGGCTCCCTGCTTATCGCCACGGGGACAGTGCGTTCCCTGCCGCTGCTGCCAAGCGTGGAAACCAGCCTGTTTCTTCTTCCCACGGCGACAGGCGCATCTCATCGTCCTGAGCGGAGAGCCGTCCGCAGAGGAGGCCGGGGAGTCCGCCCACTGTGTCGCCCGCGCCGCCGTGGCTTCCGGGAGGCCCGAGCACCACGGTGAGAGCCAGCCTTCCGTGGGGGGGTGGGGGGGGGGTTGCGGGCAGGTGCTGCCTGCTGCCCGCCTGGCCTGCACACGTCTGGGCTTTGGGGATGGGCAGGGGGACGGAGCTGTGACGCAGGCCCTGCGGGGAGCGGCCGAGGCTCTATCCAGGCATCTGAGCATCCCCAGGTCCTTAGATGTCTCCCTGTGCGCCTTCCTCCAGTCTTTGGTTCTCAAATCCAGCGAATCTGCACCCGAACGTGGGTAGCAAAGAGCCCGAGGGAACCCGGGCTGGGCGCCCAGGGACGTCTGGTCTGCTTTCAGAGGTGATCAGTTTTTATTTTTGTTTATTTTTAAATATATTTTTTTTATTTTTTTATTTTTTAAATGTATTTTATTGATTTTTTACAGAGAGGAAGAGAGAGGGATAGAGAGTTAGAAACATCGATGGGAGAGAAACATCGATCAGCTGCCTCTTGCACACCCCCTACTGGGGATGTGCCCGCAACCAAGGTACATGCCCTTGACCAGAATCGAACCTGGGACCCTTGAGTCCGCAAGCCGATGCTCTATCCACTGAGCCAAACCGGTTTCGGCTAAATATATTTTTATTGATTTCAGAGAGGAAGGGAGAGAGAGAGAGATAGTAACATCCATGATGAGACAGTGATGGTAACATCATTGTCTCTCTCACATTGATGTTTCTCTCTCCCTCCCTCCCTCCCTCTAAAATTCAGTGGAAAAAATATCCTCGAGCAAGTCTTAACAACAACAAGAAAGTTAAGGCCAATAAATAGAAGGCAAAGATAAAAAAGAGTAATTAATGAGGGAAAAAATCTCCTCTGGGGAATCTTCCCTAGCCTGCTTGCTGATTGCCCATGCAAGGCATTGCCCTCTGATGAAAAAAATGCCCCTGGCCCAGCAGCCAGCGAGCATCACGCTAATCCCCTTGCCCCAAGCCTTCCCCGCATTCCTTATGCAGACAACGCTGCCCTAGAAGTCAGGCGGGACCCGGATTGCTTAAGGCCTCCCACGGCAGGCCCCCGGAATGCCATGAACCGGAGCCAGGCCGCCTTATCGACAAACTTGGTCTCAACAGCTCTCCCAGCCCCGCCTGCCAGGGGTCAGGGCTCTTAACTCTCCTTTCGAAGGATGTGAAGATGGAGTGGGTGGAAGCCAAGTACATGTCAGTGTAAACTTACTTCAAGAGGCCCAGCACGGGCGGCCTTGTTTGGAAGTGGCCCATCTGCCGCCGGGCGCCAGGGGGCCGGGCAGCGCCGGGCACATCCAAGCGGAACGGGCTGTGCCCCCTCAGAGCCTCGGGGGCGGGGGTGGGTCCCTCGCTCTGTGGACCGGACTCATGAGCGTGGGGTGCATTCTTTTTTTTTCTTTTCTTTTTTTTTAAATCCTCACCCGAGGATATTTTTCCATTGATTTTTAGAGAGAGGGAAAGACAGAAACGTCGATGCAAGAGAAACACATCTATTGGTTGCCTCCTGCACGTGCCCCGACCAGAGCCCGGGTGAGGAAGAGGCAGGGAGGGGCCTGCAACCGAGGTACATGCCCTTGACTGGAATCGAACCCGGGACCCTTCGGTCCACAGGCCGACGCTCTGTCCACTGAGCCAAACTGGCCAAGGCTGGGGTGCATTCTTGAGGTACAGCTCCCTATGCACCAGTATGTTCCCGGCCCCCCCATGGCCTAGCCCAGTGGTCAGCAAACTCATTAGTCAACAGAGCCAAATATCAACCGTACAATGATTGAAATTTCTTTTGAGATCCAAATTTTTTAAACTTAAACTCTATAGGTAGGTACATTGTTATTAACTTAATTAGGGTACTCCTAAGCTGGCCTTTGCTAAAAACTCAAGGGGCCAAAGAGCCGCATGTGGCTCGCCAGCTGCAGTGTGCCGACCATGGGCCTAGCCTCTCCCACACTTTGCACAGTAGACAGGAAATATGTGAGTATCAGGACCCAGGCCCTGGATCTTGATGACGTCTCCTCTTTTTCACCCTACACACCCCGCCCTCTTCTCCACTCTCCCTCCTGGGCTGCCTCCTCCGCCTGCCCCAGGCTGGGCCCGCTCCCTGCTGTTGGGTTACTGATGCTCCTTGGTCCCGTGTGCCCTAGAGAAACCGGAAGTCGGGCAGCCCCTGGCGTCCTCGTGCACTCAGCTCCCACGGGCTCCTGACAGGTGACAGGGCCACCTGGGCGCAGCCTCCGTTAGGTGTCCTTCCCCTCTTCCCGTGGCCCTCCTGAGCTGCCCCTGCTGCTGGACACCCGTGGAAGCCAGTACTGGCCACACCCCCACCTCTCTCCCCTGCTCTTCCTTCCTCTCCTCTCCTTCCTTCCTCCCCGGCCTCCCCACCCTCTTGACCCCCCTGTGCTCTTCCTCAGGCCCATCTCTCAGTACAGAATGCCCAGCCAGCCCGAGCCAGTCCTGCTCTGAGCTCCCCAAGCAGATGTCAGCATCCATGTATATTTTTAAAATATGTTTTTATTGATTTCAGAGAGGAAGGGAGAGAGAGAGAAACGTCCGTGATGAGAGAGAATCCTGGATCAGCTGCCTCCTGCACGCCCCAGCCCAGCCCTGCGACGCCCTCCCGGCACGCCCCGCAGGATCTTAGTGGGTTCAGTCCGCCTGCTGGGTGACTGCTCCTCGGGGTTCATGCCAAGCTGGGCTCTAAGACTTTCCATTTTCAAATCCCCTGGGGTCCTTAATGCTTCAGTACAGAGTGCAGCCTTTCCCAAGACCTTCACAAAGGATCATTGTTGCCCGGTACACACAGGCCTCCCTTTAAGTGCACGCTGCCCAGAGTTACAGGAATTGTTGTTGTTTTAATCTGTTTTTAAAATATATTTTTATTGATGTCAGAGAGGAAGGGAGGGGGGGGGGGAGAGAGATAGAAACATTAATGATGAGAGAGAATCATTGATGCGCTGCCTCCTGCCCGCCCCCTACTTGGGGATCGAGCCCACAACCCAGGCATGTGTCCTGACCGGGAATCGAACCCTGACCCCCAGGTTGATGCTCAACCACTGAGCCACGCCGGCTGGGCTACAGGAATTGGTTTTAATTAAAGCCTCCTGCCCCGCCGGGTGCCCAGTCGTGACCCTGCATTCCTCATGTTCTCTGAGTGAAGTCACACAGACGGAACGGGGTCTGACGGGCAGTGAGGGGACCTTACACCGCCCTGCCCACGGGGACTTGCTTCCTCCCTCGCCCTGACCCACAGGCAGCCTGAACGTCCCATGGGAGTGAAAACAGGAGGAGATTGATGGCCTTGACCTGTGCCCCGAGGGCTCAGGTTTACAGCTAAGCCATGCTCCTCTGCTTTAGAAAGTGACTCATCCGCTGCCCAGGCCAGCGCATCGGGTTGCTGAAGATTCTAGAAGAGGTGTTCTGTTGGTGGTGGTGGTGTTTTTCTAGTGAGGGTTGTGTTTGTTTAAAATATTTTTAAAATATGTCTTTATTCATTTCAGAGAGGAAGGGAGAGGGAGAGAGAGATACAAACATCAATGATAAGAGAAAATCATTCATCAGCTGCCCCCTGCATGCCCCCTACTGGGCATTGAGCCCGCAACCAGGAATCGAACCGGCGACCTCTTGGTTCCTGGGTCGATGGTGAACCACTAAGCCACACTAGCCGGGAAAGATCCTTACTCTTCAAGAGGGCTTGGTTCCGTTCTTCGGCTCATTTCCGATTAGAAAACAGAACTCTCCGGCATACTCCACTCGTTGATTTTGAGACGTGGAATGTTGATGTCGGTAATGCCAACAGAAAAAATGCCACATCATGCCCCATTCGCTGTCATCCGATCATCAACACAGCAAAGTGAATACAGAGTTTGAGCATTAAATTGCGATGAGTCAGCTGCAAGTAAAAGGGAAGGAATACTTTCCAGGCAGTAGAATTTTCTCCTACCAAGAGAAAAACAAAGTGGAGTAATACTCTAGAAATGCACAGACACCACCACCCCCCACATTGGCTCAGTGGATAGAGCGTCGGTCCTTGGACTGAAGGGTTCCAGGTTCGATTCCCGGTCAAGGGCACAGACCTCGGTTGCAGGCTCCATCCCCGGCCTGGGTCAGAGTGCGTGCAGAAGGCAACTAATTGATGTGTTTCTTTCACATCAATGTTTCTCTGCCTCTGTCTCCTTCCCTTCCACTCTCTCTTAAAATTCAGTGGAAAAATATCCTTGGGTGAGGAGTAACAAAAAAGAAAAGAAAGAGGGGTCTCTTTAAGCTGGTATCTTGCATTACCGAATCCCTGGGAGAGCTAAGATGTCTCAAAAAAGCGAGGAAAGTAAATGGCCGTATCCTTCCGCAATCTGAATCTTTTCTGATGACACAGGCAGCTGAACGGGCAAACGACATTCTCCTCAACAGGGTTCAGGGTTCTCTTACCCAAGCTTATTTTCAGATAGTTCACCGCCCCTACAAGCGTCTCTGTGGTTTCCATTTCGAGTCCGAGAGCCATTTTCACAGTTGTTGTCACAATACTTTGCTTCAGATGTGGCTGAACGGTACTTCCGAGAGAGCCTGGCTCACCTGAAGGATGCAGAAGGGATGGGGAAAGCCAAGTTCCTCTCGGTTCAAGATGAATATTGCCATTTTCTGCAAGGCGCTGGGCAAGAAGAGGTGAGTGAGTTTGGGCCACAACTGGCCAGTTATCTGCATGGGCGACCCAGTTGATACCCAGAGGGCTACGCAACACCCTCACTCTTCGAGCATCCAGTAGGCGTCTACTTTGTGCAAGGCATGGATGAGGAAGGCCATGTGGCCACTGTCAGGCAGTGAGTTACATCATTTCTTTCTTTTTTAATATATATATTTTTTATTTCAGAGAAGAAGGAAGAGAGAGAGAGAGATGGAAACATCAATGATGAGAATCATTGATCGGCTGCCTCCCGCACGCCCCACACTGGGGATCGAGCATGTGCCCTGACCGGCAATCGAACCCTGCCCTCCTGGTTCCTAGGTCCACGCTTGACCACTGAGCTACGCCGGCCGGGCTACCTCGTTTTCTTAATGGGCACTGATCTTCATCAGCTTTTGAACATGTTTAACCAGACAGCTCTGTGTCCCTTTCACAGAGAGCGACCTCGATCCTGAGGGAGTCCCTGGAGGCCAAAGTGGGGGTGTTTGGTGACCTCAGTCCCGAGGTGGCAGAGACCTACCGGCTCCTGAGTGGCGCCGACCTGGCACAGGGGAACCACAGCGGGGCCCACAAGAAACTGAACAAGGTAAACCTGGAGCCGACACTAATGCAGAGAGAAGCCCTCCTCCCCTCCTCCCTCCCTCCCTGTGGGTCATCTCTCCCTCCCCATGCTCTCTCTATTTTTATATTTTTTAAAATATACTTTGATTATGGGAGAGGGAGAGAGAGATAGAAACATCAATGATGAGAGAGAATCATGGATTGGCTGCCTCCTGCACGACCCCACTGGGGATCGAGCCCACAACCTGGGCAGGTGCCCTGACCGGGAATTGACCCATGATCTCCTGGTTCATAGGTCGATGCTCAACCACTGAGCCACACCAGCCAGGCCACCATGCTCTTTTTAAATGGACCTTTCTAAGTGGTTTATTTAGGAAAGGTGACTTCACTTTCACAGTTGATCTAAACTAACACTTTTTCGGTAAAAGCTGCAGTAATCCTCTTATACAAATATGTATATATCTTTTACTGAATTATCAATTATTTTGCCATGTAAAAACATTTTTAATTTTTATGGAGTGCAATTTATTTATCTTTTATTTTATTGTACTCTCTCTGTGCACACAGTTTATAGAGGATTTTTTTTGTGTTCTTCTAGTACTTGTATATTTATTTCTTTTTTATTTGAATGTATTGGGGTGACATTGGTTAATAAAATTATATAGGTTTCAGAGGTACAGTTCTGTAACACATCATCTGTCTATTGTATTGGGTGGTCACCCCAAGTCAAGTCCCTTTCCATCACCAGTTTTTTCTTGAGTTTGGAGTTCATTTGTGTGGATGGTGTGAGGTACGGATCTAATGTTATTTTTTTTCTAAATGGCTACCCAGTTGTCCAGCACTTTTGTTAAAGAGCCCAGTGGTCTGAGATAACACCTTTACCATATGCCACATTTCCACATGAACTTGAGTCTCTTTCTGGATTTCTCTTCTGCTCCACTGACGGCTTTGTTTGTGTAAATGCCAGTTCCTCGTTGGTTTTAAATTTAGAGATTTCATAGCATGGTTCAATGGTGGGAGGACTAGACACCACTCGTGTGTCTCTGACTCTAGAATATCCGGTTTCCCCGGTGTTCTAGCATGTGTTGTTGTTGTTTTCTTCCCCATGAATTTTAGTGTTAACAACTTGTCTTGCTAGATACAACGTTTGGTGGTATTTTCTGGAGGATTGTGTTATTTATGAATGACCTTCAGGAGCACTGACATCTGTATGGTGTGGAGTCATTTTACTCAAGAGCAGGGATGTCATTATACTTGTTGATGTCCACTTTTGCATCATGTAGGCCCGTTTTTAAAGTGTCCCTTTATCCTGGGTTTTGCACATTTCTGACCAGGTTGATTTCTAAGCATTTCACCTTCTTTAATACTGTTGTCTATGGGGTTGTATTCGCTGTTATGTGTATGTGAAGACGATTGGTTTCTCTGTTAATTTTATATGCTGCTGCTTGCTTAAGGCTTTTCCTGCCTGAGTTAATTTGAGCCTTCTCTCAGGTTTCCAGGGCATATCCTGTTATATCATCTGCAAATCGTTTTACTTTCTGTTTTTCAGCTCTGGTGGCGCTGCCTGATTTCTCTTGTCTAATTGCACCGGTTCCTACCTCCAGGACAATAATGAATGGTAGTGGGGGTAGTAGGCGCCCTTGTCTTGTCCTGATCTTAGTGGACATGCCTCTAGTGGTTCTTCATTTAGTGGATGCTGGCTTTGGGACTACGGTTTCTATATTTTTATCATGTTAAGGAAGTAGACATCATGTGGTTTGTTTTGTTTTTTAACTAGAAATAAGTGTTGGATTTTATCAAATGTTTTTTTAGCATCGGTGGAGATAATCAGATGACTTTTTTTAGATCACTTAATATGGTATATTTTATTCTAGTATTAAACCAACCTTGCATTCCTGGAATAAATGTGCATGGTTATATTGAATTATATTCTTAATATGAGGTTGATTTTGCCTGCTAATATTTATTTTACGATTTTTGCACCAATATTTATAAGTGATATTTAAGTATCAATGTTATATTTGCTTCATAAAAATAATATGGAAGCTTACCTTTATTTTCTTTTTTTTTAACTTTTTATTGAATGTATTGGGGTGACGTTGGTTAATAAAATTATGTAGGTTTCAGGGGTACGGTTCTATAATGCATCATCTATGTATTGTATTGTGTGTTCACCACCCCAAATCAGGTCTCCTTCCTTACCTTTATTTCCTGTGCACTGAAGGAATTTATGCAGCGTTAAAACTATCGAGTGTTTGAAGTTTTGTACTTCTTGTGAAACTCTTTAGGCCTGGTGCTTCTTTTAGGAGGAAATTCCTTGACAATTTTCTGTATTATACAAAAACTTGATTTGTTGAAGCTTTTGATCTTTAATGGGGTCATTTTGGTGTATTTTTCTAGGTAATTGTCTGTTTCATTTACATTTTCAGATTGATTTGCATAGAGACTTGCAACATAGTCTCGTGAATTTTTTAAATTTCTATTTTTTAAATAGTTACATTCCCATTGTAACATCTCAGTTTTACATTTGGATTTCTCTTTTTTTCTAGACTGGGTTGCGGGGGAAGTAGGGAGAGGTTTAGGGAAGGGTGTTTAATAAGTAGTCCTGAAAAAGAGGGTAGCCTGGGGGAGGCCAGCATCCCCAGGTTGGAAATGGGGTGGAAGAGGAGGCGGGGGGCTGGAGAGTACAACCCACTGAAGAAGCAGAGAGTGCCTGGGGAGGACTGTCAGGGAGCACCAGGAAGACGTGGGCAGGGCTCGGGGTGCAGTTCCTAGGTTAAGGGGCTGAGACTTGATCCTTTAGGTGACTGTCCCAACGATGGGCTCTGAGGCCGAATCCAGCCCACTCCCAGCTTTCCTATGGCCCACGAGTTTACTCTTTTATTAATTTCTTTTTTATATATATTTTTATTGATTTGTGAGAGGAAAGGAGAGTGAGAGAGAAACATCAATGATGAGAGAGAATCATGGATAGGCTGCCTCCTGCACGCTCCCTACTAGGAGCCGAGCCCACAACCCGGGCATGTGCCCTGACCGGGAATCAAATCGTGACCTCTTGGATCTTAGGTCAGCGCTCAACCACTGAGCCACACCAGCCGGGCTGGCCCGCAAGGTTAAAATGGTTCCTACCGCCCGGCCGGCTGTGGAGGGGGATCCTGCCGCGCACCCATGATGCATCTGTCCTCTGAACATTTGTGTTGCAGTTGTCCTGGAGAAAGATGATGGTAGCTTGCTCCAAGACAGTGGCCAGGGGATGGAGCAGAGTCGTGGGGGAGTCGAGGGGTGTCGATAAGGATAGAGAGCTCACGGCACTTGGCAACGCAGAGGTGAGGAGTGAGGGCGCGGCCAGGCTTCCCAGGCCCGGGGAGAGCAGCGGAGTGAGAGGCAGCGCCTGGGCACCCGCCCCCCACCCCTTTCTCGCTCATCTCCATGTCCCTCCTGTGCACAGCTCAGAATGAGTGCTCCTCCAGGTAAGGGGGCTGCAGGGGTGTGTGTGCATGTGAGAGAGGAAGAGAGAGAGAGAGATGTACCACCATCACCTCCCCACCCGGTACTGCTCACCTGGCTGACCCCCACCCCACCCCCCCGCCCGCCATCCTGCGCGTCTCCACTCGAATGTGAGGCTTCACTGACCCAGGTACCCTCTGCCTCCACCGGCCTCCCCCTCAGTTCATTCTTTCACAGCCCGTGTTCTTTTCTTTTTTAAAAAAAAATATATTTATTTAAGATTTTATATTTGCTTCATAAAAATAATTTGGAAGCTTACCTTTATTCTCTTTTTTTAACTTTTTTTTTTTAATGTATTCTGGATACTCAGGACTTCAGGGTTTTGTCCACTTAAAGAAAAGTGAGAAACTCCCCCTCTCGAGGCTGGTTTCCAACAGGGGCTTCCCTGGAGGAATCGAGAAAGCCCAGAAAACCTTCCCCATGGCAGGGGGTGTTCTACCGCAGGGGCTTGGGGCCCTTTGACTTCGAGCAGCGCCTGGCGCCCGGTCGGTCCCGTTAACTTTTACCGGCTTTGTCTCCGTCGAGTCAGTGTCAATGTCAAGGTCTTGATCAAAAGAATCGAAGTGCATCCTTCGCGCCCAGTGCTTAAGCACATTTCCCCAAGAGCAGCAGAACATTGAAAAAGCCAACTTCTGGTTCTTAGAGTCACGTGGCTGCTCAGCTTCGGGCTCAGTTGCCCAGCTTCGTAAAAACACTTTCCGGGAAAAGCCAGGAAGGGGTTAGGTCGCTTTAGAAGAAAATCCATTTCCGTTCCCGGATGGACGGATGTTTCCTGTCTGGGCATCTGGAACGGCTGTCGTCACACAGGGATGACACGGACCGGGGTGTTTCTCTCTCTCCCGGCTGACATCCGGAGCATCTCTCACATCAGCTGGAACTTTGAGCAAATCTGCTTAGTGAGGATAAGTAGCCCTTTAAAAAAAATCAATTCATTCCAGGAAGACAGGAGTCCGGATCGGGGTGGAGGAGATGGGAGGGAGCTGGGGCTCACCTCTGTCTGGACTGATTCTCGGAAAGGGTCCTTTTATCCACCCACAATCCCCGCGCCCTCCTAACGTGGTGCCCGCCGGGAAAACGGTGAGCGCCCAAGGTCAGGGGTAGAGGAGGCGAGAGTTGGCAGAAGAATACCAGCTGCCTTCTCCTTCTCGGGGGCGGGTGCCTGAGCTCACTGTTGGATAGAAGACATAAAATGTGACCCACAGGAAGTGCCCGCTCCTGCCCGTGCCCGCCCCATACCGGGTGACTGCTACCCTGCACTTGACATCATTCCCACACTGTATTTTACTATGGTTTTCTTTTACGTGTTTTTTTAAGCTTCATATAAAATGTGCATATTTTATCTATATAATTTGCATTCATCTGCTATTTGCTCTTTTCTGCCTATAATCATGAGATTCATCTACATGGACACACACACACCAAACGTGTATGATATCACGCATGTACAATCCATGTGCATGTTACAGGTTAGTCGTCCATTAGCCGAGTTACCAAATGGCTCTATGACTCTCAGTCTGTATAAAGGCGTGCTTGCTCATTCATTTCTTTGACAGGCCTTGGTTTTGCCATTGTCAGGCGATTCGTTTTGCAATCCGACAGATGAAGGTTTTAGGTGGTTTCTGGTTACCTGTGAGATTGAACATGCTTCTCCGCTGTTCTGTTTTTCAAGGTCTTTGAATAATCCTGTCATATCTTTCCATCAGTGGTCTGTAGGGAGGTTGTGTTCGTTTCTCTCGTTACCTTGTGGGAGTTCTTGATCTATTCTGCATGCTGATCTTTTCTCCACTTTGTACAGTGTCTCCACCCCGCCCCCCCAAAAAAATCTTTTGGTTTGTCCAGATCTTGTCCAAGAACTACTTCTCCATAAAGGTCGGCTCCAGTATTTTCACCTAAAAGTTCCAAGTTCTGCATTTCGTACTTAGCTCTCCCATCAGCCCGGGGTTCCTTGCTGGGCTTGGCATGGGGCAGGGGTTCATTTCCTTCCAGTTCCATCCATTGACGAGCTCAGCTCTCCCTGGCCGACCCCTCAAGGTCACTTCTCTTCTGTCATCTGTCATGTTGGACTCTCTGCCATGTCCCATTGGTCTGCTGTCTCCCCCTGGATGAGAACGCAGTGCCTTCATTACTGGAGTTTCATGAAGGTGGTGATGGGAAAGCAGTTTCCTCCACCTGGCTCTTCTTCAAAATTACTTTGCCCGTTTGGGGGCACAAATTGAATCTTTATCTTCCCCTTGAGTTTTCCCTGGCCAGGTGCAAGCAGTCAAATGGCAGGATAATAAGCAGAATAAAGCTGAATATTTAACTCCTCAATAAGTGACTCCCTAGGAAATTGCTGTGATGTAATGATTACAGAAAGCCCATTGAAAATAGAACAATAGTTTGTTGATTTTGAGAGAGAGAGGAAGGGAGAAGAGAGAGTCATCGCCGTGAGAGAGTGTAACATGGATCGGCTGCCTCCTGCACGCCCCCCACTGGGGATCGAGCCCACAACCCAGGCATGTGCCCTGATCTGGGAATCGAACCGGCAACTTCTGGGTGCACAGGGCGACGCCCAACCAACTGAGCCACACTGGGCAGGGCACAACACTTTTTTTTTTTTTTAAACTTGTCTGGGCTGTAGCAAGGGTCATTCAAAAATAGAAACTGGACACCATCCTCTCATGAATACCAATTCTCTTGCCTTTATTTTTAAAAATAGTACTTTTGAAACATGTTTTTGCATGCAGGTTGTCACAGAGGGTTCTATAACAGTGCTAGAGCTGTACACTTGTTTCCAGGATCTCTCGGAACATCCAAGTTGAAGGTCAGACGGTCCCTAGCAATCGCAGTGAAGGTCAGACGGTCCCTAGCAATCGCAGTGAAGGTCAGACGGTCCCTGGCATTCACACTGAAGTTCACACGGTCCCTGGCATTCGTAGTGAAGGTCAGACTGTCCATAGCATTCACATTGAAGGTCAGACAGTCCCTGGCATTCACACTGAAGGTCAGACGGTCCCTAGCATTCAGAGTGAAGGTCAGACTGTCCCTAGCATTCACAGTGAAGGTCAGACGGTCCCTAGCATTCGGAGTGAAGGTCAGACTGTCCCTAGCATTCACAGTGAAGGTCAGACGGTCCCTGGCATTCACACTGAAGGTTAGACTGTCCCTGGCATTCACACTGAAGGTCAGACGGTCCCTAGCATTTTCAGTGAAGGTCAGACGGTCCCTAGCATTCACACTGAAGGTCAGACGGTCCCTAGCATTCATATGGAAGGTCAGATGGTCCCTGGCATTCACACTGAAGGTCAGACGGTCCCTGGCATTCATAGTGAAGGTCAGACGGTCCCTAGCATTCATATGGAAGGTCAGACGGTCCCTGGCATTCGCAGTGAAGGTCAGACGGTCCCTAGCATTCATATGGAAGGTCAGACGGTCCCTAGCATTCGGAGTGAAGGTCAGACGGTCCCTGGCATTCGCAGTGAAGGTCAGACGGTCCCTAGCATTCATATGGAAGGTCAGACGGTCCCTAGCATTCAGAGTGAAGGTCAGATGGCCTAGCATTCAGAGTGAAGGTCAGATGGTCCCTGGCATTCGCAGTGAAGGTCAGACGGTCCCTAGCATTCGGAGTGAAGGTCAGACGGTCCCTGGCATTCGCAGTGAAGGTCAGACGGTCCCTGGCATTCGCAGTGAAGGTCAGACGGTCCCTGGCATTCGCAGTGAAGGTCAGACGGTCCCTGGCATTCGCAGTGAAGGTCAGACGGTCCCTAGCATTCATATGGAAGGTCAGACGGTCCCTAGCATTCAGAGTGAAGGTCAGATGGTCCCTGGCATTCGCAGTGAAGGTCAGACGGTCCCTAGTATTCGGAGTGAAGGTCAGACGGTCCCTGGCATTCGCAGTGAAGGTCAGACGGTCCCTGGCATTCGCAGTGAAGGTCAGACAGGGGTCTGTGACTGAAGCAGTCTCTCTCCCATTCTCGGGAGCCTCGTCCTGCTGCTGCACGCTCTCCGGGACGTTTCCTCCCCTCACGATGACTGCTTGGTGTTCTGCAGTGTCTCCAGATTCAGACCCTCCTGTACGGACCGCAGGACAGGCGGACGCTGGCCACCCAGCAGGCCCTGGACGTGCTGTCCAAGTGAGTCGGCGTTCCCTCGCTGTTCCCCTGGGCCCCTCACTCCTCGGTCGTCCGGAACCTCCCAGGAAGCCGGTCTGCGGGGTTCTGGGGAACTGTCCGAGCGTGGAAAACTGTACCGACTTCCTGTTACTCAGACACCACGCAAGACCAGCTCCTTGGAAGCCCAGCTGTGAAATACCGTCCTTGCCCCGATCCCGAGGAGGAATTAGCTCTTGAAACAGGAGCTGGGATGTGTCCTCCTGCCGACCAGCCGCCTGCAGGTCACCTGGTCTTGCTGGGGGGTGCTGGCTCCCAGCACTGCCTGGGCCCGCTGGAACCTGCCTGGGGCTCCCCTGCGCTCTTGGGGTGCCCGTCGAGATGGGAGCCCGAGAGCCCTCTGACTTCACCCACATCTTTCTTTTCTTTAAGATTTAAATTCTGATTATATTTTATTTTTTAATGTATTTTTATTGATTTCAGAGAGGAAGGAAGAGAGAGAAAGAAACATCAATGATGAGAGAATCATTGATGGGCTGCCTCCTGCACGCCCCCCACTGGGGATCGAGCCCGCAGCCCGGGCATGTGCCCTGACCGGGAATCAAACCGTGACCTCCTGGTTCACAGGTCGAAGCTCAACCCTGAGCAAAGCCAGCCGGGCCGCCCACCTCTTTCTTAGAAGGCCCCACTTCTGCTGTGGAGGCTCCCCACCTCACACAGCCTGTGTTCCCAGAGGGCCCGTGGACCCGCTGCCAGATCCCCACTCATGGGAGCTCCCGATTGGGACACAGCCAGCGGGGGCGCTGTTCTGCGCTCCAGGCCCCTTACCACAGGGAAGATGAGCCACTAAGGCAGGGGTGGGGAACGTCCGGCCCAAGGGCCATATAAGACCCAGGAAACCCTTTGTTCTGGCTCTGCCAGGGTATTAGGAGTGAGTTAATTAAATGCTAGACCCCATATGTCAGGCTCACGTTTAAGCTGATCATTCTGTACGGCCGTGAAGGATGCTATAAACATCCAGATGGCCCTTGGCAAAGAGAAGTCCCCACCCCTGCACTAAGGCCTGCAGCCCGGCCTTCCTGCTCCTGTTCGGCTCCGAGGGAAGGGTCACAGGAGTGAGAAAGCACCTTGCCTTTTAGGTCCCCGTGCCGCGGTTCTCCTCCCACCCGCACCCCCTCCTGAGGCTCCTCCATGAAATCTAACCGGGAAGCTACCGGGCTGTCCCACAGCAGCCGGGGGGAGGGGGGAAGGCATGCGGGGCGGGGGTCCCACGGGCGCCCCACTCACCGCCCTCCGCTTGCTCGCAGGGCCCCTGAGATGGCCACCGTGAAGCTGAGGTCGGCCCCGAGAGCCAGACCGGCCTTCTGCACCGGAGCGGCCCAGCACGCGGCGCCCGGGAGGGCCAGGCCCCACGCGGCGGACTGAGACGCACCACACCCCAACGACAGCTGGGCAGGCCCGGGCGCTGGCTACACGCCTCCCCAACCGGGAGGTGGCACCAGCAGGCACCGTGCCAGTCCTCACGGCGGGCTGGGCCCCCGCGCCTCCGGGCCGTGCTGGCAGGGCGGGGCCTTTCGTGGCCTCTGGTGCGCCCATAAGCCGTTCCCTCTTTACCTCCGAAGTGGTGCTTCGTGCCAACCAACGCCTTTCCCCATCAGCACGACGGTGGCCCGAGGGCTCCTCTCCAAGAGGTCAAGGCTTCCCACGCGGGAAAGAGACGGCATCTCACTGCGCGCACACAGCCGCGGCCCCGGTCGGGGGTCCGATTTGGAGTTCAATTCTGGGAAAAGCCCTTTCTCACGGGAAGGGGATGGGGATGGAGAATAAAACGCTGATAAAAGGAGCTTGAAGGTGCTGGAGTCAGTATGTGTAGGCGGTGCTTCCCCCCCCCTTTGCCCCGGGCTGCAGGCTGGTGCCCTCGCCCCAACCCACTGTGGTTCCATCTGTGACAGGCCACCTCAAGAATCCATGGGGAAAACAAAGCAAAAGATCCGAGTGACAGGGTGCAGGGAGGCAGGGTCCCCTGTCCTCCTCAGGCGCGTGACAGTGACCACATAACGCCTCTCACACCCGCCCACCCCAGACAGGCCTGTGGCATGAAGGCCGCGTGGGAAGAAGCGGCAAGAGGCAGTCACCACTCGCCACGAGTCCCATTTCCTGCCACCAGGCTCCCTGGTGGTGACGGTGACGTTCTTGCCGCAAACCGTCCAGTCCGTATTTGAGCACCAGCCACCGGGCCTACGCCCCGTCTGCCACGCTTTCTAGTTCTGTGCTGACCGGGTCAAGTCGTGGCTGTATTAAAGAACTGGAGCTTTCCACATGATTCTGCCGTGGTTCGGGCCATCATGTAAAGCACGCGTGTGAACACATGTTTTCATTAGCGTTTAAATAGGAAACAAACACCCCCATGGAGAACATTCATTCTCTCGAGTGGCAATGCCAGGGTTTATTTTTTTTCCTTAGGTTTTTATTTTTACACATTCATTTGTGACATTTCCCTTTGTGGGGAACAGGAGGTTAGCAAGGCAAGTCTTTCAGATGAGGCCATCCTCAATATGCATTTTAAACAATCTCGCAACAGCCCGTGGGAAGGTGAGACGCAGTCTGCGAATACTATTACGGCGAAACAACAATGAACAGAAGACCGTGTCCTCACCCCAAAAGCCGTGCTCACTTATTCTCCACTTATCCATGCCGGAGACCAACTCCCTAAACGTTCTCTTGAACCTGGGGAGATGCGCGTCTCGGGGGCCTGAGAACCGTCCATGTGACACCCAGAGGGGAGAACTTCAAATGCCACACGCACCCCCCGAGGCCATGACCTACCTGAGGGTGCCGTCACCTGGCTCATTATTACTCCTCTGTGCACTCCAGGCAGGTCTATGATACTGTCGGAGGTGGGAAAGAAGCTAGCTTGGATTAAAATAATGCTGGCGTGTCTGAGATACTAGTTTTAACGTGACGTTACACCTTTAAAGATGGAACCTTTCAGCCTGGCTGGCTTAGCTCAGGGGTTGAGCATCGACCTATGAACCTGGAGGTCACGGTTCAATTCCCAGGCAGAACTCATGCCTGGACTGTGGGCTCCATCCCCAGTAGGGGGCGTGCAGGAGGCAGCCGATCCATGGTTCTCTCCCATCAATGTTTCTCTCTCCCTTCCTCTCTGAAATCAATAAAAATATATTTTTTAAAAATGAAATGCTGCAATAGCCTAGAGTACCCTCTCCATAAATAAAATGCTCTATTTTCTAAAATTCTGTACAGAGAACGCAATTCCTTCAAGCCTTACAGTGGGTTTAACTCTTAAGATGTGTAACTTTTTCCTAAAGGTGGGATCACGTAGATTTCTCTTCAAGTGAGCAATCTGCTTATCTCCTACGATTTCTTTCTGAAAAGACTTCAGAAAGAGAAAAGTGCATTGTTTTTTTTTTTTTCCTTACAAGGTTAGTTGACTATTTCTTAGTAGCACATGCAAAGGTTAAGTCCTCTGTAATATGTAACTCTTATCCGGTTGCCGGTTCGGCAGCTTACCTAAAGGTAGAGATGCATACAGGTGCGAGGTGTGTCTGTGACCAGGTGCAAACTGGTGCAAACCATCCCCAGGAGCGAAAACTCCAGGGAAAAAAAAAAAAGAGGAACTTTAAAGCCCAGCGGCCATGGCTCAGTGGTTGAGCATCAACCTATGAACCTGAAGGTAACTGTTCAACGCCCAGGTTGCAGGCTTGATCCCCAGTAGGGGGCATGCAGGAGGCAGCCAATCAATGATTCTCTCCCATCATTGATGTTTTTATCTCTCCTTCTCCTTCTTGGAAATCAATAAAAATATTTTTTAAAAAGACAACAACAAAAAATACAGCCCTGACTGGTTTGGCTCAGTGGATAGAGCGTCGGCCTGCGGACTGAAGGGTCCCAGGTTCGATTCCCGGTCAGGGCACATGCCGGGTTGCGGGCACATCCCCAGTAGGGGGTATTCAGGAGGCAGCTGATCAATGTTTCTCTCTCTTCAATGTCTCTAACTCTCTATCCCTCTCCCTTCCTCTCTGTAAAAAAAATCAATAAAATATATATTTTTAAAAATACCAACTTTTAAGACTACAGAGAGAAACGGTATTTTTGAAAAGCCCCAACTCAAAGATAAAAAACTCCAGCGCCTTTTAAGACACACATTCATTCATTCTTTCATTCAACACCTTTCCAGGCTGCAAAGCTGACATTACCTGGCGTCCTCTTTGGAGAAATGGAAAAAGAAGGGGGAGGTTTCAGTGAAGAGTGGGAACTCCCCCCCCCGCCCCCCCCGTGCAGCCCACCCCGCTGACAGTGAGCCAAGGCCTCTGTGTGTTGGTAAATGACGAAACCAAGCGCCATCGGAAACAAAGACGTTCTCAAAACCAGTGTCCGTCATCCTCGTCCCCCTGATGGTCTAGGTAGAGGACGGCCACTTTCTTCTCGTCCGAGATCACCGACCTCTGGTCCACCATCCTCTGCAGCTGCACCGTCCTGTCGAACACAGCCCGCTCCTGGGAGGAGGCCACGCCAGCGGCCTGGTCCCTCTCGCGGCCGGCCTCTCTCCAGGTACCGCTGTGAGCATCCCCTTCCGTCCCCGTGGCGAAGAGGACCGTGGCCTCTCGGGCCCAGCGGGGGGCCGCCTCCGTGGGACTCACGTCCATCTGAAAGGTAAACGCAGTTCCTTTGGGCCCCAGCGCCACCTGCCGTGGTGTCCTGCCGTCTGCGGACTCGCCTAGCTCCTCCGGGGAGCCCACAGGACCAGCCAGGGCCAATGTCAGAAATGGGCCCACAGGCCCTGGCCGGTGTGGCTCAGTGGATAGAGCGTCGGCCTGCGGACTCAAGGGTCCCAGGTTCGATTCCGGTCAAGGGCATGGACCTTGGTTGCGGGCACATCCCCAATGGGAGGTGTGCAGGAGGCAGCTGATGGATGTTTCTCTCTCATCAATGTCTCTAGCATTCTATCCCTCTCCCTTCCTCTCTGTAAAAAATCAATAAAATATATTTTTAAAATAAAAAAGGAATGGGCCCACAGAAGGCAGCATGCTCAGAGGTTTGGGTTTCTGCAAGACCTCGGTGCCTAAAGGATCGGCTCGTGCCCCGCTGGCGGTGGCTTAGTGGTGGGGCGTTAACCAGGGGGTCACGGTTCGATTCCCGGTCAGGGCACATGGCAGGTTGCGGGCTCCATCCTCAGTGGGGGGCGTGCAGGAGGCAGCCGATCCATGATTCTCTCTCATCATGGATGTTTCTCTCTCTCCCTCTCTCTTCCTCTCTGAAATTGATAAAAATCTATTTTAAAAAAGGAATAATAATAATCACCAACCTCCCCTACGCCGGAAACGGGGCCCTAAAAACTCCTTTCCCTTTGAGCATGAAACTGTTTGGAGCCACACACCTGGTGGCTCCCCGACCTGTGTCGAGTTCTGGGGGGGCCGAGCTCTTCTGCACCCCTGCCTCCTGCCAGGCAGGGTCTGGCGCTTGGGAGACGATTTCTTTGGACACTCGCCTTTGACCGGGACCTACTGTCGAGTGCCTCAAAAAGCAGCGGGCTCCCTCGGAACTGGCTGCCCGGCCCCAGCCACCTTCCCCACTCACCTGTCCCGCAGGCGGTCCTTCGGGGGGGACCCGCTCGGTCCTCCAAACTCCAGAGGGGCCTATTTTAACGTGTCTTACAGACGCGCTGACGTCCTCCAGCACGTGCGAGCGGGCAAAGCCCCGCGGGCTGGTGACCTCCACGGTGGCCGACACCGGCCCCTGCGTGGTGACGGTCTCGGAGCTGTGAGAGGCCCAGCCGGCATCCTCCTCCTCCTCCGCGGAGGCGCTGTACAGCTCCTGGGTGGCCCAGCGCTTGAAGCCAAAGCCGGTCGCCGGTGCCGACCCTCCCGCGTCCCCGTCTGGGCTCCCGGGCCCCGGGCTGCGTCGCCTGGCCAGACTGTCCCGCACCACGGCCTCCACGGCTCGCTCGATCTCACCCGCCTCGTCTCTGCTCAGCTCCTCCAGGTCTAACTGGTCGGTGTCCACCGTCTGGGAGAGGTTGACTTCGGCCACCAGGGTCATGGCCCCGCCGCCCGAGGGCTGGACTTTCTTCACGTCCACCGAGAGGTGGCCCAGCCCGGCCCGGTCCTGGCTGGTGAGGGCGGACAGCTCCTCCCTCACCCGCTCCGGGAGGCTCTCTTCCAGCTGCCCCATCACCTCCACCAGCTGGTGCCGGGGCTCCTTGAAGTCCCGGCTGATGGACGTGTGGAACTGGTGCGGGATTTTAATCTCCTTGTCGATGACCGTGGCCTCGGCGCGGAACTCGCCGCTGGTCGTCTCCTCGATCCAGTGCGGGGAGCCCACCTCCGCCTCCGGAGAAGATTCCGGAGCGTCCGGGGGCTTCACCACCGTCTCTCCCCACGAGGACGCCGCGCCGGGCCCCGTGAGCCTCCTCCCGGACGCCGGCACGATCTCGTCCTGCCAGGAGTACCGGATGGTGGACTCCTCTTCGATGTGGATCTGCCCGTACACCGAGCCCGCGTCCCCGTCGCGCCCGGAGCCGCGCTCCTCGGGGCCCTCCTCCGGGGTGGACACGAAATAGCTCTGCTCTTCCTCCGAGTCGCCGGCCTCCGTCACTTCTTCCACCCGCGTCCCCTGCTCCGGGGGCCGCTTGGATTTCTCACGTCGATCCGCTGAGAACGCAACCCCCGTTTCGCCATACACCTCCTCCTCCTCCTCCTCCCCGAACCCCGGGGACGCGTCGTCGGCCTCCTCCACGCGGAAGGGGGTGGAAAGCTCCTCCGTCTTCGCGCCCGCCACGTAGCTCACCGGCTCCTCCACGATCTCCACGTTGACCACCTTGGCTCTGCCCTCCCTGCCCTTCAGCCCAAGACTGAGGATGTCTCCGATCACCCGCTCCGTGGGCTTGCCCTTCAGCTCCACCCCGGCCTTCCCGCCCGGGCTCAGGAGGGCGTCCAGGCCGGCTCCGTCCCGCACGTCCACCTCCTCGGTCCGTCTCGACTCCACCACGATCTCCGTCCTGGCTCTCTTGTCCCCGGGAAGCTCCGTCCTGCCCACGTACGTGACCTTCGTGTCCGTTGGGGACTCGGTCTCGGGGGACTGGGTGAACCGCTTCAGCACGCTGGACACGATGCTCTCGGCGATGGTTTCGGTCGTGGCCTCGCCCCCCAGCGATCCCTTGGCGTCCCTGGCGTCCAACCCGAACCTCGTCTCTCTCATCGTCTCTCTCATCGTGTCCTTCCCTCCTCCCGGACCGCCGCCTGCATCCTTCCGTAGGGGAGTCCGGGCCCCTCGGGGGGCCCCCTCCTCCGCCCTGCTGTCCCGGGACACTTCCAGGCGGATCGGTACCTCTCGCACCCGCACACCCGTCTCCTGGGGGGCCCCCTTCCCTTTCGCCTTGTCCCTCCGGAGCTCGCTCTCCCTCTCCCTCGCTTCTTTATCCAACTTGGTCAGCTCCTCCCACCGCAGGTTCCGCTCCTCGGAAGCCTTCTCCTTCGAGTCGAACATCTTCTCTTCTCGCCGCACGTGGACCGTCACGGGTCGGTTTCTCTCCTGCTCCCTCGCGGCGGCCGGAGCTTCCGTTTTCTTCCCCAAAACGACGATCCTCTCCTCGGACCGGGTGCTTTGGGAAGCGCCCGCCGCCCCTCGGTCCCCGCGGTCGCGGTACGGCTCCCGGGCGGGGCTGGCCTCTCCGGCTAGACGCGCCTTGGTGCCTTCCGTTCTCGGCCTCCCGGGGAACGTCTGCAGGGGAACCTCAGCTTTCCTCGAGAGCCCACCGTACATTGGAGAGAAAGTCCTGGAACTGGCCTGGCCGCTGGTGGTTTTCTCGTAGGCGGTCTCGCGCCGGGCGGGGGTCAGGGCAGGAGATCCCGGGCCCGGGAAGCGTCTCCTGGCGGCGTGCCCCGTGGCTGTGGGCGGCGCGGGCCAGGCCCAGCTGCGATGGACCCTCCCGGGAGGTGGCTTGTGCCTCAAAAACAGGTTCCTCTCGTTTTCCCTCATTTCCCTCTGGAACGCCGCGCTGGTGTACTGGGAGGCCGTGGCTCTGAGCTCTGTGGGAATCGAACGGTTCGTTAAAACGAGAATCATCGGAACCTTTTTCTATCGTAAAAGCATCCCCACAGGTCTAGCCATCCCATCCCAATAAACACACACTATCACCACGGAACAGTCATCATAAATAAGATAGTTTCAAATCTCCAAATGATGCTGTTACAGGAAAACACAGCACTATAGCCCTGGCGGGTGTTCTCGGTGGTTATAGAGCAGGGGTCCTCAAACTTTTTAAACAGGGGGCCAGTTCACTGTCCCTCAGACTGTTGGAGGGCCGGACTATAGTTTTAAAAAAAAAACTATGCACAAATTCCTATGCACACTGCGCATATCTTATTTTGAAGTAAAAAAAAAAACAAAACGGCAAAAACACCCGCGTGTGGCCCACGGGCCGTAGTTCGAGGATGCCTGGTATAGAGTGTTAGCCCGCACACCTAAGGGTCTTGGGTTCGATTCCCAGTCAAGGGCCCCTACCTCGGTTGCAGGTTCGATCACCACCCCGAAGTTGGGGCACGTGTAGGAGGCAACCCATCGATGTGTCTCTCACATTGATGTTCCTCTCTCTCTCACTCTCTCTGTCTCTTTCTCTCTCTCACCATCCACCCCGAGAGCGTCCCCCTCCCCCCCCAATGCTACCCACACCCCATCCTGCCTTCTCTCCCATCGGTTTCCATGGCAGCAAAGGCCAGGGGCCCCTTCAGGACAGATGTCAGGATACAGGAGAGAGATCAAGACAGGACCCTTTCTACAAAGATCCCCCTTTTGGGGTCAACAGGCTGGTTCTCCACGGAGACGTCCCAGGCGGTGAATCCCTGGAAACAATGCGGGAACTGCCTGGTTGTTTAATGAGGGGTCACCGGGACATGTGCAGGAGCACAGGCCAGCTTTAGGCCCATCGTCTTGCGGGCAGGTGCCCCGCCCTATCCGGCGCGCTATTACCACAGGAACACGCGTGCACGCACAGGCGTGACAGACTCGCTGTCTGGGAACGCATCCGAACACTCATCCGGTGAACAGCGCCATGGGCACCCACCCCGCCGGGTTACAGACCTCTTTGGAAGCTCAGAGCCTAACGAAGGAGTTCCGGAACAACCCTCTTTAGTCCAATCCTTCCTTCCTTTGGCCGCGATACATAATGGCCACGATACATTTTAGTTTACGGACACTGTCTCTGGACCCCTGAAGGAGCTCGGAGAACCAGGAACGCATGAAACCAGGTGGCAGACGCCCGAATGCCTTCTTCCTGAGCTCTTCCCAGGATCCAAAGTCAGAGCCAGGAAAAGATTAGGGAGCCCCGGACCTAACCTGGGGTCCTACTAGGAGTCTGTCTGGTCCTGCCTGGCCACTGTTTGCTCCCCCCACAGCACCTCCCCCACCCCACCTTCTTTCTAAGTCACGGGTGGGGAACCTTTTTTCTGTCCAGGGCCATTTGGATACTGACCACATCATTCGCGGGCCCTACAAAATGATCCACTTATAGCCCTAACCGATTTGGCTCCGTGGATAGAGCATCGGCCTGCGGACAGGGGGGTCCCAGGTTCGATTCCGGTCAAGGGCATGGACCTTGGTTGCAGGCACATCCCCAGTAGGAGGTGTGCAGGAGGCAGCTGATCGATATTTCTCTCTCATCGATGTTTCTGACTCTCTATCCCTCTCCCTTCCTCTCTGTAAAAAATCAATAAAATATATTTTTTTTTAAAAAAAAGATCCACTTATAAATTGTCCGGCCCTGCCAAGGCCTTAGGGGTGAGTCATGAGCTGTTTGACCACACAGAGCAGGCTGATTCCTAAGCGGGTCCTTCTGGATGGCCCAAGAGTGGTATCACCCACACGCAGATGGCCCCTGGCAGGAGAAAAGGTCCCCCACCCCTAAAAGCGATGGCCCGTTGGGTAACATCTATCTGGTACGTAAGAGGGGGTGAGCCACGGTGTTGCCACAAAATCGCATCTAAACCCCAATGCCTCCGGATCAACGATGCTGTGCTGTTCATCCTCCTCGGGCGGAAGCTCATTCTTCAAGTTCAAGAATGAGCTTTTCGGGTCTTTACCTCGGGGCAGGTGTTCCAGGCGCTCCGCCAGGATCCGTATCTCTGGATTACTTTCTCCTTCCAATAAGGCTCTGCAGAAATAATAATACTAATAATAATAACTCGTTAGGAAATAGAGCACAAGATTGTGGGCCCCTCGCCCCCTTCTAGGCCCACCCAGAGCCATCATTTCATTCAGAGAAGCATCCTGTGAGCTCCTTGAGTAAAACTCGAAAAGCATTCGATCAGGTGACATCTCTGGCCACGTCTAGCTCCAAAAGGCTAAAGAACGGCAGCATCTTCGTCACGGTGTGATTCCCGTCGACAACCGAGGGCCCTGAGGACACGGTGGCCACGCCGGCTGTGGGCCGGCCGACCAGGCGTGCTGGGGCTGGGTCAGCCCAGCATGTCCCTTGCTCGAGGAGACCCTAGGAAGCTGGCGGCTGCGGGCACAACTGTCTCGTTGCCGGAGCGACGTGGGACGTCACCGACTTCCCTTCCAAGAAATAACACCCTGTGGATGGCCACGGGCGGGCAGCAGCTGCCAATGACCGCTGAGAGCCGGGCACGGAAACAGAGGTGGGACGCCAGGGCCGGGCAGGGGCCTGGCGCTTCAGGCAAATGGGAACCAGGTTCCATGCCCACTGACTCCAAGGCTGGTGATTCCCACAGATAAAGGAACCCCGTGGGCGGCGGGGGGGTCAGGGGGGCAGCAAGCCAAGGGGAACCCCTTCTTTTTTTTTTTTCTTAATATATTTTTATTGATTTCAGAGAGGAAGGGAGAGGGAGAGGGAGAGGGAGAGGGAGAGGGAGAGGGAGAGGGAGAGGGAGAGGGAGAGAAACATCAATGATGAGAGAGAATCATGGATCGGCTGCCTCCTGCACGCCCCCCACTGGGGATCAAGCCTCCAACCCAGGCATGTGCCCTGACCGGGAATCGAACCCTCACCTCCTGGTTCCTAGGTCGACGCTCAACCCGAGCCATGTTGGCTGCTGGCGGGGAACCCCTTCTCATGAAAACAGCCAAGATGATGGCGAGACGGATTCTATGCAAGGTGTGCGCGGACAGGTTTGCCACGGACACAGGGCCCGACACTCACACGTGTGCAGATGCCAGAAGGCAGGCGAGGGGCAGGGCCCAGAGCCCAGTCCTTCCACTCGGGTCCACAGCCAGAAAGCGGGACATCAGCCCATGATCCCACACCCTCGTGACCAGGCGCGTTAGGTCCCAGGAACACAAACTGCTCTGAAGCCGAGTAAATTCTGAGGTCTGCACGGGATCAGAGGAACGTTCCGGGTAAAAGGGAGACTCTGAGGGTGGGCGCCCGAGGATTGCACCGACAGCGAAGGGGCGGGGGGAGGGGAGGGCTTGGCGAGAAGGCCACGTGCTGGTTCAGACCTGGCGGGGAGCCTCAGGCACCACGGGGCTTGTCGCCGGAGTGGCCCACGTCAGGACAGAACGTGTTGGGGAGCACAGGTCAGCAGATACACCCATGACAGGTGTATGTGGAGAGATGTTCAGGGGAAAGAAGATCTCTTGGGCCCGGCTGCCAGGGTGGCTCCGTGGATTGAGCATCGTTCCGTGCGCCAAGAGGTCACCTGTTCGATTCCCGGTCAGGGCACAGGCCTGGGTTGCAGGTTCAGTCCCCAGTAGGGGGCGTGCAGGAGGCAGCCGATCGATGATCAAGGTTTCTCTCTCATTGATGTTTCTATCTCTCCCTCTCCCTTCCCCTCCCTCTAAAATCAATAAAAACATATTTATTTAAAAAAAAAAAAAAAAAGATCTCTCGCCTGCCCTGGCTGGTTTGGCTCAGTGGATGGAGCGTCTGCCTGCGAACTGAGGGGTCCCGGGTTCGATTCCAGTCAAGGGCATGTACCTTGGTTGCAGGCACAACCCCAGTGGGGGGTGTGCAGGAGGCGGCTGATCGATGTTTCTCTCTCATCGATGTTTCTAACTCTCTATCCCTCTCCCTTCCTCTCTGTAAAAAATCAACAAAATATATTTTTTTAAAAAGGAAAAAGATCTCTCGCTTGGCCACAGTGGCTCAAGGGTTGAGCATCGACCTATAAAACCAGGAGGTCACAGTTCCATTCCCAGTCAGGGCATATGCTAGGATTGCGGGCTCCATCCCCAGTAGGGGGCGTGCAGGAGGCAGCTGATCCCTGATTCTCTCTTATCATGGATGTTTCTCTCTCCCTCTCCCTTCCTCTCTGAAATCAATAAAGATATTTTTTAAAATATATTTTATTGATTTTTTTACAGAGAGGAAGGGAGAGAGAGTTAGAAACATCGATGAGAGAGAAACATCAATCAGCTGCCTCCTGCACACCCCCTACTGGGGATGTGCCCGCAACCAAGGTACATGCCCTTGACCGGAATAGAACCCGGGACCCTTGAGTCCGCAGGCCGATGCTCTTCACTGAGCCAAACCGGTCAGGGCTCAATAAAGGTATTTTTAAAAAAGAAAGAACAAATCCTGCAGACAGGCCCTCCAGACCATGCTGACGGAAGCCTATTCACCATCTTTTGGAGCTTTTCACCAAAACGCCCCTACAGGGTTCCCTGCCGGGGGAAGGGGTCAGATCCACATCCGGGTCCCCCTCTCGATGGCTGGCACAGGCAGGTGTCACCTTCTGCACCTGGGCACCCCTCCGGGGCCTTTCCAGGCACGGACAGGCAGGCCCTGGCCATGTAACTGGTGCCTGAATTAACACACACCCTTCACAACGCACTGCCCTCCACCAGACCAATGGCAGAGGCATCAACAAACACACAGGAATAGGGGCCAGAAACGCACGATTTCCTCAAAACCTCTCCAAGGACCGTTTTTAAAAAATACATTTTTGTTGATTCCAGAGAGAGGAAGGGAGAGGGAAAGAGAGAGATAGAAACATCCATGATGAGAATCATGGATCGGCTGCCTCCTGCACACTCCCTCTTGGGGATGGAGCCCGCAACCCGGGCATGTGCCCTGACCGGGAATCGAACCGTGACCTCCTGGTTCCTAGGCCGACACTCAACCACGGAGCCATGCCAGCTGGGCTCAAAGGGCTATTTTTAAGGAAGAGACTCGTATGGCTTTAAGAAGTGGGTAGAGCTTCTCTGGTTATTTTGAGGCGAGGAAACCGGCCTTCGGGCCTTGGTAACTGTGAGATGCCAACCTCCTGACTCAACGGCTATTTGTGACCGTTTCATGTGGCTCCCCAGGTCGGCAGCCTCCTCAGCAAGAAAATAAGTGAACACGTGTGAGAAAACCAAGTCTCGGCCTCATTAAGGAGTCGGGACAAGCCCGGCCAGCATGGCTCAGTGGTTGAGCATCGACCTATGAACCAGGAGGTCACGGTTCGATTCCCAGTCAGGGCACATGCCCGGGTTGCAGGCTCCATCCCCAGTGTGGGGCGTGCAGGAGGCAGCCGATCCATGATTCTTTCTCATCATGGATGTTTCTATCTCCCCCGCTCCCTTCCTCTCTGAAATCAATAAAAATATATGTTAAAAAAAACAAAATCCCAGAGACAAAGCACGAAATCAGAGTCTCCTTATTGCAGCCCAGAAAACTGTCCCAGAGAGGAAACAGGAAGATCCCTGCGGGGAAGAGACTGGCCCGGCATCCGGCGTTACCTGACACCGGCACAGAGGTGGGCTTCCCAGGCCGGCCCAGCATCCGCTCTAGAGTGGTGCCAGGTCTGGGGCACCTCCCACCCCAGCCTCAGTCCATGTGACTCACGAGGCACTTTGTCCCCTGGCCAGAGAGGGACGCATGACCCAGGAGAGCCTGAGAGCTGGGCCCTGGAGTTCCACTGGGATGGCTGGGAAACAACCCCTCCTCTGTTGCCAGGACAACAGCCACTCCTCAGTTGCCAGGACAACAATCTCTCCTCCGTTGCCAGGACAACGGCCACTCCTCAGTTGCCAGGACAACAGCCCCTCCTCCGTTGCCAGGACAACGGCCCCTCCTCAGTTGCCAGGACAACAGCCTGGAGCTGCCTGGAGCCCATCCTTACCGATAGGTTGCCACCTCCAGGCTGAGGCTGGTCTTCACCTGCACCAGCTCCTGATGGTCCCGCAGGCGGTCGGCCATGGCCAAGGTGAGGGCAGCCTTCTCATCCTCCAGGCGGGCAATCGCACTCTAGAAAGATGGGAGGGTGCTTAGATCAAGGCCCGGAGCTTCGCTGGGTCCAACGTGCGGTACCAACAGCCCAGGACACAGAGATGAAAGCTCTCCAGGTTAAAGAGGCAGTCATCACAAGGATGGTTCTAAGTGGTGTTTTGGTTTTTTTTATTACATATGGAGGATTTGTTTTTATCCTCACCCAAGGATATTTTTCTTTCTTTCTTTCTTTCTTTCTTTTTTTTTTTTTTTTTTTTTTTTTTTTTTAGAGAGAGAATGGAAGGGAGGAAGGGGACAGAGAGAAACGTCGATATTAAAGAGACACACCAACTGATCATCTCCAACCCGGCTGGGGATTGAGCCTGCAACTGAGGTATATGCCCCTTTTTTAAAATGAATGAATGAATTTAAAATTTTTTAAATATTTTTTTATTGATTTCAGAGAGGAAGGGAAATAGAGATAGAAACATCCATGATGACAGAGAATCATGGATCGGCTGCCTCCTGCACGCCCCCCGCTGGGGATCGAGCCCACAACCCGGGCATGTGCCCTGACCTGGAATCGAACTGTGACCTCCTGGTTCATAGGTCCGACGGTCAACCACTGAGCCATGCCGGCCGGGCTAACTCTTCTTATTTGACTGTACTTGTAGGACATCATTAATAGGGCACGTGCTCACATGACTCTTTCTGCTTGTCAATCACATCTATCCATCTCTCTCTCTGTGCTTGTGTGTCCCCGCCTCTAGAAAAATGCCAGCCACAAGCCAGCCAGCTGCACAGCACCCCACTGATGACTACCGACTCAGCTACAAGGTTAGAGTATAGAACATAAACACATTGCTCCCTTCAACCATAAAACACTCAACCGAAATAGTCAAACCTCAGACTTTGTTGTAGTTTGTCATTTTCAAAGAAGCTCACGTAGTGTCAAGCTGCTTAGAAAAAAACAAACAAACAAAAACATCAGATGCACTCAATTCTCCAACCACAGACCTCCTAAGCAGGTTAAGGTCTCCTAGCCAGGCCGAAGGGGTGTGGGTGAAGAATCGCTCCACCCAGAAGGCACCCCCAAAACACAAAGAGGAAAATCAAGCCGCGTTGGAGGGAAAGGAAGTATTGTCCCAACCACATTTCCATGCAAGTCAGCTCTTCCGGAAACTGCCAGAGGGAAGTTTGACTTTTGGAAGCAGGGACGTAAGAGTCATTGGCGCCCTAGGCGGTGTAGCTCAGTGGATAGAGCGTCGGCCTGCGGACTGAAGGGTCCCAGGTTCGATTCCGGTCAAGGGCACATGCCCGGGTTGCAGACTTGATCCCACTGTGGGGCGTGCAGGAGGCAGCCGATCCATGCTGCTCTCTCATCATTGATGATGTGTCTATCTCTCTCTCCCTCTCCCTTCCTGTCTGAAATCAATATATATATATATATATTTTTAAAAAGACTCATTGGCTCCCAACACTCTCCAGAAAAATTTTAACCCATCCCACTGATGGAATAAAGCTTCATTCAGACTTGGGCCTGGCTGGCGTGGCTCAGTGGTTGAGCATGGGCCTACGAACCAGTTCCATTCTGATCAGGGCACATGCCCAGGTCGATCCCCATTAGGGGGCGTGCAGGAGGCAGCCGATCCATGATGTTTCTCAGCAATGTTTCTATCTCTCTATCTCCCTCTCTCTTCAATCAACTTAAAAAAAAAAAAGATTTAATTAGGGGAAAAGGGGTTCTTTCCACCCCTAAAAAAATAAGACTGAAACCAGAGCTTCGAGGTCCGAGATGAGCCGAGTGAGCCGTTAAGGCCAAGGAACGGCGAGGATTCAGCCCACACAACACGCCTCGGAGCAGCCTCTTCCAGACCCTCCCTTGCACCGCAACATCCCCCGATCGCAAATCTTTAAACTCGGGGCTACACACTGTTCCCTTAAAAAAAAATACTTCTGAATTTATGGGTGTGTTATTTTAAGCCGTCCTCCTGGGAACTACTGATAGGAGGATTTGGGAATATTTCCAGTTCTGTCCTAGACTGGGCAGGGTGTACAGACAGTAAATCACACACCGGTGTCACCCGGGCGGTGTCCGAGGTTTGAGCCTGCGCTTCTCTGAAATAGCAACTGTTTACCTTACTCTGCACTTGTTATAACAGCCTGCCACCAGCCACGTCCCCACGGCTTTTACACTCCCCAGAGACCTGGCTTCAGCTCCGACTGTGAAACACACACACACACACACACACACACACACACACACACACTAGCTGGTTTGGCTCAGTGGATAGAGGGTCCCAGGTTCGATTCCCAGTCAGGGCACATGCCCGGGTTCTGGGCTCCATCCCCAGTAGGGGGTGTTCAGGAGGCAGCTGATCCATGATTCTCTCTCATCATTGATGTTTCTCTCTCTCCCTCTCCCTTCCTCTCTGAAGTCAATTTTTAAAAAAAGGTTTTTTAAGATGACAGGGACAGAGCTAGCCACCAGAACCTGGCACTTGGCACTGGCCCACGAGTCCATGGAGAGATGTTGGGACCCAGAGGTCCTGAGGCAGAGTAAGGGGCCCCCCTTCAGTGTCCTGGCCCCAGGCTGTTTCAGGCACCCTCGGGGCCGACCCCACCCACGGGTGACGCCCGGTGAAGGCGCTGTGGGTTGGGGAGACCCGCCGCTCCCCCACCCCCTGCAGGGCGCTCCGGGCCGGGGTGGGGGCCGGGATGGGGGCCGGTCCCTGGGAACGGACCTGCCGCTCCTGGGCCTGCAGCTCGTAGGCCTCGCGCATCCGCAGCAGCTCGTCCTCCAGCAGCTCGCGCAGCTGCTCCAGCTCCAGCGCCTGGCGCTGCAGGGCTTCGGCCTCCTGCGCGCACAGTCGGCTCTCCTCCTCGGCCTGGCGCCGGCTCTCCTGGCCGCACCTCAGGGCCGCCTCCAGCTCGCGCACTTGGTCCTCGTACACCTGCACGGTGTCCCGCCACGACTCGGCCACCAGCAGCGAGTAGCTGTCCTGCACCTCCCGCAGGCGCGGCGGCGGGGGCGCGGCGGGGAGGAGGGCGCGGGCGCTGTAGCTCAGGGTCAGGCCGGCCGCCAGCGCGCGCAGGTCCCGCAGGTCCCGCTCGTGGGCCGCGTCCAGGCCGCGGCGCTCGGCCTGCAGCCGGCCCAGCAGCGCCTCGAGGGCAGCGCGCGCGCCCAGGGCCTCCTGCAGCTCCCGCCGCTGCGCCCCCAGCTCGGCGTCCAGGCGGCGGCGGGCGGCGCGCGCCTCCTCCGCCAGCAGCCGCACCTCCCGCACCTCGCGCCGCAGGGCATCGCGCTCGCCCTCGGCCAGCGCCGTGGCCCAGCTCAGCTCGTCCAGCTGCTGCCGCAAGCCGCGCGCCTCCTCCGCCCAGCGGGCCTGGCCCTCGGCCTCGGGGCCCTGCAGCCCGTGCCGGCCGCGCAGCTCCTCTTCCAGGAGCAGGTTCTCGCGCTCCAGCTCGCGCACCCGGCACACGTAGTCGTAGAGCCGGGCGTTGAGCTCCTGCAGCTCGGCCTTCTCGGGGCCCGTGTGCAGCCGCCAGGACAGCATCGTCGCGGGTGTGCGGGGCGCTGCCGGCCGGCCGGCCTGTTCCTTCTTGTCCTGGTCTTGTCCCCTCCGATGCGCCGCTCCGGCCCCGCCGCCGCCGCCCGGGAGGCCCCGCAGACTGCGCCGGGAGCGGGCGAGCAGCCGCACTTAGGTCCCGGGCCGGGGAGGGGGCGCGGGCGCAGGTGCGCAGCCAATCAGCGCGCAGCGCGGCGCGGCGCGCCCCGGGCGCGGGGGACGGACGCCGCGGGCTGTGGGGACGCACGGCGCCACCTGGTGCCCGAGCGGCCGCGGCGCCGAGCCGGTGCGCACCTCAGGGCCCGCGCGCCCGGGTCCTTGGCGCCGGCTGGCCGTAGGGGTCCTTGTCGCCGGCGGAAGGGACGTGCGCAGGGCTCCTGGTTGCTGCCCTGCCGCACGCACCGACGGCACCCCAGGGTCCGGGCCTTCGGGGACCGACCTAGACGCCGCCATGAGGTGAGAGGCTGGGTTTGGCAGGGAGGCCTCGGAGTTTGGAGGAATTTCTGTCTTTAAAAAGTAGACATGCACACGTCTAATACACGTATGTAATTTATCGTATGCACTTACATGCACACCTCTATGCAGTACACGTCCCATTTTCACTTAACACAGGAGTACATGCCCAGGTGCTGAAGTTGTGACGCACAAGCGCGACGCCTGAGACGGGGTTGCCGGAATCCCACGTTTGTCTTCTTGCCTAGCTCAGTGGTCGGCAAACTCATGAGTCCACAGAGCCAAATGCCAACAGTAAAAATTTCTTCGGAGAGCCGAATTTTTTAAACTTAAACTTCTTCTAACGCCACTTCTTCAACATAGACTCGCCCAGGCCGTGGTGTTTTGTGGAAGAGCCACACTCAAGGGGCCAAAGAGCCGCATGTGGCTCGCGAGCCGCAGTTTGCCGACCACGGACCTAAAGGGTCGCAGGCTGCCCTGGAGACCTCGGTTTCTATCCTTTCGAGTGAGAGCTTGTGGCGAGCTACGGGCGCAGGGTTTTCGTGGGCATCTAACATTTCCCCACACTTCTTTTTTAGAGAAAATTATTTGCTTCCTTATATTGATTTCAGAGAGGAAGGGAGAGGGAGAGAGAAATAGAAACATCCATGAGGAGAGAGAGAATCATGGATCGGCTGCCTCCTGCACGCCCCACACTGGGGATGGAGCCTGCAACCCGGGCCTGTGCCCTGACCGGGAATCGAACTGAGACCTCCTGGCTCCTAGGTGGACACTCAACCACTGAGCCACTGAGGCCGGGCCCATTGCAAGATTTTGGTAAAATGACCAGTAATTAGAGGCTCATGGTGTGAGTCTAATGGTCGGAATGATGCTATGGCTGAGATTGAAGTAGTAAGTTCCAACCAGGGAGGCACGTGAAACACAGGTATCGTGTGCTCATTCTTAGCCTACCATGTCATATGTGTTACGTCCCTCCTGAACGTGATAGGAAGACGCAGGCAGAATTGTGAATAGGAGGTTTTAACGTGTATAAATGAGACGACCTTAATGAAAAAAGAACTGGAACAAGGCGCTTGTTACCCCAACTTTTCGCTCAAAATGGGGTGCTTTTTTTGATGAGCAGAAGTTTTTATTTTTTTTCACGGGGCCCCGCCCCCTTGTTCACGGACCACTCCAAGGTGTTCACGTAGCCCCGCCCTCTTGTTCACAGGACCGCTCCCCCTCCCCCTTCATGTGGCCCCACCCCCTCGAGACCTGGGATGCTCTCTGTTTGGGGGTGCCAACCCCCCTGGCTGGCTGTCTGCTCCTGCCCTCACACCCATCCACAGTCCCTTTGCCAAAGTCCTTCCAGAAAATCGCTGGCCTGTGCCCTCTCCTTCCTGCTGGGACTGGGACCGCTGGGATTGCGGCCCCCCCCCAGAGTCCATGCGTTAGGTCCGGAGGGGCCTGTGCTGTGCCTGGAAGGCTGGGGGAGGGGAGGGTGGTGAGGCAGGGGTGCTGAGTAAGGAGCGGAACGCCCTCAGGGCAAATGGGGCGCACACACGATCACCCCACCCTCCTGGGAGGAGCCGATGTGGCCCAGGGCTCAGGTGAGCTAAAAACGGAACCCTGGGCGGCCCACAGCCTGTGTCTCCTTGACCTGCAACCTCTGGGTCAGCGGCCCCTCCCCCTGTGGCCGTTTGCTCTGATGGGCTTCACCCCCACACACACACCCTGCCCCCAGCAGGCAGGGCCCTGTCATTGCACCTGTGCCTCTGGGCGGACGTGCCTCTGTCATGGATCGGCTGCCCCCTGCACGCCCCCCTACTGGGGATCAAGCCCGCAACCCGGGCATGTGCCCTGACTGGGAATCGAACCATGACCTCCTGGTGCCTAGGTCGGCGGCGCTCAACCACTGAGCCATGAGATAAGGCCATGTGAAGATGTGAAGAGAGGCTGGACGGATGGGGCCACCAGAAGCTAGAGGAGGGTGGGGGTTGGGGGATGGGAGGTGGGGGTGGGGGTGGGGGGTGGGAGGTGGGGGTGGGGGTGGGGGGTAGGACCCTCCCCCAGAGCCTGCGAGGGTGCCCAACCCTCCTGGCATCTGAATTTCAGCCGTCTGGCTCCAGAACTGTCGGACAATGAGTTTTTTGTTGTTCTGAGCCACTAGGTTTGTGGTGGTGCATTATGGCAGCTCTAGGAAACACCAGGAGGCTGCTGGTTCGGTTCCCAGTCAGGGCACATCCCCGGGTTGCGGGCTTGATCCCACATAAAGGGTGTGCAGGAGGCAGCCGACCCATGGTTCCCTTTCACATTGATGTTTCCCCCTCACTCGCACTCCCTTCCTCTCTCTGTAAAAAATCAACTTAAAAATATTTAAAAAGAAAAGAGATTTCCTTAACGTTCCCAGTTATGCACTATGAAGAATTCATTTATTCAATGTTATCTTTTTAAAATATATATATATATTTAAAATATATTTTATTGATTTTTTTACAGAGAGGAAGGGAGAGGTAGAGAGAGCTAGAAACATCGATGAGAGAGAAATATCTATCAGCTGCCTCCTGCATACCCCCTTCAGGGGATGTGCCTGCAACCAAGGTACATGCCCTTGACTGGAATCGAACTTGGGACCCTTGAGTCCGCAGGCCGACGCTCTATCCACTGAGCCAAACCAGTTAGGGCTAAAATATATTTTTTATTGACATTTACAGAGAGGAAAGGAGAGGGATAGAGAGTTAGAAACAGCAATGAGAGAGAAACATCGATCAGCTGCCTTCTGAACGCCTCTTACTGGGGATCGAGCCTGCAACCGAGGCACATGCCCTTGACCAGAATTCGAACCCGGGACCCTTCAGTCCGAGGGCCAACGCTCTATCCACTGAGCCAAACCAATGAGGGTTCAACATTATCTTTTGAGAACCTATGTGTCTACACTCGTTGCAGAGCATCTATAATAATCTATAATAATAAAAGCGTAATATGCTAATTAGACCAGACAGCCGAACAGCCTTCCGGATGAAGCCGGGGCTGCGAGGGCCGGGCCCCTTGCACGAATTTCGTGCACCAGGCCTCTAGTTTAGTACTGAACAGACAAAAGTCCTGCCACCATGAAACTTAAATTCTAGTGGTGGCAGAGGCGGTATGATGAAAATGAAGTGAAGTGTGTAGTGTGTTAGAGGTGATAAGTGCTCAGAAGAAACGCAGGGTGTGAAATATGACTGTTCGTGCTGACTCTTTCTCCCCACCCCTGTACACTCGCTTCATAATAGTGAAATAGTCATCATACATGCACCTTAAATCTTCTATGAACACTTCTCTTTTTTAAAAAAAAAAAATATTTCTATTGATTTCAGAGAGGAAGGGAGAGGGAGAAAGAGACAGAAACATCCAGGATGAGTCGATGAGAGAGAATCATCGATCGGCTGCCTCCTTCACGCCCCCCACTGGGGATGGAGCCTGCAACCCGGGAATCGAACCGTGACCTCCTGGTTCATAGGTCAACACTCAACCACAGAGCCACGCTCGTTGGGCCCATGAACACGTCTTACTTCAGTCCCTGCCAGCTTTTAGTCGTCTTGTCTTAGATCTGCTGGCACTTGCTGTCCATCCAAGGAAGCTACCTTTTGCAGAATAAATTTCATTTTAAAGGTTTTGTTTGTTTGTTTGTTTGTTTGTTTTAATATATTTTATTGATTTTTTACAGAGAGGAAAGGAGAGGGACAGAGAGCTAGAAACATCGATGAGAGAGAAACATCGACCAGCTGACTCCTGCACACCCCCTACCGGGGATGTGCCCGCAACCAATGTACATGCCCTTGACCAGAATCGAACCCAGGACCTTTCAGTCCGCAGGCCAACGCTCTATCCACTGAGCCAAACCGGTTTTGGCTAAATTTCATTTTAAATAGTGTTTGGTCTCACCTCCAAAATGCTGCACTATTGGGGCTCTTTTTTTTTTTTTTTTAAATCTTTTAAAGATATGTTTTTATTGACTCCAGGGAGAGGGAGGGGGAGGGAGAGAGAGATAGAAACATCAGTGAGAGAGAGAATCATGGTGGAGCTGCCTCCTGCACGCCTTCCCCCCCCCCCCCCGCACTGGGGTTCAAGCCCCCAACCCAGGCATGTGTCCTGACGGGGAGTCGAACTGTAACCTCCTGGTTCATGGGTCTATGGCCCAGTGGTCGGCAAACTCATGAGTCAACAGAGCCAAATATCAACAGGACAACGATGGAAATTTCTTTGGAGAGCCACATTTTTTAAACTTAAACTTCTTCTAACGCCGCTTCCTCAAAATGGACTCGCCCAGGCCGTGGTATTTTGTGGAAGAGCCACACTCAAGGGGCCAAAGAGCCAAATGTGGCTCGCGAGCCGCAGTTTGCCGACCACTGAGACTCTATGCTCAACCACAAGCCAGGCTTTTTTTTTTCTTTTTTTTAATTCCTCTTTTCCTTGCTGCTCAGTCTATAGTCCTTGGGTCATTGTTTCATTTCGTCTTGTACGGCACAAATCACTTTTCTCAAATGCCTAGAAGCAGCCTCACTTTCTTCTCTCCATCCCCTTACAATTAGAGTACGTCCCACTCGCCGAAACCGGTTTGGCTCAGTGGATAGAGCGTCGGTCTGTGGACTGAAAGGTCCCAGGTTTGATTCCGGTCAAGGGCATGTACCTTGGTTGCGGGCACATCCCCGGTAGGGGGTGTGCAAGAGGCAGCTGGTCGATGTTTCTCTCTCATCGATGTTTCTAGCTCTCTGTCCCTCTCCTTTCCTCTCTGTAAAAAATCAATAAAAAAATAGAGAGAGAGAGTACGTCCCACTGAATGCCATAAAACCTCTCTGAACTACATTAACCCTCAATTTTGAAATCTAAATGACCACTGAATCCCATGGCTACGGGCATCTTTTTTCTCTCTTTCTATAAAGATGACTATATTGCTTGGCTATTTCGTCATAGAACCTCACCCCAAAGTCCCCCCAGTCAAGGGAATGCCCGGGCAGCCGCTGGGATTCCGTTTGCCCTGTAAATGCTGCTAAAATGCAATGCAGTCAGCCCACACGGTGTGGCTCAGTGGTTGAGCATCGACCTATGAACCAGGAGGTCACAGTTGGATTCCCAGTCAGGGCACATGCATGGAGTTGGGGGTGGGAGTGAAGGGGAGTGGGGTAGGGGGGTAGGGGGAGGTGAGGGAGGGAGGGTTTGCAAGCTCGATTCCCAGTGTGGGGCATGCAGGAGGCAGCCAATCAACGATTCTCTCTCATCATTGATGTTTCTCTCTCTCTCCCCCCTCTCTCTCTTTCTCTCCCTCCTTCTCTTTCTCTCTCTCTCCCCCTCCTTCCCTCTCCCTTCCTCTCTGGTCTCAATAAAAATATATTTTAAAAATGATCCAATTTTAAAGAAGGGGGGGGGAACCCCTTCTATACATAAAACTATTTTTATGAAATGCGTGACATGAAATATTTACAGGAGGCTTTTCTAGCTTGTCATGCCTCATTTTGGTTGTGGAGCTCACCGGCTTCCTATTGGAGTTTTAAAAAAATGCTGGTGCCCGGGTCCCACTCTCAGAAGTTCCGACTTCATTGGTACGGGGTGCAGCCCGGGCATCAGATTTTTTAGACACCGCTCAGGGGATCGTAGCGGGTGGCAAAGTCTGAGAACCACTGTCATAGATCATGTACCAGGCAGGTCTGAAGCCCAGTTTTGCAAATAGTTTGGTAGCTGACCTGGGAGGCTGTATTTTTGTGTGTTTTTTTGCAATTATCCTGTTGACCACTAGATGGAGCACTGACCCCGTGACAAGGATCTAGCAACCAGGATTTTTGCAAACATTCTTTGTAGGCGAAGTAGGAGGCAGCCAGGGAGCTCTGAGGGATGGAAGGGACTAGATGGGGACCAGGTATTTGTCCCGGTTTTAAGCCTCACCCTGTAGTATGTAGTCAGCACCCGTCTCTTTTAAGTTCTAGGAAGAAAGCCACACTGTCTTTGAAGCCGGACTTTCCGTCAAGTCCGGGAGACACAGCTCTTTCGTTCCCCCCCCCCCCCCCCCGCCCTCGCTGTGTCTTTTCTTGGATGGGAAATGCAGAAAGTCACTCCGTGGAAAGGCCACACCCTCTGTTGTCTGGCCGTAAGGGTGAGATGGGATGAGGCTGTTTGGAAAGTACATATGGGCTCGGCCTGTGTGGCTCAATGGTTGAGCGTCAACCTAGGAACCAGGAGGTCACGGTTCGATTCCCAGTCGGGACACGTGCCCGGGTTGCAGGCTCGATCCCCAGGAGGGGGTGTGTAGGAGGCAGCTGGTCCATGATTCTCTCTCATCATTGATGTTTCTTTCTCTCTCTCTTCTTCTCCCTTCCTTTCTGAAAGCAATAAAGATATATTTTTAAAAAGGTACATAATGGCCCTAACCGGTTTGGCTCACTGGATAGAGCATTGGCCTGCGGACTGAAAGGTCCCAGGTTCGATTCAGGTCAAGGGCATGTACCTTGGTTGTGGGCACATCCCCAGTAGGGGGTGTGCAGGAGGCAGCTGATGGATGTTTCTCTCTCATCGATGTTTCTAACTCTCTCTCCCTCTCCTTTCCTCTCTGTAAAAAAATCAATAAAATTTATTTTTTAAAAAGGTACTTAATGGACTGGGTGGTAAGTAGCTGGGGGTGGGGGCAATTTTGAAACCCTATGTATAGATTCAGATGAGTAAATGGGAGAAAACAGTTACATTTTAAAGGACGGCCGTCTCCCTAACACACAGGCACGTGATTTTCCCAGAAGACAAGCACCCCTGGGCTTCATTTCTCCCTCTTTGACTCCAAAGAAACACCAGCCTCCACGTGGCTGGGCCTTGCACTGTTGGCTCCTTAAAGGGCCATACGCTGGCTTCCTGGAAGTGCTTGCCTCGTTGTGATGAGGGGCAAAGTCAAGACACACGATGCAAGGAAAATTGTGCAAGAAAACCAGCCTCACCAACTGAGGTGTACCGACTGGGTCAGTGTTGACACCATTTGGACTCTTCCCGCCCCCACGGCATGTATACATTGTGTTCTTTGCGAAGGTACAGCTTACGTCCTTCCTAGAAGAAAGAGCAGCAGCTCATGCAGGAATGAGACGCTGGCTGTGTCCCAGAGCAGGGGGTTCACGCGGGGGACCCGAGATTTCCGTCACAGCTATTCCTCCACCAAGCAGGCTCTGAACTCTGAGGTGCCGGGAGCCACCCTATCCCACAAGTTGTACCAAGATCTGTGTGAGTCAGGGTTCCCAGAGAAGGAGAACCAACACACACACACACACACACACACACACACACACACACACACCACACACACGAGTGATGCACCATATAACGACATTTTGGTCAAGGATGCACCACATATACGACGGTGGTCCCATAAGATTATAACAGAACTAAAAACTCGTATTGCCTGGTGACATCATAGTGGCTATGATGTCATAGCCACTATGACGTCATAGTCACCATGATCTCGTAGCCACTGTGATCTTGTAGCCACTGTGATGTCATAGTCACTATGATGTCGTAGCCACTATGATGTCATAGCCACTATGATGTCGTAGCCACTATGATGTCATAGCCCCTATGATGTCATAGCCACTATGATGTCATAGTGAGATGCTGGTGTAAACACACCTACTGCGCTGCCAGTCGCATAAAAGTACAGCACATGTACACTTACATATAACAGCAAATAATACTGGATCATGATGATAAATGACTACTTCCTGGTTTATTATTTACTATATAATATGCTTAACATGTTTTACGTTTATTGATGTCAGAGAGGAAGGGAGAGGGAGAGAGAGATAGAAACATCCATGATGAGAGAGAATCATTGATCGGCTGCCTCCTGCACGCCCCTACCCACCACCCCGCCGGGGATCGAGCCTGCAACCCGGGCATGTGCCCTGACCGGGAATCGAACCATGACCTCCGGGTTCCTAGGTCGGCGCTCAACCCCTGAGTCATGCCGGCCGGGCAACAATTGGGTTTTAATCGTGCGGCAGGGCGCGGGGGTACCAGGGGAGCCTGCACTGGGGAATGGGATGAAGCGGAGAGTCTGTCATTCTGGAAACACGGCAGACCTTTCCAGACACGTCCCCCCCTCCCCCCCCACCACCCCGAGTCATCCTCATTAATATGAGAAGACACTCGCTGCCACTTTAAAAGATGACACTTTGTCACGTGCCTGTCACTAGCATGGAGCACATTCGTTTATTTCAGGTGGATGCATAGCAGCCGCGGGGGACGCTTCGTGCAGACGTCGCGACCCACCCAGCGGGCGCCAGGGGGCCCGTCCTTCCTTCCCTGGGGACTTCGGACAGGGTAGGTCCTTGAGGAAGGTCTCCGTGCCATCGCCGGGGAGAGAGGAGCTGGCCCCTCTTACGTCTCTCCCAGGCACCTTCTCGAGCAAAAGACATCCATTGGCTTTAAGCACAAAACGAGGGGCTGGTTGTCTCTGTAGTGTTTTTGTTTGTTTGTTTGTTTTCCGCAGACATGAGCCAATAGCCCGGTCATTCTATTCTGCGGCTTGTGCCGTCCTCAGGGGTGCATACTCCTAATCCATTGATACACGTCTGGCCCCCGCCAAGGGCAAGGTGATGTGCGAAGGTCTAGGGCCGTGGTCGGCAAACCGCGGCTCGCGAGCCACGGGCGGCTCTTTGGCCCCTTGAGTGTGGCTCTTCCACAAAATACCACGGCCTGGGCGAGTCTATTTTGAAGAAGTGGCGTGAGAAGAAGTTTAAGTTTAAAAAAATGTGGCTCTCCAAAGAAATTTCAGTCGTTGTGCTGTTGATATTTGGCTCTGTTGACTCATGAGTTTGCCAACCACTGGGCTAAAGCCATCAAATCCCCACTGGTTAGCATTTAGTGTTGAGGTCAAGGGCACACAGATGGGACCCCCCACGTCCAGGCCTAAATCCTGCCTCTGCCATTCAGCAGCTGGGTCACCCTGAGTGGAAATCAAACCTCTGAGCACAGGTGCCTCCTCGGTGAGATAGGGGCGTGAATAATACCCACTGCATAGGGATGATGTGAGTAGATATTTTCTTTTTAAAGATGTTTTTATTGATCTCAGAGAGGAAGGGAGAGGGAGAGAGAGAGAGAAACATCCATGATGAGAGAGAATCATGGATCGGCTGCCTCCCGCACGCCCCCTACTGGGGATGGAGCCCGCAACCTGGACATGTGCCCTTGACCGGGAATCGAACCCTGACCTCCTGGTTCCTAGGTCGACGCTCAACCACTGCGCCACGCCGGTTGGGCGTGAGTAGGTATTTGTCTAAAACACGGATGACACTGTCTAGCACATTGTCAGTGCTCAACTAAAGCCAACTGTTGCAGCCACGAGCAGGGCGGTGACCATGTTCTGAGTATGAAGCTTAGATGTGCAAGGAAATAGCCAACGATAACCCTATTGGAGATCCTGAGAACTATCGTCCCATTGCTCATCCCGCTGGGGAGCAGGAGGGTCTGTGTGTGGCAGGAGGCGGGGAGAGGGGGCTGGGACGGGGCGCTGGAGACCCTTACCCGTCCTCACCCGCCACAAACCAGCCAGCCAGGCCTTCTGACCTGCCCCGCCCTGCGGCTGGCATTCTGCAGTAGAGCGGGTGGCCAATGCTCAGCCGGCCAGGGCCAGGTCCGGACGCTCTCCTGTTGATTTCTAGAAGGAGAGAAACCCGGAGCTGAGTCCAGACTCGAAAATATAGGTCACATCTCGGTTTCTGTGGTTACCAGATCCTGTCAGCCACCAGGGACGCCCTCCCTCGGGGGCGATGCCAAGGTCCTGAGGCCTGGCCGCCTGAACTGGGGGTTCTGCAGCTGCGCTCCCTCCCCAAGCCCGTGGGCCTGCATGGGGCAGGGGGGCCCTTTGCACTCCCACTCCTCCAGGGGTGAAGGGCTCCGTGGCACCGCCGATTGGGGCTCTGAGGACCCCAGCGTCCACCCGGGCTGCAGGGAGCGCCCCCCTCCTGGGCTGGGGCAGTGCCCGCCCAGAGGAGGAGGGTGGAGGCCAGCAGGCGGCCTCGGGGAACAATGCGGTCGGTTGTTTTGCGGACCGTCAGCCTCGTTCCCGGATCTTCCTTTCCACGCCCCTTGGCCTCCCCGCCACAGGCCGGGCGCGCCGAGGAAAGAGCCCCCTTATTTGGTGCTGGAGAGAAGGGGGGACGGTGAACCCACATGCCTGCGGCATTGGGTCATCCGCCCGCCCGCCCGCCCGCAGGGGTGGGCCGGCACGCGGTGTAGCGCCGGCTCCTGCCGCCAGGTGGCGGCGCTGAGCAGCCGTCTGGCGGGGAGGCCGCCCCGAGTGGTAAACAAGCCCGCAGGTCTGGCACCTCCGTCTGGTCTGGGGGGCCCCCCTTTGTGTGCGCGCTGGAAGGGAGGTGGGGGCGGCCGGAGGGGGGGATGGAGGGGACGGCAGAGGAGCAGGAAAAGAAGAAAAAAAACACACCAAAAAACCAGAGCCTTTTGAGTAAGACAGGCCAGGCTGAGGTTGGAGGGTGTGACTTGGATGCGTCCATTTCCCGCGTCCCTTTGGCGAGTGCGCAAAGCGAGGGGGACGCGTCTCACGCCCCAGGTTGGGATGCACAGTCTTCGAGGAACACAAGGAAGGTGCCATGTGAGGAGGGTTCCAGCTTCTTACGGGGGTTCCCCTTCCTTTCCTTTCCTTCCTCTCCTCTCCCCCATCCCCCCTCGCCCCCCCCCCCCCACGTGCCAGACCCTCAGGTGAGCTGGTGAGCTGGACGCCTGCCGCCTACCTGCCTTCTTGAGGCCCGAACAGGATGCAAAGGGAGGTCCCCACGCGCTGAGCACGCGCAGGCCGGCCCTGCTCACCCTTGTGAAGGGTCCTTACACCAGCAGCACAACAGCTCTCCTCTCCGCTTTTTATTTTTTAAAATATTTGTATTGATTTCAGAGAGGAAGGGAGAGGGAGATAGAAACATCCATGATGAGAGAGCATCATGGATGGGCTGCCTCCTGCACGCCCCACACTGGGGATGGAGCCCCAACCTGGGCATGTGGCCTCACAGGGAATCGAACCGTGACCTCCTGGTTCCTGGGTCGATGCTCCACCACGGAGCCAGGCCGGCCCGGCTAGATTTCCTTTTCCTGTCCCATCAGGGCAGTGGTTCTCAACCTTCCTAATGCCTCGACCCTTTCATACAGTTCCTCACGTTGTGGTGACCCCCAACCATACAATTATTTTTGTTGCTACTTCGTTAACTGTCATTTTGCTACTGTTAATGAATCGTGATGTAAATATCGGTGTTTTCCGATGGTCTCAGGCGACCCCGCTAGCGGTTCTCAACCTGTGGGTCGCGAGACCGTCGGAAAACACAGATGTTTACATCCCGATTCATGAACAGTAGCAAAATCACAGTTATGAAGTAGCAACGAAAATAATTGTATGGGTGGGGGTCACCACAACATGAGGAGCTGTATCCAAGGGTCGCGGCCTCAGGAAGGTTGGGAACCACTGCATCGGGGGCATGGCACAGTCCATTTCCCTGCGTGTCCTTCGGTGCTGAGGGCCGGATATTAGATCGGTAGGGAGCTGTGCTCTCTCAGAGTCAAAACAAGGGGCCACCCC